>NW_027070100.1:0-320822 GCF_002906115.3 Quercus suber
TTTAAAGTTTTTGTTCACGTATTAGTGGTGGTCCTGGAGGATTAGACTAGAGCCTTTAGATGGTAATGTAAAAAAAAAAAAAAAAAGTAAAAAAAGTAAAGCATCCAATCCAAAAAAGCGTAAATAAGGGATTAGATTGGTGTTGCCTTTGTTTTCTTTGTAGTGTCTCTTTTCTTTTCAAAAATAAACTTTTAACTTTTCCGCACCAAGATCAAAAAAATAATGTTTCTATAACATTTTTACTATAATTTAAATGATATATTTTACAAGTGATTGTTAATAGGAGTGTCAATTTGAGAATTTAGATTAGCGTGTCAGGTTTGTGTCATGTCGAGGTAAGAGTATTCAATTAAATGACTTAGCTTTAACCTAATTCATTTAATAATTGTGTCATGATTTTTTAACCATAATCGGGTCTATTAATAAGTCGGGTTGACTTGACTCAACCTACCCAATACGCTTAATAAACGGGTTATATTGGATTGACGTGGATGTGACACAACCATTTCAACCTACTTAATATTAAATATAATATCCATCTAGAAACATATATAATATATATATATATATTTTACATTCAAAAATAGTGCATACACTTTAATTCTTCAACTCCATTTAAAGTGTTTATTTATTTATTTAATAAGTCGATATTTGAAAACATAATCTACTGAGAAAGGGTTCGGATGCAAACAAGATGATACATTTCTTAATTTATGTGGTCATGCTTTCGGTGCGACAGTAACTTATTAAACTTTCTAGGTATCATACCTATGCTTTAATTTTACATTGCTATATCACGGAAGTTTTTGGGTTAAAAGTGTACGTTATAGTCAATTCAATACCATGTATTGAGTACATTAAATAGTAAATAGCTAGCTTCACTAAAAAAATATAAAAATAAAAATTTCATATTTTGTAATGTTCAAAAGTTATATAAAAGAAAGGAAAATAAAGAAGAAATGTTTTAATGGAAGAGAAAAAATATGGGCAATTATATGACTTAGTATGCGCTAAGGTCTTGATTATAAACCAACTTATTTCTTCTTTTTCTTCTTCTTCTTCTTTTTTTCCCTACTTTCTCTAAATATCACGTGTATCTTCTACTTATTTTATTTATCTTTTAACTTTTATCTATAATGTTTTCAACAAAAATCTAAATAAGTTGTTTCTAAATAGATGCTTAAATTCATATAGTTAGCTCCTTTTATAATAATTTATTAGTTCCGTAAAAATGAGTGAATAAATAATCACATTTGGAAATAATTATAAATAAATGTCATGATTCAATATTTTATAAAATAAAAGTCTAAACTTTAATATGACAACTATATGACTTCAAATTGTTACAATTTAATCATCGTATGAATTTGACGAAAACGATAGAGGCTATACATGAGGTTTATAAAACCATATCCATTGTAACTATAAATTGAAATTATTAGTTTACTTTCTACTACACATGTAAAACTTGCATGATTATAGACTATATAAATATATACAATATTGTACAGATTTATACTACAACATTATATGTACACACTGTCGTGCAATTGTGTACATGCAATTTACATTAACAGCAGATGAAAATTAAACCAATAAATTGTCCTTATAAATTTTACTCATTTAAAGTCTACAGAGAGAACAATATATAAAGCATCCAATGATGATATTTTTCAAGTCTTGACATAAAGTAGTGTGGCCTGTACCCATGGTCCGATCCCACCACCTGATGCAAATTTCTTCACTGAAAGAGCACGATCATGTGCGAAAAGTAGCTTTGTATATGTAAATAATTGATTTCTCATCGAAAAAAACGAAAAAGATGGGGAACAAAATCAACAACCTAAAGATACTGCTACCCTACCACCGTGTGTGCCTGTGTCTCCTCCACCTGAGCTGAGCAAAGGCAATGAGTTTGTCTCCATTATTATTATTATTACTAGTCGCAGATCCACGCGATGCGTGGAAATATATAAATATTATATAATTGGGTGTAGTATATAAAAAGTAACAATTAATTCAAGTATTATTTTTAAAAAAAATATTTCTATAAGTATTTTTTATCTTTTTATCTCTGCAAATATATCATATTATTATTTTTTTGTATGTTTGATTAACATTTTTCTAAGGTGAACTATATTCTTCTCTCTCTCTCTCTCTCTCTCTGAATTTTTTTTCCTTTCTTATAGTTCTGTTTAAGGTTGATGATTTTTTTAAAATGTGTTTTGGTATTGTGTTTGTTTAATTTTCCATTACAAAGTCTTCTCTCTCCCTTTTATACAGCTTTGCTTGAATTTTAATTTGGGTTAATACTTAGTTTTTTTTTTTTTTAGGTAATAAGAGTAATATTAATCATGATGAAATAAAAACAAAGAAAGAAAATACATGATGTTGATGATGGTGAACATAAAAAAAAATAAAAAATAAAAAAAAACAACGACGACAACAACAACAACAAACAACATCAAAGAAAAAAATAACTCAAGGGACAATTCTAAGAGTAGAAAGAAACTCAATGATAGAAGAACAATTTGAAGAACCCCAACACACCTAGACTAATAAAAAATATATGGTTTGCCAACATAAAGCTTACACTTAGTTTTTTTGGAAATAGGAATTTGAGTTTATGTCAAAACACAATCTACATGGCTATGAATTTGAAAATGCCTACCAATTTTTTGGGTGATAAATTATTATAAATTCTATCTTTTATTCCTTTTGTTTCATCGTAATTTTGGTTAAGATAATGTTGTAAATTTGTGATGAATTTATACTATTATAATAATCTTAGGGGTGTTATAGAAGCTGAAGTGAAAATTGTGAAATCGTTAAAAGACTATTAGAAAAATAATGGAAAAAAATAATTTAGTTTATTATTGAAAAGAAAATAATGACATGGATGTTGATATGGCTCAATAAGAGAATAACAACAATAAATGCTACGCTTCAATGACACAATAATTGTAGAGACTTAACGACTAATAATTAAAAATGAATAGGTATAATAAAAGTCTAATTCCATACTTATGGGCCGGTTATTGTGTAATACCATAATTATATCACTCATAAAAATGAAAATAAGTGTAATTTCCCCTGAAATTGCTCCTAACAAAACGTCATTTTGGTGTGGATTCCATGGTGCGGGAAATGTTCCATAATGTGCTCCAATCATAATGTGTAATTACTTTTAGGGTGTGATTCATTAAGGTTTGTTGCCATTTCAAATTCCCATTGTGACCCCTAAAACCTCCAATTACACATTCCATTCTTCACTTAAATGTAATTTAATTAATTATTTTGTTCTTCGCTTATAGAGTTGAAACCACATTCGCCTGGAATTGGAAAAGACTCAGGTATTCTCTTTGCATCACAATATTTGCTTAAATTTATATATGATTGTCCCTTGAATTTTAGAGTCATTTGGATTGTTTACAATATTTGAATGGAATCATCTCTATCTCTAATTGTATTGTATCATTACTCTCACTCAAATTGTTGGATGAATTAATGAAATACCTGATTCATGCTCTACACCACCAAAACCCATTAAATTAAATAGGTTTAGACTTTAATTGAGATTAAGCAAGGTAATATGCAGACAGAATATGAGTTTTTGGGGTTCAAGGAAGGTAAGCTTTAATTTTTTTTTTCTCTCTTTGTTTAACGTTTTAATTAGATAATATTAATATATTATTAGAATTTACATTTTTAATTTAATGGGGTCTTCAGTCCTCAGTTTGTCTGCAAGAAGTATTGCACTAATTCTCTTTATTTTGGTAGAATTTTATAAAGAATGCAAAAAAGATAAAGAGGCAAAGTTGCAAAATAAATTCAAAAGCAACGAATTGCTACCCACATTCTCCAATATATGCATGTCCAACAACAATGTCAATTTAAGCAAATAAGAAAGTAGAGAAGATATAGCAGGTACTTTTTTCTTTTCATTATGAATAAATATAAAATTGTATTGTCCCATAGTATCTAAATTAACTTGCTTTATTCATTTTAAACTGAAAAGTGACTACAATCTAGAAGAGAAGATCTCAACAATGTTAGAAATACAACTGGCATAAGAAGTGTTTCTACTTTTTATTTTTATTTTTTATAAACATTTATGTTTCTAATTATCTTGCAATAAATACAAACATATATTGTTTTATAGTAGATTTTTTTTTTCTTTTTTTTTGAGAAAAAGTTACATAATCATGTTTATGCAGATAATATACAAAACAATTCAGCTATAATTTCCTATAATTTCCAGCAACCAACAAAAACAAAGGCTTCATCTTAGTAATAAACATAATTTTACATTAAATCATATTTTTTGTTAATTATTTAGACATCGGATGTCAATCTAAAACTCTACATTAATTATAATACAGGAAAATATTATGAAACATGCAACTTTGGGCTTTGGCCAACCATCATGCAAATGCCTATATTGTGGTGCATTATTGTGGTATTATGAACGTGTATGAAAAGCAATGCATCGTAGAAATCCACATATTTAAGAAGATAATGTGTTATTTGAGCTAAATGTAAGTCACGTCAATTTCTATTCTAAGTGGAATATAAAACCATGAGCACTTACTACCTGCTGCCCATATTCAATGTTTTCAAATAGCATGAACTGCTCAAGTATGCGATCTAACCAAAATTTAAATTTTAGCATATATAAGTTTTGACATCTGTCTATTTTCAGCCTAAGATAGTAAGATATGAATTTTGAAAGGTTTACATACAAATATAATTTTAAAGTAAAGTGAAATTTTATTTGTTTCTAAACAGTTTTGTCTGAAAAATGTGTCTTTGTAAAAGTAAAAAATATTATTTTTGTTAAATAGTTTTGTTCAAAAAATGTGTCTTTGTAAAAGTAAAAAAATATTATTTTTGTTAAACGACACCGTGCATCACACGGGTCAAAGGCTAGTATTAAAAAAAAAAAAAAAAAAAAAAAAACAAAACCATCCCCCTTAATCAAAGTTATAAGAAAGAACAAAAATCCACCGAGAGAGAGAGAGAGAGAGAGAGAGAGAGAGAGAGAGAGAGAGAGAGAGAGAGAGAGAGAGAGAGAGAGAGAGAGAGAGAGAGAGAGAGAGAGAGAGAGAGAGAGAGAGAGTACTCACAGTTTTTTTGTTGGAAAAATATGGATTGAATGTGAGAAGTGATATCGAATTTATACAAAATAAAATAAGGAGAAGAAGAATCAAAATATAAGAGAGAGAAAATGATAGAAAAACGGTAAAGTGGAAAGTAGTGGGAAGATATAGAGGCAAAGAGGGAGGGGAAAGGTTGGAAGAAATGTAACAGCAAATGTGGACTAATAGGGAGGGTAAGAGTTTTTTTTTTTTTTAGGGAGAATAAAAGTGAGAAAAGAAGATGTAAAAAATAAGTGGATGATGTGGCTATCAAGGAATCTACCATTAGAAGGTGGGAAGGGGAAGGGGAAGGAACACGTGAGAAACAAAAGACAAAAGGGAAGGAAATCCATAGGTTGTAATTGTGGTTTTCTAAGGGTTTTCAGTTTAGAAGACTTGGGTTTGAGCTTTAAGTTAGAATTAAATTTAGAAGAAGTGGGTTTTATGGTGGAGATAGGTTGAAAATAATTTTAGTTTTATTAGTATTTTAAAATTGATAAAAACTATTTTAAAATTGTAGGATAAATTTAGAAAAGAGGATGGGAATGACATGGCTGCTGACGTGGCTCAATGTGAGTGTAGCAACATTATATGCTACGCTTCAACTTTTAGTAATATATAGATATAGATATGAAACACCTTATCCTAAACAAAGAAAAAAAATATCAGAGCATACAAGTTGGTACAAATTAGATTGCTTAGTTCATTTTGGAACACGGCTTGTCACTATGTTATTCACAAAAGAATTGGAAATATTCTATTGATAATAGACTGTTGATAACCTGCCATTGGCTTATATATACCTAAGAGGATATTATTCCCAATACAGGAGAACTTGTTTGAACTAACAGCTAACTTCAGCTGAAAATGAACAACACAAGCCACTTGAACACCATATTTCTCCGTCACTTTTTTAGGATGGCCATCAGTGTAGAGAGGCACCTTCACAAGGATATGGATTAAGCAACCCAATATTTTCACATAATAGAATATAATAAAACCATTGCAACCATGTCGGTATGTCTTCATATTTTATACTAGCAACTCTGTTTTCATCTTCTGTATCATACGAAATTTGAAAAGAAATGCCTGAATAGTGATTTAGAATTAATTTTGATAAGTAAATGATTATGATTAATTAAGAGTATCACAATATCTTTCTACACAGCCTACATACAAGAGATTCCACTGACAATAATAATATTTTTTTGAATATCTTCTTATATTTTGAAAGGCAGAGTAGAACACTTGTAGGAGATCCCTGGTCAGTTATTGTGGTGCCTTTCCAATTCTTTCAACAAGAAATTCCGGGACAGCATTGCTGCCCCAACAGCAAGCTCTAGCTGAAGGTTCAAATTGTTTTCGGTAAAGAAAATGGAAGAAAAAGAAACGGTATGTGGTAATTGTTTGGCTGTAAACTTCCACAATGACCACAAGATAATGACACCAGTATTTTACCTTCTTCGTTTGTGAAATCTAATCCAGATAGGTTTGTTCTGTCTTGACAGTTTTTCTTAAGAGACAAGTATAGCAAGACATAGTTCAAAACTGAAATTCACGACTATTATGCATGATGAAGTAATGGGTTATAAGGGCAACAACCTGCAGCTTTGTGGTTGGTGCACATTTGAGGAGTGTATTTTGAGAAAGGCTAAATTCATAACATGGTTTTTTTACAACACACCTCCTTCGAATTCATTACAAAGATGCAAAGGTTTTACTATATTATCAATAAGAAATGCTGCTTTTAAATGCTAAGTTACGCTACGGGCACAAACTTTTCCTTCTGGTTATCAACACCATTGGTCAAGCTTACAAGAATTCATAGTCTGACACAACATTGATATTTTGAGGTCATGCACACAGGTTCCATTATATCAGAGTTAGGCTTCATAAAAGTTCTTTTTGGGGGATTAATAACATGATATACAGAAGAAAAGCAAATTCAACTAACAGTCCTTCCAAGACTGATCATGCATATTTATTCTGTTGAACTCCTAGACATTTTACAATAATTTTCTGAATTGAACTAATAGAATATTAACCATATTCCCTCTTCTTCTTTCAAATTTTTGAAAATGAGATAGGTTGGACACTTTTGTTGATATTCTTTAAACTGACCCAAATTTACACACAATCTTCCCATTTAAGTTCAACACTTATAAAGAATCCAATAACCCTTGACAAAAGTTCACTTAATCTTTCAACCAAGTTGTGGACATTGAGCAAACCCGAACTCAAATTCATTAACTATCTAACGTTATCAAAAAATTGTTTATTTGGCAAAAGTTTACAATTTCAATCCATTATCCCAACTACAATTGATCTTTAAATCTGTGCGCCAAACAACTGACAAGCAGTGTGTTCTACTACCAACAAAACTAAAGATATCCTCCAACATCAAATCAATAAAAAAAGAAGAGAAATTTATATCTAATCTATCATTATCTAACCTTTGCACCTTCTTAACCTTTGCGTGGGAGCTTTGGACACACTACAAGAGCAAAGAAATTGAGCCTCAAACCTTTCACTCCATCTTGTTTGAAAATCCTCATTTATTCCAATATCGAACTATCATAGACTCCATAAAATTCAAATCGTCAATCATCTTCTTGTCCTTACAATCTAGTTTGGATGAAACTATTGCCTTCAATATATTAATATTCTCCCCTATACCCTTCAGCATCTCCTCAGATTGCTTGATACCACATTTGTAGGCAGCCAGTTCCACCTTCATAAAGTCCTGTGATTCCGGATGAAGTTGATGACTCATAATAGATTCCAAATGCAGAGCTATCACAATGATTTGATCAGAGAGTAGATCTAGAAGTTGCTCGAGGAATTTATCTATTAGGTCATCAATTGGGCTTCTTATTTTCAAGAGTTTTTTCAGATTTCTTTTCTCAATTTTTTCCTTTTTCGGTAACTTGATAATCTTTTTAATACTAAGACCATCGAGTTTAGACATGAATCGTCCAATCTTGTCTGCCCATTGTTCATTCCCCGACATCATTAACATCAAATCATCCATCAAACGAGACAGCTCAATCCTAAGTTCAGCTACTTGAACCTTCATACCATTCAGAACCTTGAATAATTTATCAGATTTCTTACACTCTTTTACGCAATCCATCAAACTCTTCTTTCCACTCTCTCTTGCTTTCTTGAATCCTTCTTCACATTTACGCCTCAGTACTTGCAAATTTAGTTCTGAAACCTCAACACCTTCTTCATTCTTGACTCTTACACCACTACCTGCATCATCCATTGTTATACTTGCGCGTAAATCTTGTTCCAATCTTTTAACTGATGAGTCTGACCCCATCTTCTCTTCAATTTCCTTTATCAAAAATAATCCAAAGATGTGTCTCGACACTGCATCACTGCTAGCTCCTGCAGGGTTGCTACCTCCGCCACCTCCAAGAAGAGTATCATTGAGACGCTGCCATAGAATTTGAAACTCATTGTAGCTCCCCTGACTCTCCCTGTTTCTGACAGGAGCTTTTTCTTGAAAGCCAGGCCTTGTTCGAGAGTCGATGAACCTTTTTCTGGAGTCTTGTATGTTTATCTGCAGTGCCAGAATACGCATGATCATTAGGCTAGTAGGTTCATGCAATGCTTGCATGTAATGAAACAACTCGTTAACTCTGGAGAAGTCAAGATCAAACTTGTCTTGATCTTGTTTAGGTTTAGCCATTGATATATCTATCTCTACAAGAGCTCTTGAGAGGGAGAAGGGTGTTTGTATGTTTGAGAAATAAAGGACAGAGTGAATAATTAGTGCAGAAATGTTGAAGAGTTTTTGTGAGAGAGCCCCAAGATAAAGGGTTTTATAGGGGGTGGCTGTTTCAGTTATTTTCAGTTATGAGTAAGAGATTACATCACCTGTGGGTGATATATTATTTGGTGCACTTTGGCTTTGCTGAGATAAGAGACTAATGAGTGGAGCTCAGTCTTGTATGTATTTCAAATCAGAATGTAAATGAACTTAATGATGGCACCTGCTGGCTTTAGCTAAATATTTTTGGTGACAGTGGTAGAAGATAAATTCTAAACCATATAGACTTTTTTATTTTTGCTTTTTAAAATTTTAAAATTTTTATTATTATTATTATTATGTTGCCTTAATAACTTAATTTCTTTGCTGTTTGTTTTTTTGATAACCATATAGATTTTTTTTTTTCACTTTATTATTATTTTTAAATAAAAATTATGTCCTTTTTTTAAATAATTATTTGCCTTATAAACTTACTTAATTTCTTTGCTGTTTGTTTATTTTTTATCTTTTTTAATAATAAAATTATGACCTTTAGCCACTTGTAAAACAGAACATCAATAGGGCAAGTCTCCTGTTAGTAACAGCCCTGTAAAGTTGCATGTGATTAATAGAATTAACCATGTTCAAAATGGAACTACTCGTGCAAAATAGAATTAGTACACATGGGTCAGTTACATATCAGATTAGGAGATTAGTTACAACTCGGCCTAAATTTCCCTACTAATAGAATATAGTGGGGTAAGTTTTTCCAATCATGATAGTTAGAAAAGAAAGAAAAAATTAGAATTTTTCTACCATTCAAAAAGCTTCAATTTGTAGCATGCATTCTATTTTAATATTGTTATCTTTAATATTGTTACATTATAAATTTAACTGTTAGAAGTTTTTGTTTAATTATTAATTGTTAAAAAGGTTTGAAAAAAGCCATATTTGGGTCATCAACATGGCAACTTGGCCTATTTGTTAAAAGGTTACCCAAATTGTGTTGCTTAGTTGGTTGTTAGGCTTGATGGGTCTTAAAAGTTAAAACTGTTAATAAATAGAATGTGTATGGGTTGACCTATATATGGTTAAACATGAATTGCCAATCTTATGTAAAACCTCCTAATCATTCTTAATTTTAGTATCTCTGTCTACTAGTACATATTTGAGTCGAACTTGGTGCTTCTTATAAACTAGTTTATAACTTTTTTATTTTTATTTTTATTATTTGCAGGTCTCACTTGAGTTATCTATTTACTTTATTTAATTTTTACTTTTTATTTATAGCACTTTCACTAAAAGGTTTTTAGCAAAAAAACTAGATAAATTGTTCCTAAATTGACACCATCTTGAGCCCTTAATGTTTTTATTGAAAATATGGACGAGTACCATTTGAATTATTTCAAGACACTTTACTATATATATCTTTTAAATTTGATTTTTATTTTCATTGTTGAGAAGCTTCTTTTAAATTTGATTTCTTTTGAAAACCAAAGAATAATAATGCATACAGAAAAATATTATTTGTATTATTAAGCTGAGTTGCACTTTGTTAGTTTGTCTCGTGTTTTCAGAAAACGCGCCTTTGCTATCTAGCCATGTGAATCCAAAACAGAATCTGAGAGAGAGAGAGAGAGAGAGAGAGACTTCTGAAGAGGACACAAAGATATGGAAATGGAATATAGAAAACTCAAAGATCAAGTACCTTTCTTTTTCTCTTCACTCATGTGGTACCCATATATGTACCCATCTATTTAGTGTGGGTTTGGATAGGAAGGTTAGTTGCGGTGCGTTTTCCAGCTTCGCGTTTTCTCTTTTTTTTTTTTTTTGTTTTTTGCCGCACTTGTTGACTTTGGGGGACAAAATTCACTGTGCATGCACTGTTCACGCAATATTTAATATTAAAAGTGGGTCCCACAACACTATTCACACATTTAAAAATTATTTTGCTACAGTATTTTCAGCAACAATCAGTTTTTATCAACTTTTAGCAACAATAAGTGCTATCCAAATGGACCCTTAATTTATGGACAAAGTTTCGCTACAAGCTTGGTTGCAGGATTGTAGCCAATAGCTACAATTCCCAAAAAAAAAAATATGATTACATATTTTGAAAATCTAAATAATTATGTCAAATTTCGTGCTAATTAGATATTATTTACTATTTTATTAATAAACTTATCTTTTGTGCATAATTTTAGGCTATGAAAAATTAAAAATTTAAACATTTGATTAATAATATAACTATTAATATTTGATTTTTTTGGAAATTTTGTAAACATGAAGAATATAAGAAGAAAATTTAATCTAATGGAGAAATTCACATCTAATAAAAAGATGTTAAATAAGTTTTTAACCAAATTTTCTCCTTAATTTATATATTTATTTTTTTTTGGGAAAAGGGTGAAGATGGTAATGGTGGTGTAGACATCATAGAAAGCTAGAAAGCTCTTTCAGTGACTAATGTGGCCACCTTGGGAGATACCACCATTGACTGGTCCAAATGGAAGCTCAAGTATATATATATATATATATATTTCAAATTCTAATCAAAACCCAAGTTTTAATTTATAGAGACTAGCAAGTAAATTATATAATTTTGTTTGTTTTAATTTGTTATAGGATCATTGTAGTAGTTGCATTGACACTTCTTACGAGCTCGCAAAGTATACTTATTGTGGTCTAAAAGAAATGGCAAGTACGAGTATAGTATTACCACTACAAATTTTATGGTAAGCACAAGAATAATTTTCAGAAAAAAAAAAAAAGACATCAATCAATGTTTCAAGTGTAATTTATGTGCAACATTCAATTTGCTAGGTCTCAGGTTCAATCTTACCTATCAAATGAATAGATATATGTCATTATTTTAGGTAATCAAAGAAATGGGTATTGATTTATTCACTCTCTTATTGAATTAGGTAGAGACTTTGAAATGTGGGTTATCACTTTTAGCCTTGGCAAGAATATGGAGAACTGGAGAAGTGAAGGTGTTAGTGAAGATAACAAGTTTTCCTTGTTTGTTTTTATGCTAAGTTTTCATAATACTTGTGATTTAATGTTCTCATTAAGTTAGAATGATCATATTCAGAATAAATTATTCTGTACACTCGACTTACTTCACATAATGGTGGGTCCGATCTGTAGGGCTCACGTGTAGAGCTCACTCTGACGTGAGAGGAGGGCATATTGATATTACACAGCGTGCACCAAATGATTTCACCATATCTAAGAAGAAATGCACATTTTGTTTCATCCTAGTTTTTCAACTATATTTTTAGTTTGAGTTCACATTTTTATTCCAATCATATCTCTATTTATTTTTTGTTTCTTGTTCTGCCTTTGAACTAGGTTGAGTACAACATTTGATGAAGTTATTGTATGCCCCCATTACTTTACCTAGTAAAAAAATCTGCTCCAGGTTAGTTGTGGAAATCGCTTTTAATTTTATTTTTGGTAGTCACAATTCCATTGGTATTCTTGCTTGCTGAAGTTTGATTAATGTGTGTTCTTCTCTTTTATGTTGCAGTACCACATCCTTCAGCGTCTAGATGCCGCAGGTTATCAAATACTTAAAAAAAACTGAATATTATCAGTACTTGCGTTTTGTATAGAATTATACTTAAGAAGAAGTAAGTCCTTACCATCATTTACATTGGATTTTTTTCATTTCATCATGGAAAACGTTTGCAAAAGCCCCTTAACAAATACAGTGAAGATGGAAGAGTCATAATAATTCATTTGGTTTACAACTTTACATGTCATCTTGTTGATACTCTTAGAAATATTTAATGTTAAGAATGTTGGCCCAAACAGGAGAAAGAGATCAAACAAAATTGGTTCCTTTTTTTTTCTTTTTCTTTGTCTAGTTTATAAATTCAAAAACATATTTGGAATGTGAAATGCATCCATGAGCATGAATATATGTACTAATTTAGCTGCTCTTGGGCTATGTATCTGAGGACTGAGAGTGAAAGATTAAGGAAAAAAGCCAATTTAAACAAATTAAGAATTTAAGCCATACCAATTAGGACTGCAAAATTTTTATTGAGTTTTGCGTTCCAATTATATATTCTTTCAGGTTAAGCAATATGCAATGGGTGGCTTTAATTCAACTATGTATTGGGTGCATCATTACTCAGCTAAAAACAAAGTAAGATTTCTCACACATCTTATTTATGGACTGTTTCAGACTTGTTACTTGTTTTTTGAGTTTTGGAATGTTGATCTTAAAGATACTATTGAAATTTTCACATGTACAATCCCATACTGATGGATGTGTGATTCATGTCTATGTTACAGGACAAGATGTAGTCTAGTAATGAATGAAAATATTATTTACTAAATCTAATATCACTTTTATGAAGTGATGATATCTTGGTGCATACAGCCATGTGCTTGAGAAGTAGGAATTACTGAACATCATTTCTAACTATATTATTTGTATAATCTTTTCTTGAAATTCAAATTTTTTTTTTTTTTTCTACTTTCAACTAATTGTCTTTGCCTTAGAAGATTACATTGTTTTTGCAGTTCTGATGATGTTTTTCTAACTCCTGTTCAAGGTTGGGTGATGGCCAATGTGAGTTAACCAAAAATTTAGATACTCTTAATACAACAATGAAGAAAAAAGAAAAACCAGAGGAAAACATTTTATAGCTTAAGGTTCTTGTTATCATAATTGGGGGTGATTTCTTTGCAGGTCATGGCACTCTTAAGTGGTTTTGCAGGAGTGTACACTGAGGTGAGCTTTTTAAGTACACAGTTTGCACTCTAGTTCTTCTGAACTACAATTCATGTCTGTCATTTAGTCATTTACTGTTTGAATCCTAACCCTACAAAACTTGATCAATGATTGGGTTGATTTTTGTTAATTGATAGATTTTGTAAGACTGATTGAAGTTTTTTAGTGATCCATTGAGTTAAAAAAGTGAAAACTCTCAGTAGAGTGATCCATTGCTTATGATTTTCATTTTTCACAGGCTATAATGAAAAAGCGTCCTTCGAGAAACATAAATGTGCAAAACTTCTGGTTATATATATTTGGTATGGTTTTTAATGCTGTTGCTATGATGACCCAAGATTTTGATGCAGTGATGAACAAGTAATTCTAGTCTCTCTCTCTCTTTTTTAAATGCAGTGATGAACAATTAATTCTAGTCTCTGTTTCTGATTCTCCTCTTACAATCGGTCTATCCTCTCCACTTTCCCCCTGTGAAGGCATTATTTAAAAGATTCTTTACTGCCTTAGAAGTGGAATATTCTTCTTTTCTGATTAGAATTGAAGAACTTTTAGTTTAGAAGTTAGTGTCTTTTTTTCAGGGGATTCTTCTATGGATATTTATTACAGTTCTCATGATTCTCAATCAGGCACAAAGGTATCTTAAATATCTCATTTGGCTTCGTAAAATGTAGCTTATTTGCACGCTTTAGCTTTTGCTTAGTCCTAGATTTCTCACTCCCTGTCCTTTAATACAATCTGCTTAAATTGTCTTATGTGCAGTGGCCTTGCTGTATCTATGGTAATGAAGTATGCTGACAATATTGTGAAGGTATGCCAGTCAGGGAAATATGACCTTGAATCTTGTGAGACATTAACAGAAATGCATTTACGTGATTTTATATAATGCCCTGAAATATTCCTTGGCATTTCATAGCGAGATTTCTTTTGCAATCGTTAGTTATTTTTCAGCCCATAAAAGTGAAAAGACATCTGCCATCCTTCATTTTCTGCACTTTGCGATTGAAGTTCCCATTTTTATTAGCTTCCTCATGCTGTGCTGGTGTATTCTACTTCAGTGGCAATGCTTTTCACAGCATTGGTTTCTTCTTATATATTCGGATTTAATCTTTCGCTTGCCTTCATCGCTGGCACAATGTAAGTTACTTCTGGTTACATGGTTCATCTCCCTCCTATGTATTCTTTAATCATGCTATGAACAACTCGGTCATTTTTCTGTTGTTCTGGCATGCATTTATATAATGTTGGGATTGATGAATGATGACGCCATAATTACTTGTTTTTAACAGTAATAACTATTGAAAGCTTGATGGTAGTTATGTTTAATTACTTTATTTCTCTTGCTTTCAGCAATGTAATCCTCTGTGTTTATCAACATGCTGTTGGGAAGCAAGATGACTCCATACCAGCTCTGCCCCAATATGCTCAGTGTAAAGGTTCTCATCCCTCGCCTCACCTCTCCTCTATGATGATTTTGAACAGATGGCCATGAAATCAGTAATGTACCTGTATTTTAAAGTTATTATTAATTCAAGATCAGGATTCGAACAATTCTGGTTTTCAGTGTTTGCTTCGACCTTTGTTTTTTTGTGCGTGTATGTGTGTGTGCGTGCGTGTAAAATTACAATAAAAGTTTACTCAAATGTTGGTATATGATTTGACAAGCTTCATCTGTAAAACCTCTTTGATCAATAACATCTAAGAATTTTGAGGCTTCGGCCTTCATTTTGCTTGTTTTGCCAAACCAACTTGCTGATTGAGTCATGCTTGAGATTTGGTTTTAAGGCAGGGCTGTGAGATGGAAGGCTAAAAGCAATAAAAATTCAAGCAAATCAATAAAAATGGTCTTTTAGACCATTTTGTGTTTTAAAATGGGACTATGGGAGGAGTGCTTCGTTTAGAAACATTGAATGAGAAAGTACTGTAATTCACTTGTTTTAATAGGAAGTATAAAGATAAAATTTAGATGCAGTTCTTTTAAGTATTGTAGGTAGCTTTTCATTGAATTCAACCGAATAATATATTACTAAGCAATAAAGCAAAACAATATTATCTTTTGTAAATATTAATTATATTCAATTGTGTAGGTTATTGGTCAATGCAAAAGTAAATTACAATACCTAAAGTCTTTTTATGAAAAGTACAACACCTAAACTAATTGTATTAAAGTTTTAACAAATTATATAAAACTAGTCACATACCCACGTGATACGTGGGAATATACAACTAGTTTGTAGCGCGGTATAATGTATGATTTTTCTCCAAAACGTATTGGAGATATTATTCTAAAATTATTTTCCATCTCTCCATCTCTACAAATATATCATTCTATTATTTTGAGTTTTTTTTTTTTTTTTCTTTTGAAAAACTTAGGTGCATTAATTTGATTGATATTATTCCATTTTTTTTGTGATAAAAGATAGAAATACTATTCTTTTTTCAAGTGATCTATATTATTCAAACTTTTGTATAGTTTGTTATGATTTTTTTTTCTACACCTAAATTTTTAAGTTCCAAAATTAATTATTTGAATTTCTCATTCTCTTAAGAAGATTATCATGATAACCAAACCTCATCACAAATTTACAATTGATATTATTCAAATAATTTTCAGATACATTCAAATACATAATTATGTAAATTGTATTTTGATATAAACTCAAATTCTCACTTCTAAAATATCTAAATATTAATTCAAATCAAAACTATAAGAGGGATAGAGAGTACATGTGATAAATAACTTAAAAAACACACCACCAAAGTGTGTCAATAAATATATATATATATATATATATCAATATAAAATAGAGTTGCAAGAAAGAATTACTAAGAGAGAGAGAGAGAGAGAGAGAGAGAGAGAGAGAGAATATATATATATATATCAATATAAAATAGAGTTGCAAGAAAGAATTACTAAGAGAGAGAGAGAGAGAGAGAGAGAGAGAGAGAAATAATCACATTTTTTGGGAAGAGAATGTGAGACAAATTACAAAATTATATAAAAGAAGATGAGTAGAAGAATATTCAAAAGAAAATGTATAGTTGTAAATATCAAATTATCCAAGTCATGATGTGTATTAGGGTATCATTGAATCATTTTGTAATTTCATTGGATAAAATGTAACCAAAAAAAAAAAAAAGATAAAAAAAATTAAAATATAACCAAATCATGTCAACCTAAAGTGGAGTTAAATATAAAAATTCATCAATCTAAATTAGAGGTGTAATAAAGAATTAAAAATCCATCAAGAGAAAGAAAATCCATCAAGAGAGTATTCACCTTTTTGTGTGAGAAAAATATGGATTGAATGGAAGAGAAAAAACAAATTTTTATAGTAAAAAAAATGAGGAGAAGAAGAGTCAAAATGAAAGGAAGATGAAGGGATAGAGAAATTGTAAGGTCAAAGTATAGAGTAGTAGGGAGATAAAAAGGTAAAAGTAAGTAAATGTTGAAAAATGTGTAATTGTAAAGTGGGAAATTAATAAGGAGAAAAATAATTTAAAAGGAGAGAGAAAATGTTGAAAATACGTTGATGATGTGACGCTAATGTGGCTCAAGAGGAGTGCAGCAACATTAAATGCTGCATTTCAATTTTTAGATATATATAGACTAGTAAGTTGTCTGTGCGACGCACAGATAATTTTATGATATTTTAGGTAAAATAGTTTTAGAGAATGCTGTATATATATATATTTATAAAGAAAATGTAAACTAAATTAGATCAAAGAAACATATACATTTTGACATATTAAAATTTAGTTTAGTAGTTTCACTCCACATTTGTAGCCTTCTCAAGATAAGATTATTTTTTAAGAAAATCATGAAACCAAAATTAAATGCTAAAGAGTAATAGGACCATAAAAATCAACTAATTTGTATTGTGTTCATAGATTGCATACCATGAAATAAAAGTATACCCAAGTCTCTCACCATCTTTCACTCATTGATAGTGAAATATTAAGATATGGTGTGGGCAAGTGTGTATGTAGTGTCTTATAAATGATTTAAAATCATAGTAGAATATGACTTTATATTGCGAACTTAAATATTCTCTCCACTTTTATACCAAAAAAAATAATAATAATAACTATCCAACCAAATTACCTAAGCCTAAATCATATTTAAGCCCATAATTTAAAAAGAAAAAAGAAAAAAAAAAACAAACTTATAGGGGGTTTCGACAGCATGATGGTGGTGGGAGGCTAGTATGACGGAGGTAAAGGCCCCTTAGATTCCTCTTCCACTCTCTTACAAATGCTTTGTTAGTCTCAGATCTTTTATTTTGGTAATACTGAAATATTTTATTTCATTTAACAATCCACAATATTTTCGTGTTTCTCTATCTCTCCCTAGAACCTTATTTGGTTAGTTATTACTATTAGTCTTTAATTATCATTATTTTTGCTTTTGTTTTTAATACTTAAAATGTTAAATACAAAATTACATGGTAGGATCTCATGCACTCTTGTATTAGGTTTCTGTTTTTATATATACTAGTTACTAACCCATGCGATGCACGAGAATAGCTATTGAATGAGCTTCTAGGAAAAAAAAAGCCATTATTTTTTAGTTGGAGTAGAAAAAGAAATGCATGAAATTAAAAAATTATATATATTGAAAGAAAAGCACAAAGTTTTATTAGTTAGGCAAAAGAAAACAATGTTATTTTATTTATTTTTTGTGGGAAGAAATAAGAAACAAAATGTTGCGTCTCTAGTATAATTTGTGTTGTATATAAAGGTATATATAAGATAGGTTGTAATATATTTGCCAAAAGGTGTTTATTGAAATATCATAACCCTTTAAATTTGATATACCAAAGGGTGTCTATTAAAATGTCATAACCCTTCATATTGGATATACCAAAATGTGTCTATTGACCGAAAATGTGCATATTGAATGAAAAAGTGTTTATTAACCAAAAATGTGTCTATTGAAAAATAAAAAGGCACCACTGTTCTGTGTTTTTAAATGTATATGTGGCATTAATTTATGTAGCCACATGGAGCAATGAGTAGTGGTCAACCAAAAGTCAAACGTTTCGTTTATATATAAATATATTGATAAGCCAAGAATGTATTGACCCCTTGTGATAAATTAACCAATTGATTTAGCCAAGTTAATTAGTTAATTCAATTTGCATGCAATATGCATGGTAGCATAAACAAATCACCAAATAACTAAATGCAAGGGAAAATAAATTGACATGGTGATTTGTTTACGAATAGAGAAAACCTACACGGCAAAAACTCCACCGGATGATTTTAAGGTTACCACTCCCAAGAATCCACTATTATCAAAACAAGTGGTTACAAGTAAAGGAATCTCAGTACCTTATACCAACCTACAATTGAACCTTTACCTCAATGCCCAATTAGACTTGTTCTGTAGTGACAATCTCTCCTTTTCAATGCACAGCTCCCAATACGTGACTAACCAATAGATGTGCGTATCTCAGTACGTGACTTGATCACCAACTTGAGAAAGATGTTGGCTACAAAGTTCTTCAGTTCATCCAAACGATGAAAATCATGAAACTCCTTGGTCACAAAACCCTAAGGTGTACAAACACAGCAGCTTCTTCAAGAGAAAGAGGAACTAGGGCAAATTCTGTCTCCGGTCACAATTTGCATGAAAAAGACTTTGCTCTACACTTGTGCAACTGTGCCACATTTGACGGCCCTTAAAATAATCCTTATATATGTTTAGAGTTGTGAGAAAAGAAAGCCTAAACACATACTCACGGATTGGAGTGAAATTAGCTTTGAAAAACTAAATTTCGTAAACCTCGATAAATAGCCATCTATCGAGCTAGTTGTCGAGCCACGAGTTGAAACAGCTTTTAAACCTCGATAGATGCTAGTTGTTGAGCTTTAAAAACCAGCACTTCTTCACTTGTTTCTTGAACAGACTTGCATGACTTTAACACTTGAATCTTGAAACCTTGTTCCATGAAGTATTAAATACATCCCAGATCTACCCAATTACAAGTAAAGTGCGTTTTGTCAAAGGATTAGCCAATAATATAAAAATATTGACATATGCTCCTAACATCAAATCACATATGTCCTAACAATCTCGCCATTTTGGAAATCTGTGACAAAACCACAACAGACAAATGAATCATAAATCACTTGTTGAATACAATAAAATCTATCCTAACACAAACTCTTGAAAAATTTTGCAAGAAGATAGTTTATGACGAATAGACTTTGACAACCTGAATTTCTAAAACACTTTAAACAAAACTTATCACGGCATCTTAGTGTGAAACAGAAATAATAGATTGCGTACAATAAATAAGAAACATTTATATAAAGATAGAAAAGAAACTACACATGGAGAGATAGGTGAAAAACATATATCAACATATATATATATATATATATCCAATGATAAGTACAATATAGGTCAAATGGTCACAAGACCAATATACATGAGGTAAATGTAAAATAAAAGAAAAGAAATTACATAAGAACCTCACTACATCCCTCAAAGAATATGGAAACTCCCCCTAACAAAAATCTCCTATACTAATCCTCCTCCTATGTGTATGACTACTCTCATATCAAAACTACTTCCCCTTTTTGTCTCAAGTGACAAAGGGCAAGTATATCAAGTAGACATCTCATTGTCACTAGGTGAGCTAGCATCATCGTCCTTATCAGCATCCTCACTGTCGGAACTATTGTCACTCTCATCCCCAGAGGCTGGCGAAGAAAGAGAGGATGCGACAGTGAAACCACCCATGACAGCCTGTCATCGTGCGATACGACCAACACGAGTGTTCACCTGACACAACTCATCACTGAGAGTGTCAAGGCGAGCATCCATGCGTATAAGTTATGCCATTATGGCCTCAAGTGTCACTCCACCCACTGAAGAAGAAGGAGCAGAGGTGGATGGAGCTGAAGGAGCTACCGTCTCAATCTGCGTCCGCCTTGGGCAAAGTTGAGCATCACTCGATCTAACAGTAGTTGCGTCAATGGCACCCATGACGAAGAAGTGATCGGACGGAGGAAAGGAGACAGAAAAATGGCAAAGAAACCTCGTGATAGCTGAAGGAAAGATGAGTTTATCACGGGTCGCCGTGTCCTTATAGACATCTATGAGAGAAAAGATAAAGTGAGAAGGGAAGTCAATAGAAAGATCCTCAATGAGGGATAACAAAAAGCGAACACGAGGTTCTGTGATAGTGTTATAGTGTGACAAAGGATGAAGGATAAATTTCTTCACCATGTTCAAAAATCTTGGATCTTTAGCAAAGGTTGAGCAACGGGTGTTTTGACGATCACCCCAAGAAGACGGAGTCTCACAAAATAAAGTCATAAGCTCATCTTTGGACACAATCCTTAGACAATCACAATCGGGGTAGTCAGGATATGCTACCCTCGGGACATGGAGCACCTCGGATACAATATCCGGAGTGACCACAATATGCGTACCTTGAACGTGATTAGAAAACTAAGGTGCTAAAGAATCAAATTCATGCATGTTGGAGTAAAACGCTTGTATGATCACGGAGGGACAGGTGACTAGGATGCCACACAGTGACTCCCAACCTCGACTGTAGATGACAGTGGGTAGGTCAGTATTGGAAAAATCTGATAAGATGACTTGGCATTCCGAATGAATGCCTCGTCTATAAAAGTTATCCGAGAAGTCCTTACGGGCCCTCTCATCACTCAATCGAACAGAAGAAGGAGTGGGGTCAGAGAAAGAAGATGCCCCAGAATGCAGAGAGTTCTGGGACAGAGTAGATTTGCTTTTGGGTGCCATGAAGCAACTAACGCAAGAAAAAGAGATAGAGGGAGAGAAAGAGACAATCAAAAAAGTACCAACAACACAATATATATATATAGAATATAGAAACTTAAAGGTACATATGAATGAAAATACATGAACATGTGACATGCAAACTTAAAAACATCGTGGGCTTAGCCCAATCCAAACATACCAGCACAAAACATTGCAACAAATATAACAGACATCTATAATGCATGAAAATATTTTTATAATGCAAGTGAGATGCAATGCATGATGTTTTGAAACTTATTTAAGCAAAACCCATCACAAAAATTTTGCAAAAACTTCACCAATTTTGAAAAACCCTAAAAAATTTTTCAAAAACCCAAAAACCTAGGTCTAATGCATGAAATGCATGAAGAATGAAGGATTTAGGAACCTTACCAGTGACAAAACACTTGATCTAGGTTGAAAATCAACTGAGGATGAAGTTTAGAGTGAGAGAGAGGAGTTTGGGGAGGTGAAGAGACGAAGGCTATTGAGAGAGATCGAAGAGAAGTGAATCTGAAATCGCGCTGCACGTATATATAGGAAATCATAATTCTCGACAGATCGAGAGCTGTTGAGAATTAAAAAGGCGCGAGAAAAAGCTATTGAACAAGCTATCGAGGAGCTGTTCGGAGGTTTCCAAATCAAAGAAACTCGATGGATCGAGGTAGCTATCGAGAATCTATCGAGCATCCAGAAGGTTTCACGATGGATCGAAGTAGCTATCAAGAGTTATTAAGAATGCGATAAAAAGCAGCTGAAGAGTCTCGATAGATAGCTTAGCTATTGAGGTTACCTAAAAATAGTTTTTCAAGGGAAAAAAAACACAGACATGAATACAATCAAACATGCTACATAACCAACAATCTAAACAATGTTTTAAGCTCTCAAAATCATCTCTCAACCAAAAAAAAAAAAAAATCAGCTTTTAGATCCCAAACACACACACACACACACACATACACTAAATAAGTCTAATCAATTTTATATTTCAAAAATAAGTTAAGACAGTTTAGTGAGTATACATTAATACACGTATTCCTTGTGATGGCCAAATTACATTGTACCTGCACATGTATCAAAAGTAGTAAAGAATATTGCGTGTTGTGTGTGAAAAACATAGCAAGATTGCATAGGTGTCTACAAGTTATAACGATTTGAAATATGAGATAATCACTTTAACTCACACACAATTATAACTGTTTGATGGGGACTATCACCTTCGAGGTACATCCTATAACTTCCACATCTCCTAGAATACACGCTTACAATCATATATAAATCATTTTGATCTTTTTGCTTTTATTTTTCTTTGCATATTTTTCTTTTAAGCAAACCATGCATAGGCATATAAGAGATAGAAAAGAAATAGCCAATGATGTTAAGCATTTAACATTCTACTTTTGCTATGCCAAAACATACAAATGTCATTTCATAATTGGCGGGCAACAGTGGTGAAATGGTTATTTATGCATTTCTTTTAGGATTTTTTAGTCATTCCTGTTAAAAAAAGTAATACGAGTGTTAAGTACAAGAGATAACTTATTCTTACTCATCACAAACACGAGCCACAAAACTCACTTACTTAGTTGTGCATAGAGATGCTCATCTAAGCTACAAAAGATACAAAGTTTAGAAAACTTTGTTTCAATGGCCATCCAAGGTACACAAGTACCAATGTACACAAACATACTGTTTTTGTATTTTTTTTTTTCTGATTTTTCAATTTTTATTTTTATTTTTATATGAAAAACAAAATAAGGCAAAACTGAAAAGAAAACAACCAGAAACATATTAAACAAAGCAATGCATAAAACCAGATTGACTCAAAATATGAAAGCAAAACACACAAGTAATGCAAGAAAAAAAAAAGGCGAGAGAGAGAAAAAGTGACAAAATCACTTGAAGCCATTTTCCTTCCACACCTTGGAAAAACCTTTTCATTTAGCAAACCCTTAATTCGATGGTGAGGGGGAAGAGTTGAAACCATTCAAGTTCGAAAGGAATATGAGGGCTTTGAAAAGATCTCCAAGAGGAGCAAAGGAGGATGGAAATTGATTCTGGTTTCCCAACGCGATCATGTTGTTGCTCCGTTGAGTGGCTAACCACTTATAGCAATTAGGTCGAGTATGTCTAGTTGTGCCACAGTGATGATAGAAATGCTGCTTTTTCTGTTTTGGCTTTTGAGTATTTCCCTTCTTAGCCTTAGGGTTCTTAATCTCTTTCTTATCAAGCTTGGGGGGTGCTCCCAAGATAGATTTACCCTTATTTATGTTCTCACCAGCTAATTCATTTTTAACATTATTGTTCCCAGTTTCAACATTATTAGCAGAAGGAACAAAAATAGTAGAACTAGAAGTAGCAATACTAGGAGAAAGGAAATCATAGCCTAAATCGATTCAATCGGAAGCAGATTTCTGAAGACTGAGCATCTTATCAAGCTTTACATTTGAAGTTCTTTCTAACTAGGCTCTAACTTGGAACAGTTCTACCTCAAGCTTTTTGGTCTTTTCAGCCAAGAAATTATTCTCAAATCTCAGTGCTCCAGTGATTTGATTTTCTTCATCAAACTTAGTGGAGATTTCTTCTCGCTCAAGCTCCACTTTACTAAGTTTCTTAGTGGCCAACCTATACAACTTCTCATGCTTTTTTGAGACCTTGTATAACTATGCATAGGTTATGTGGATGTCATCTTGTTCATCCATCTTTTCAAACTTAGACTCCACCAATTCCTCTTCTTCATCCATATCTTCAACAATCCCTTCAGTAGGATTTACAGAGGTAGTGAAGGCATTTAGAATTCCATCATCGTCATTATCGGAATCATCCTCAGACTTAGTGTCACTCAACGTAGCAGCAAGTGCCTTGCTTTTTTCGATAGTCTTGAGATAAGTCGGGCACTCTTGCTTCATGTGACCGAAACCCTGACACCCAAAGCATTTTGGTCCTATGGGAATAGTGTACTGACCACCATCCTTAGCATTCTTCTTCCTTTTGTCTTGACTCTTGAATTGCAAAGAACTGGATTGATTTCAGTCTTTGTCGAATCCTTTCGTGTTGGCATTCTTCATAAACTCCTTGAACTGCCTTATGATATAGGATTTTATCTTAGAATCTTCATCATCTGAAGACTCATCAGTGTCACTGCTTTTGGCCTTCAATGTCATGCTCTTACTCTTTCTTGATTTCCCAATCCTTATTAAACCCAACTCATAAGTCTGTAGATTGCCAACCAATTTTGTCAAAGGAATTTTGTCAATATTCTTTGATTCCTCAATTGCGGTGATCTTAGCATGAAATCTCTCGGGTAGAGATCTGAACACCTTTCTCACAATCTTGGGTTCAGGAATGGTTTTTTCAAGATTAAATGCTGAGTCTACTATGTCCTTGAGCTTGGCATAGAACTCATCAAATGACTCATCCTCTTCCATCTTGATCTCTTCAAAGCTAGTAGTGAGCCTTTGAAGTTTTGAATCCTTGACAGCCTTGGTTCCTTCATAAGTTATCTGAAGAATGGTCCATGATTCCTTAGCAATTTCAGTAGAGGATATCTTCTTGAATTTCTCATTCGTGACTACACTGAATAGAGCATTCAATGTCCTGCTGTTGAAGTTTGCCACCTTGATCTTAGCATCATCCCAGTCGGCTGGTGCTTTTGTAAGCTTAGTCCAACCTATCTCCACAGTTTGCCACACATTTTCATCTAATGACTGCAAGAAAGCTCTCATGCATACTTTCCAGTATACACAGTTAGTGCCATCAAATAAATGAGATATAATTAGAGACTGTCCTCTATCCATGACAAATAGGGATCAATGGATCACACAATAAAAATTAAAACCTAATTAGCGTGTGCCCGCTCTGATACCACTTAATAGGCCAAGAATGTATTGACCCCTTGTGATAAATTAACCAATTGATTTAGCCAAGTTAATTAGTTAATTCAATTTGCATGCAATATACGTGACAGCACAAACAAATCACCAAATAATTAAATGTAGCAAAAAATAAATTGACACAGTGATTTGTTTATAAATGGGGAAAACTTACACGACAAAAACCCCACCGGGTGATTTTAAGGTCATCACTCCCTAGAATCTACTATTATCAAAACAAGCGGTTTCAAGTAAAGGAATCTCAGTACCTTATCCCAACCTACAGTTGAACCCTTACCCCAATACCCAATTAGACATGTTCTGTAGTGACAATCTCTCCTTTTCAATGCATGGCTCCCAGTACGTGACTAACCAATAGATGCGCGGATCCCAATACTCGACTTGATCACCAACTTGAGAAAGATGTTGGCTGCAAAGTTTTTCAGTTCATCTAGACGATGAAGATCATGAAGCTCCTTGATCACAAAACCCTAAGGTGTACAAACACAGCAGTTTCTTCAAGAGAAAGATGAATTAGGGCAAATTCTATCTTCGGTCACAATTTGCATGAACAAGACTTTGCTCTACACTTGTGTAACTGTGCCACCTTTGACGGCCCTTAAAATAATCTTTATATAAGTTTAGAGTTGTGAGAAAAGAAAGCCTAAACACATACTCACAGATTGGAGTGAAATCAGTTCTGAAAAACTGAATTTCATAAACCTCAATAGATAGCCATCTATTGAGCTAGCTATCGAGCCACAGGCTGAAACAGTTTTTTAAACCTCGATTGATGCTAGCTATCGAGTTTTAAAAACTAGCACTTCTTCACTTGTTTCTTAGATAGACTTATATGGGTTTAACACTTGAATCTTGAAACCTTATTCCATGAAGTATTAAACACATCCTAGATCTACCCAATTACAAGTAAAGTACGTTTTGTCAAAAGATTAGCCAATTATATAAAAATATTGACATATGTTTCTAACATCAAATCACAAATGTCCTAACATCTTTAAAATTCATGGTTTAAAAAGATGATTTCCTAATTAATTAAAACATAAATATTATATTAAATTTCTAAAAAATTAATAAAGTTGACTAAAAAAAAAATAGAGAGACATATACACAATTTTTGAAATGTAATTTTACAATTTTTATTCATCAAATAACAAATAAACCTAGGCAAACAAAGAGACATTCTTATAATTTTTGATAACTTCGATATTCGGTGAACCGTTTTAGAAAGGACTTTGACTTGTTTTTACTAAACTACTATATTATTATTAGAGTTACAATTTTTACATAGTTTATTATATTTTGGCAAAGAAGATGTGGATAATGAAAATAAAGATTATTTGTAATATAAGTATGTATATTATATGTCTTATAATTTTTTTGGTGAGATGCATCCCAATATGAAGTATAAATTATGCAAATCTTTGTTCTTTGTTTCAACTTCTGAAGTCTCAATGGTAAAGAAAAAAAAAACCCCACAACTGCTAGCACATTTGAATTCTTTATCAAATATTGGTTCCTTGCTTTCTTTTCATTGAAGCTGATCGACAAAGAATTTGGGCTCTAGTTTTGGAGATGGTGCAAATTTTTCAGGGACCCAGATGCTTAGGACGTCATTGGTTGCAAAGGTGAGGTACTAACATATGTTAATGGAGAAGAGGACGACGAATCAAAATTATTTTTGCCTAATATTCTTTTTACTACCTTCATTGTTACAATAAATCCAATGAAACACACCTTAGGGAATTTTCTTAGTGTTGAAAACCCATTTATGAATGAAGTTTATTAACATAACAGTATTCTTCAACATTTGTTCTTCCTATTTGTTCTTCTACATGAACATGACCATTTTTTTTAATCTTTCTTATGATATTTTATCAAACACTTCTTATGATCATTTTATCAAACACACGAAAACATAGAACTACAAATATTAGGAATACCTTTAGTATTGAAACGAAGAGCAAACCACTGCATAGAAAATTATTTAAAAAAACTCGCATTTAATACTCTAATATATAAATTACGCTTGACATATATACCATATGGTTTTAAAAAACGTATCAATATCACCGGTCAATAATATAGGCTTGCTAATCTATAAGGAGCTCTTTTCTAGTCGGAGCTAAATCCAAAAGCATTCACCTTCTTGTTAACAAAGATCTAGAGGATGTCTAATGGTTTAAATATCATCTCTTTGATTTTTAGGAGAGAGAGAGAGTGTTTGAGGCATTAAAGAGCTTACATGAAAAGTTGAAAATAATGGAGAGAGGAAGTCAGGGGTGTTATGGAAGCTGAAGTGAAAACTATGGAAGAATTAAAAGACTAATATAAAAAGAGGGAAAATAAAATAATTTTTTTTATTAATGGAAAGAAAATAATGATATGGTCGCTGATATGACTCAACAAAAGTAACAATACAAATACTACACTTCAGCTTTTAGATATATATAAATATAGATATAGATTTAGGTAAGTTAATGTTTATGATTTTTTTTTTTTTTTTGGAAGCGAGTCAATGTTTCTGATTAATAAAAGAGTTTCTCAATATCTCAAGAGATTCACTGACAATAATAATATTCTTTGATGTTAATGATTAATAGAAGAGTTTCTCAATATCTCAAGAGATTCACTGACAATAATAATATTCTTTGAAGTTTGAATATATCTTCTAATATTTTGAAATGCAAAGTAGAACACTGGTAGGAGATCCCTCGTCACAGACCATCTTCAACCACCACACAGAAACAGATTCGAGACCACACAGAAATGGTCTTGAGTGACCTCGGTTGACTCACTCAAGACCGTTTACACGCTAGCTAACCTACCGTCCTTATTCAAGTGTGTCACTTGCAACAAATGAAACCTCCCTGCGCCTAGAGACCCATTCTGCTATATTAGCTAGGGTTCCGGTGGATGTGTTTGTTTCAAAAAAAAAAAATTGTAGTACTCTTCCATCCAAGACATGACACATCACACAAGATGAATCATCCCAATATTACTTTATTATTATTATTATTATTATTATTATTATTTGTAAAGGAATCCCAATATTAATTTGAGAATGATAATGCACGTAACACAGACTTCATAGTCTTCTCAGGACAATATTCAAGTGGTACAATAAACACAAATACAAGAATCCCCAACACCCTATCAAGGTATGGGGATCCTGGTAACAAAAGAATAAATATTAGAATACAAGTCTTCCTTTCAATACGTGCCTTCTGAAACCTGGAAGATGAACATTCAATATGTAATCCTCCCAGTTTATGCTGCCTACGTTGAATCCAAAGTCCCTCATCTCTTCCAATGACATGCCTTCCATCAATTTCTGGGTATTTTGATTGTCAAACCTGGTAGCAAATCATTTGTAACCGTAGCTCGACAAATCATTCGTAAGTAATAACTAGAGGTAAGCAACAATGTTATGGGCTTAATTATGACATTAGTGAAATAAGCAGAAAGAATTTTGAGCAAACACACAAGGTGATGTATGGATTGCAACCACCTTGGACTTTCTAAAGACTAGTTATGTCTATAATTAGTTTTATTCTGATTTAAGATCAATAACAATCAATTGTGCGTTTGATTTGGATGGTCGTTTTAGAGTACAGTTTATAGAAACCTATTGTTTTTGTTAAGTCACGCCCATGATAGGTGAAGTTTAGAAAATTACTTACTGATTTTGAAATTTCACATTGATTATAAGAATATTAAAGATGTGTACTAATTTGATCAAAGATGGTAATCCCATTATTGAAAAGGAAAAGTAAGGAGGTGTGCCGATCCCGATAAATGAGGTGGTGGTGTAGCTAAATTTTGTGCGTGAGGCTTAGGAGCAAAGTTTTGCCTTGTGCCAATCTCATATTGCAAAATTTTGTCTTGCAAAGACTAAGCTTTGTCTAGACTCTACTGTTTTAATGTGAAGATATCAATATCTTTGGGTGTTTAATTAGGGTAGTTTATGTTCGAGATTTCTTTTGTGAGATTTTATTTATAGTTGTAATACCTATTATTGATAATCTTTTAAAGACTAAGCTTTGTCTAGACTCTACTGTTTTAATGTGAAGACATCAATATCTTTGGGTGTTTAATTAGGGTAGTTTATGTTTGAGATTTCTTTTGTGAGAGTCTATTTATAGTTGTAATACCTATTATTGATAATCAATTTTGGTTGGTATTGTCCGTAGATGTAAGCTTGGGTCGGAGGTTATTCCTACTTCTGTAGATAATGTATAGTATTTTAATATCATGTACGTGGACAAATGCTCTATATAGTATGCAATTGAGAAATAAATTGGAGACATATATACGAGCCAAGTTTCAAAAGAAGCTTTATATATACTATTTACCCTGGTTAATTCATTCATTTGTGAAAATTTACTACTAATAATGTGTCAATTCTTGTGACGATTTAAAAATTTTCAAAAGTCCTAAGCACTTGTATGATTCTTGCTTAGGAGACTTGAGGAATTTATTTGTGGTTGGCCTTGAAACCTCCCCATTATTCACTTATTTATTATTGTTATGTTTTTTTTTTTAGCCCTAGTTCTCAACATCTTATTGTCAAATGCTGCAATGAATGAATTAGAGTCACAATAATGTGTGTGAGGGAGGATTCCAAAGTTAAAGACATTACCTTCCCCTATCGAACATATATGGCTCATAAATTTTAGCCAAGTGAACAGCATGCTCCACTATCTTCTTGCGTCTTATTTCCAGCTTGCCTCGAAACTTAGAGTCTGTAATGGTTGTATCCATTAGACCACTTCTTTGAGCTATTTCATCCGAAATGTAAGAGGCGAAATTGTCCATTGAATTGAAAAACTTCATTTCATTGATGCGTATGTTTTTCCTTTCCGAGTTCATTAACGGAGAACAAGTGAAGTGATTGCAAGAAAACTTGAATAAATCATGTAACAAAAGCGGGTTTACAGCAGATGATCCAACGTGGTAGACATTTAATTCAGGTTTCGCAGCTATCCCATGCTTTGCTATGGCTGCTATGGACGCGTTGACAACCATGTCCAAAGGAACCTAAAGCATTCATGATTCAATTCTTAGTGAAAAGTGAAAAAGAAAAAGAATTGTATGGTATATCAAACCAATTAATAATGCAAGAAAGGAAAAAAAAAAAGTAGCAAATTACCACGTCTATAACTGCTTTTGGGTCTGCAATAAATCCTGGGAGCCGGCCTTTACCATAGGATAAGATCAATGGATCCAACATTCTGATTTATGTATATATAATTAAGAAAACAAGAAAGGTATAGTTAATTATACATGATATTGAAGGAATTTTGATAAATTACTAGTTATCCTAAAAATTATAATTGTTAAGAAATTGTGAATTTAACATGTAAAGCTTTATTATTCCAGCAAGCTTCAAAGAGAATATATTTTTGTGAAGGTTAAAAAGGTACTTGATTCCTTGTATCCATCCTGGGAAAGGCTCTTTGATGGAGCTCTCAATTACACTTGGGCGGATGATGACTACTGGAATATCTCCTCTCATGCTATTTAATAGCATCTCTCCCATGGCCTTCGTGAACACATAAGTGTTTTGCCATCCAAAGATTTTTGCTCTATTACAGTGACAGAGTATATTGATTAGGTGAGCATGAGCACTGACAAACTTGCAATTAAGCTTATGGATGTTTAGTTTAGATATTTATAAGTAAACAATGAAATAATAATTCATGAATAATAATAAAAAAATATTATCTATACATATTTATGTTGTGCGGTTGTAACTTTACGTATAATTTTGCATTTATATATTTATCTACTTTAATTTAGATGTTTATAACTTAATAATGAAATCTATAAACAAGGTAATTAAAACAATCATATTTCTACAATTCAAAAAGTCACAATTTCTTTTTTTCAAAAAAAGACCTTTTACATTTCCTTGGAATTATTTTTTAAATTTTTTTAATAAAAACTTTGACATATCACTATAACCTAACCACTTCATACATTTAAAAAAAAAAAATTCAAGGCTCATTATTACTTCCATTAATATATTATGGATATCTTAATTAATTGAGACTAAACTAGAGAAATGCTTTTCATATTTCCTTGAAAATTCAGAAGAGGGAAAAAAAAAAAAAAAAAAAAGCCTTGACATACCACTAGCGTAACTACATCTATACCTATTTAAGTCATCCATAATATCTATTTCTTATTGATAACCATAAAATTTACAACTAGGAAGTGAATATACAAAATAATAACGAATAAATGAAGGAAGAAAAAAAAAATCAAACGTCAATTAACAACCGTTATTTGGAAAATAAAAAGGTGGTTAAGAGGAGTAAAAAATAAAATAGTGAGGACTATACAGTGGACATTGAAAACTTAATAATGCAATAAAATCAACCATTACATTCACTTAATTAAATCAATAATCAACAATTAAATATAATAATACAAATCTAAACTTAAAACTAATCAAACTCTAACTATAGAAATTATATTTCCTATCATAACTAAAAATGCAATGTTCTTCAATAATTTAGAAATTATATTAGAAATAAAGTTGGAAAATTTTATAGTCTCATTTTTTGACATTTCATTTAACCTTATATATAATATATATATATATATATATATAATCATAATCTTCATACACCATGACTTAAAAAAATCTAATGAATAGTTCTTCCTCTTATTCAATGTCTATGTTATGCAAATCATCAACCAATAAGTATATGATGATGGTAAAAAAAACTATAGAAAAAGTTACGAAAAATATGATAAAACTATTTTAGAAAAAAAAAAAAAAAAAAACTCTTTATAAAATCTAGGGACTAAAATAGTATTTTATCTAAAAAATTATCATGCGCAATGCGTAGGTCTACGACTAGTAATACTAATAAGTTAATGCAAATAAGTTACCATTCCGCCCTTATAAAAATTCAAAAATTAGAAAAATGAACAAAAAAGAAAAAAAAAAAAGCTTATTTCTGTACCGGCCGAAACACCCCCAAAATCAATCAATACAACCGGTATTTAAACTAGTACGATACATTAACGTTTTGGTATTGGTGCACATACAGGTACAGTACATTCCAGTAGTACTGACCGGTACAGTATGGTATCGATCACCTTGCTCCTAACCGTTATGTAACTTATTTTTTAATAAATTAGTGGTCATAACCCACTAGGCATTTAGACTTTTATTAACATGTTCTAAAATCTTTTTCCCCTTCTTTTTTTTTTTTTTTTTTTTAAAGTAAATTCCTGTGGATATAATGGTTATTTGTTGAAATAGACGTGCATGTTTTGGAAATTGTAGCTTTTTGCCTGCATTAGGTAGATTTTTTTTTCCTATCAAACAAAAAAGAAAAAAAGGTAGAAATTTTTTTTTCCTTATATATAATTTCCGCCTCGAAAAAGTATGGAACCTTAAAGGATGATTTTCTTGGATCTTGGTTTTGATTGATTAATGTTGCGTTTCTAAGCGCAGTTTGTTACCTTTGCAAACCCAATTCTATCATCTTTTGAGCAACAACATTTTCATGCACAGATAATTTCAAATCTGAAGCCAACTCTATTTCAGCAATGATATCCAACACTGGGATAAATTCTGGAGGGGTTTTTGAGGTGGCACTTTCCTCTGCTATTGTCTGTCCCATGTGGAAAGGTTTCTCCATAATTAATCCTTGTCTCTCCCCCATTGACATATGCTGCGTAACAAAGCAACACTTAAAAATCATAGCTATGATATTAATGTATATATTTATATTTAGAACAGCTTATGCTTAGTTGCATACCAGTTGATACATGCAAGAAAAGGCTAAGTTTTTTGCACTTCTTTGCAAAACCTAGGAGTCGAGAAGGTCCTCTTGTGTTGATGTTGAGAGCAACATCATACCTATATATATATATATATAACAACAATTTAAGATTCAATTTTATGAGAACACCAAGAAAACAAAAAAATGTTAAAACAACCTTTAAAAAAAAAAAAAAAAAGCACATTCAAGCTAGATGGAGCGAAACCTTTCATCAAAAGTTGTATCGGCAGCTGAATTTATGATCACATCAACTTCCTTTGCGATTTCATTAGCTATATAGGGATCCATCCCCAGATTGGATTCACAAACATTCCCAGCTACTGGAACCAGCTTCCTCATCATGAAAGCCTTAAAGGATTTCCCATGCATTTGTTCCAAGCACTTGAAAAGTTCCGACTCTAAAATCTAATCATCATAATTAAATCTCTGAGATTATAAACAAAGATTTAAAAGTTCTTTTATTTTATAGAAAAATATACTCAAACACAGTTATTATATAAAACCCGACCGGACACTAACTCACTTTAAGAGCCAGGTCATTGGTTCATTTGTTCAATTATTGGGTTATTTTGTCACTGGTTCAACTAGTTTAAGAGCCAGGTCGAACCATATGATTAAATAAAAAATTAAATAATTTAAATAAGTTTGCAAAATCATAATATATATATATATGTAAAATTAAAATAAATTTACCACAGGCATGCCTAAATTTCTAATCAAAATTAGGTGTAAAAAAGTAGCCACTAAATAATCCAAACTCAAGGTTTCAAAAGTAAATACCGAAAAATATTTGAAATAAAAAAATGTCATAGAATTGTAGTCAAGTCCTTGCTGAATAAAATTTTATTACACCATGTCTTAAAATTCTAGTAATAACAACATATCTTAAACTCAGAAGTCATATTCTATGCTTATAGCATATCTCACTAATTGCTCATCCTATGAATTGCGATCTAGGCTAAAATTTGAAACACTATCTTTATTGAAAAGTCCAACATTATCTTTACTTTAAAATCTTTCATTTTCGTCATACTCTAAACTAGGAAACAATATTGTAATGAACTTATTAAGGTAAACTTTTTTAAAACTACAAAATCAGCTAGGTGAAAACAAGTTGTTTGAGTTGCACGGGTTACTAAAAATTGTTGGATTTTATTAGATTGTACTAGTTAAACAACTGGACCAAATTAGATACAAGTTTACTGAATTATTGATCCAACAGACCAGATTGAATAGGGTTTAATTAACTATGCTCGAACACCAAAAAAACAAAAACAAAACCTTTAAAAAAAAAAAAAAAAAGCACATTCAAGCTAGATGGAGCGAAACCTTTCATCAAAAGTTGTATCGGCAGCTGAATTTATGATCACATCAACTTCCTTTGCGATTTCATTAGCTATATAGGGATCCATCCCCAGATTGGATTCACAAACATTCCCAGCTACTGGAACCAGCTTCCTCATCATGAAAGCCTTAAAGGATTTCCCATGCATTTGTTCCAAGCACTTGAAAAGTTCCGACTCTAAAATCTAATCATCATAATTAAATCTCTGAGATTATAAACAAAGATTTAAAAGTTCTTTTATTTTATAGAAAAATATACTCAAACACAGTTATTATATAAAACCCGACCGGACACTAACTCACTTTAAGAGCCAGGTCATTGGTTCATTTGTTCAATTATTGGGTTATTTTGTCACTGGTTCAACTAGTTTAAGAGCCAGGTCGAACCATATGATTAAATAAAAAATTAAATAATTTAAATAAGTTTGCAAAATCATAATATATATATATATGTAAAATTAAAATAAATTTACCACAGGCATGCCTAAATTTCTAATCAAAATTAGGTGTAAAAAAGTAGCCACTAAATAATCCAAACTCAAGGTTTCAAAAGTAAATACCGAAAAATATTTGAAATAAAAAAATGTCATAGAATTGTAGTCAAGTCCTTGCTGAATAAAATTTTATTACACCATGTCTTAAAATTCTAGTAATAACAACATATCTTAAACTCAGAAGTCATATTCTATGCTTATAGCATATCTCACTAATTGCTCATCCTATGAATTGCGATCTAGGCTAAAATTTGAAACACTATCTTTATTGAAAAGTCCAACATTATCTTTACTTTAAAATCTTTCATTTTCGTCATACTCTAAACTAGGAAACAATATTGTAATGAACTTATTAAGGTAAACTTTTTTAAAACTACAAAATCAGCTAGGTGAAAACAAGTTGTTTGAGTTGCACGGGTTACTAAAAATTGTTGGATTTTATTAGATTGTACTAGTTAAACAACTGGACCAAATTAGATACAAGTTTACTGAATTATTGATCCAACAGACCAGATTGAATAGGGTTTAATTAACTATGCTCGAACACCAAAAAAACAAAAACAAAGACGTAACAATAATCTTTACACAACATACTTCATTTTTCAGTCTGTCCACTATGAACACACACATAAAGAAACAAAAAGTAAATCATTATGTACATCATACTTCAGTTTTAAGTCTGTGGATAGCAGCTTCTTTATTCTTTGCCTTGATCAAGAGATAGATTTTCCCCACATCAGGCACTGTACGTAACATCTTCTCAATAAAACCTGCACAACAGAATATATTAGATAAACCAACAAGGGGCAATTCTTAAGTAGTTTTGGAGTATTGTTCCGGGCTCTTACAAAAAGGTGAGCCCCATGGGTCCCACCATGAGGCCCACACCCTTTGTGAGAATTCAGAGCGACTACCTAAGTTTTTTCCACTAACAAGATGTTGTATCACATGATATTCAGAATAATCTAGGTATGTAGTAGAGTAAAATAAATGTGGGCACAACTTATAAGTTCAACAATCTAGGTATCCTAACTTATTGCAGGAGCCAATCAAAAAATCTCCTTGAGGAGCATAAGAATAAAATTATTGTAGCACAAATATCATTATTAATCAAAGCCTTAAATTATTAAAAAATTTGGTAGTTAATGATTATTCAACACACTTACAACATTTTTTTTTTTTTGGTGAAACTGTTTACAGTTCAATATTTTGGAGATCTATACAAAAATCGCTTATATTTTTTTGGGGAATGCTATATCCATAATATTTTCATAACAATTTTCACAAAAATCCTTAGTGGTAAATTGTTATTGGTTCAAATTTGAGCTCATCACTCACTTCATTTTTTTTTTTTTATCACTAATAATAACTTACCAAGTAAGATTTATTGTGAAATTGTTGTGGACGTAATACGGGGCTTTGAGCGTAAGCGTAAAGCTGGCCTAGTTAAATATTAATCGTATACTAATTTATTTTTTGTTTTTATTTTTATTTTTATTTTCAGTTTAAGAAAAACATAACTACTTAGAAACATCAAGTTTCTAAATTTGTTTTTGTTCTTAAAATTAAAAATTAAAGAAAAAAAAAAACCAACCAAATCAGCCTTATGTTTTAAAGGTATGTAAGACTTAATGCACAAGAAAGCAATACCTTTGGCTAGAAATCCAGTTGCGCCTGTGACAAGATAGTTCTTGCCTTGATGATAACTAACAATGCCAATACTATCACCTCCGGCATTTTCTTTGTTTTCGCAACAAACCGCTCTAAAAGTTCTTCCAATTGCAGAAGTTCTGGTACTATTGTAGTGATGGTAGCAACGATAACTTTTTGTGGTAGTGAGGACAGGGATTGAAGTACCATAAGGGATTGCATGAGTACTGGTGAGAGATCGAGAATAGGATTTATAAGGCACAGATGCCGTGGACATGAAACTTGGGAGAAAACTCATTATAATTTTTCAAAAGACTACGTCAGTAAGTTGCTTAATTTAGATGTACCTTATGTTCTATACAATGGAGAAGCTCGGGGCCTCTTTATATATAACTAGTATGTGACCCCGTGCTACCGCACGGGATTGGTTAATTGTAATGATGCTATTGGCCAATTTTTTTGTTATCACATGGATGATAGAATTAAATCAAACGATAAAAAATATATATTACATTTATTATTTAAGTAATGCTATTGGTCAAAAAAAAAAAAAAAAAAAAACCCAAATAGTATGTATCCTATCGTATAGATAAAACAATAAATAAATAAAAAAGAGAATATTGCATTTTATTATTTAAGTGATGCTACAGTGAAGAAAAAAAGAGAATATTGCATTTTATTATTTAAATTATATAAAGGGACATTAAAAAAAAAAAAAAAAACTTATCTTTGAGCTTGGAATCTTCTTGGAGACACTAATGAAGCGCTAATGTATGAGAGTGTGAAGTAAAGAAGAGTGGGATTGAACATTGTGTTTAAACCCGGCCTTGCTCTGAGAAATCCATAAGGAGGAGGAGAGGGTAGTGTGTGGATCTAGTTGGTAGAGGTTGAGAGAGAAAGAGACATGGGATGGCGATATGGAATTAGGAGGAGATGATGTTTTACTTTTATAGTCTTTCTCGTTGGACTCCTTGGTTCTAGTTGTGGAATTAGAAGAGCTCTAGACTCTATTGAGATCACCCATAAAAGTGTGCAGGTGAGATGTTCTTGCTTAGGCCAATGAGTATTATCATTGTGGTTTTCTTGTCTTCCATATTAAATGTTAATGCATCATTTATTTGGGTACAAAAATTAGAAAATTTATATAAGATACATGACACAAAATTGGAGTCCAATTTATAATCTCCATAAAAGTGTGCAGGTAAGATGTTCTTGCTTAGGTTAATGAGCATTATTATTGTGGTTTTCTTGGCTTCCGTGTTAAATGTTAATGTATCATTTATTTGAGCACAAAAATTAAAAAAATTAGATAAAATACATGACACAAAATTTGAGTCAAATTTATAATCTAATTAGACTTTTTTTTGAGTTTTGGTTAGGACAAGTGGTGTAAAATTGAGAATCCAATTGAAATCTAATTAGATTTTCTCTCTGCTTTACCTATTATTATATATATAGATTACGGCATAGAACCTATGTGTAACATCTTCGTACATAAGCGATAAACATGGAGTAAATTAAATTGATTTCAATCTAGGCTAATTAGTTATAGCCTAGGACGGAGGGAGACTTTGACAATGGGGGCAATGGACTGTTAAAATCAAGCACTGCCTCTCTCTCATTCTCTAGAACATTCTCTTGCATTCCAGGTTTCTCTATGTGTAACATCTTCGTACATAAGCAATAAACATGGAGTAAATTAAATTGATTTCAATCTAGGCTAATTAGTTATAGCCTAGGACGGAGGGAGACTTTGACAATGGGGGCAATGGACTGTTAAAATCAAGCACTGCCTCTCTCTCATTCTCTAGAACATTCTCTTGCATTTCGGGTTTCTCTATGAGATGTCCCTCTTTAGTTCTCTAGAGACTTCTGCGTAGAAGTGAAACTCAGCCATAAATTTTTGTAATAGTCTAGAAGGGGCTAGAAATTAAAATAAAAAATAAACTAAGACCTAGAACTACTAAAACTCTGGTGGCAGAAAGTAGATGAAGGGTCTGTTTGAATATAGTTGAAAATTGAAAACTGAAAACTAAAAAACACTGTAGCAAAATAATTTTTAAATGTGTGAATAGTACCGTAGGACCCATTTTTAATGAAAATGTTGCTGAAAAGTGAGGTTTGTGAGTCACATGACTGAAAAGTTGCTAAAAAGTTGTTAAAAAGTTGCTGAAAAAGTTATTGTGTGTACTGTTCACACCCCAAAGTCAGTACTGTTCACACCCCAAAGTCAACAATGACGGCTTGTGAAAAAAAAATTGAAGAAAACGCAAAACGTGGACGTGGGAAGCGCAAAACACGCTTCCCAAATGCACATGAAGCTAGAAGCTTCAATGTCGGTTACTCAACCGACCTATGCTTGTATAAATAGGAACCTTTGGTTCCCACTTGTGGTATGAGTTGTGTAAGACTTGTGAAGTAGAGTATGAGACTAGTGACAGGTGTGAGAAACGTGTAGAGTGAAGTATTGTGAAGTGAGTGATATGAAGGCAAGTGTTAGGTGAAGTAAATTAGACAGAAGTGAAGCAAAACCAACAAAGAGGGCTATAGTGTCAATAGGTGTGCATGTGTATTTGGTGAGTGAGTGTATGTAATAGTGCCATGTGTATTGATGCAATAATAGTGCTTGTAAAGTGTTGTAATTCAAATAGCCAAGCTTTTTAATAAAAGCTCTTTATTCAGTTTTTTGTTCAACAATTTAGTGTCAGAGTTTCCGCTAACTCAAAATGGACCCTCCTAATTTAAAAAAAAAAAAATATATATATATATATATATATATAGAGAGAGTTTTCTTAATAGGAAAGGGTTCATTTTGCGGTTTGTTTTGAAGCTCTAGTTGAGGTGGAATATTGTAGGTTATGGCAAGAAAAATCCCACTTGGTTTAAAGGGATTATGGCCTGGATGTGTTATGGCTAATGGTTGAAGATTTTGATAGGGAGAGATTGGGGAAAAAGGAGAGGCCAATGGAATGGACAGGTCCTTATATAATGATTGGTGAGGCTGAAGGGGCATATGAACATGTATCGGAGGAGTCTGAGGAGTTTCTTTCTGTGATCCTTCCATGGATTGAAGTTGTAGCAACAACTATCTTTTTTCTTTTTCTTTTTGCCCAATAAGAGGAAAAGAGACAGACAGATCTCTGACTGTAGCTGTAATGGTTGTCAATTCTTGTTCAATTGCTTTGATTTTCTTTTTCAAATCCTCAATAAGGGAGTTTGAGGATGAAAAGGTATGAGTGACTACTTCGGCCAACTTTTGTTGATTATCTAAAATCTTTGAAAGGACTTGGTTTTGGGCCACAGCATTTTCTGCTTGCCAGTTTAAAGCTGCTTCTGCTGAGGAAACCTGCTTCTTGGTTCCATCTGGATTAACTCCAACAGGGTTTTTGATCTTCCACACATGTTTGGTATTGGTTTAAGGATGATCAAAGCTATCTAATGGAGGGAAATTCTGTGAGTAGGAAGGTGAGGCTTGCTCAAACATGTAACATAGTAAAGGTTTTTGTGTATGGTTTTAGCCAATAGGGAGGGATTGACATCTTGATATCTGGGGAATGATCTTTTGATAGTATGGGATTAACGGAGGTTTCTGGTTTTGGTCATGCTCTTTTTTGCATAGGTAAGGAGAAGGAAAATGTTGTTTCTTGGTTCTGGAATAAAGAACATAGTAGTCAAACTTACCAGATGGTTCTCCAAGGAGGTCAACTTCCGGGTCTCCTGCTTCATATCTTTCTTTGAGTTTTTGCTGGGAAGACTTCTTCTTTCTTCTTGAATTATCTTCTTCAAAATCTTCATCTATTTCTCTACTCCATAATTTTCTTACACTCCCTGTTGTCCCCTGGTGTCTCCTGAGTCTCCACCCCGAGCTGATGGAATTCTCCACCCCGGGCAGATGGAATTCTCCACCCTTCAGAGATGCATTGGGTTACTAATTCAGATGGTACTCTCCATACACATTCGGATGTTCATTGGTTATCCTGTTATCATGCACTCACAATGGCTGAATCCCTTAATAAAGGAATCCTCCCTGAAATAGTACCAACTGATCCAGATGTTTGCAGACAACAATGGCCACATGAAGATCATTGGGAAATGCATAATCCTCTTGTGGGATATGATGACCCTCACTATCATAACCATGATCTAGATGATGTTGATGAAGAATGGTTCCAAGGAAGAGACGGATGGGATTAAATAGTTTTATTGAAAAAAAAAAAAAAAAAAAAAAATNTTTGACTGTGTTAATTCAAAGCCTTATCTCATAGAAGTTTTAACTTGGCCTCGTTTCATTACTCACTGGAGCGTTAATTAGTTGGTGTCGAAGAATCTGCATATAATCATGCAGTATAGAATCTATAGATTAATCCATCTGGACCATCTATGAAGGATGCAACTGTCATGTTTCTAAGTAGAATTTCAGATGGCTCCGCTGCCAAGGACTCTGGTGTACGGGCTGTGGGTTTGCTAGGGAGGTTGCTGAAGGTGTGGGTAAAATTGAAATAAATTACATTTCGAGGTGGCTTTGTTTTAGACCACCTGAATTCCCAACAACCAAACAAAAAGGATTGTTCAACATTTTAACCAAGTGCTCTTGATAAGGAAACTTTGAGCATATTATCGCTACAAATAGTATCACAATTCCATCACAATCATGCGTCATCCTCTTCACCTGTATCTCTACATTCCACTTCAAGCTAACAAGAAACCTCCTTTCACCTGTATCTTTGCATTTTACTTGAAACTAATGATAAACAATACCAGAGCCTTCCTCCTCACCTGATGTTTCTCTTTAAACTAGTAGGATTAATTGGACGGAAGAGATTTGTTATGGTTCAGTTGAGAATGATGACAATAAAGATGAGGAAACTCTCACCCTGATTCCAGGAACAATAATAATAATTTTATTAAAGAAAGACAATGTGTTTGCTGTTGTGGAAAACAGAAAACACATTGGGAAACCAACATCTTATTACTTCTGAACTTCTGTAAAAAAATTACAAGCCCGAAAAATAAAAGACACCTTTATTTTCTCTTCTTCGTACTCAGTGTGCTTGCTTCAGGTCAGAGTGGATGTAAAACCACTGCTCACAAGCGTGACTTTGATGTTGGAGATGGTGAAGAAGGCGCACTCTGCAAGAAAAGGCAACAATGTCATAGAGAGAGAGAGAGAGAGAGAGAGAGGTATAATTTTAGCAATTTTGTTCTATAAATTATACTTTGCCTTCCTTAGTAATATCATTGATTTTTTAAGAGTATTACTATAATTACAAACTTTTCTACAACATTTTTACAAATTGCTAGGGTAGTAAATTCTTAGGACATTTTTGGTAAATTGTAATAGCATTGTAATGTAATAATTATTCCTAAGGTTTAGCTATTTTTTAGTTTGATTATGTTTTTATTATAAGGAATAGTCATTCCTTGTGAATAGCTGTTCTTTAAAATGAAGAATAATTATTCTTCTCGAAAATGGTTGTATTAGCTATTCTTTAGTAAGTGCAATAATTTCAAACTTGATATATTTCCAAATAAACAAACTTTCCATATACATTTAACAATTATAAAAATAAAAAATCACAAAAAATAATACATATCTCCCTTAAGTTTAAAAAATAATAATTTTTAAGGAGATATAATTGTATGAGTGAGATATTTCCTAAAATAAATCTTAAGTTTTATTCTAATTTTATAACTCACAACCAAACTTATGAATAGGTTTAGTTATTATATTACAACACATTTTATTCCTAGTAATAAAGATTACAATTTATGTTGTTATCCCCATTCAGTGTACCAAACATACCCTTATTGGTTTTCATCTAAGCTAACCACTTACATCAATTGTTTACTTACTAATAACCACTTACTACATTAGTAATTTGTGAAAAAAAATTTGCAACTTTAGCATTTTCCTCATTTTAAAGGACATTAAAAAAAAATTTATAAACCTAAAATCTAACACAAAATATAAAAGTCCAAAAAAATTAACCAAAAAAAAAAAAAACTAATATGAAGTTATAAAAGATTAAGCTCAATCAAGCAATTTTACCTAAAATAAATACTTAGCCTTTTAAAAAATTTTAAACAAAATAATTTTATCATTATCTAGTAACAAACGCACACATAAAAAATACAAATAAATAATAAAAAAAATTAGCGATTAAGCAACAAAGCTAAAGGGATTAATAGAGTCCAATTAATAATAGCCTTCTTTGTGATTAATAGAGTCCCAATTAATAATAGCATTGGATTGGACTACACACATAGTTGTCAAAACGTGAATCGTATCACGAATCGATTCTTAATTTTTTCGTATCATGTATCGTATCATATTGTGTATCGTAAGATACACAAACACTTAATAAAAATTATAAAAAATTATAAATATACATATATAAAAGGGTATATTCATTATAAATTTTGAATATATTCAACTAATGACTAATTTATTCATCACTTATGTAATGATATTTAACAAGCTAACTAAATAAATTAAACTAGCCTGTGTTCATAACATACACACTCAAATTACTTAAATTCAAAAGTGACAATATATTACAAATGACCCAAAAATAATAATTTATTTTTATCATATTCATCAAATTGCCTAATCAACCCCATTTAAGTCAACACTATCATCATGTTTATAATTTTGCAAATTTATTTCTTCATTAAAATTTTCTTCATTGTCATTTGTCATTAACATTTACTATCTCTTCTTGTTCTTTTTATTTTAATAATTTTTTATAAAAAAATTTTGGCATTCTAGTTTCTTGGTCTTATAACAATAACAATAAAAATAAAATAAATCTTAAAATATTAAATTGAAAGGTAAGTGTGTACTGTGTAGTCTAATGAGTCTTTTGGCTAAATATTGCAAAAAACGGAGTTTGTTATTGTTATAGGCACTGTTCAAAGTTATTTAGTAAAATGAGAAGAGAGACTGAATTTCGGCAACGATGTTGCCAAAATTGTAAGAAAAAGTACGAGAAATAAGAAAGTTGAGTGATGTGACTGGAAGGGAGAAAAAATGAATTTCGGTAATGATATTACCGAAATTCATTCCACTGCCCAAGCTCTGCCTATGAAGTCTCCCAATGGAGTGCCCGAATGATTTACCAATTGTGGCAACCAAGTTGCCGAAATTGTAGGGAATTGAGGAGAGAGAAAATATGAATTATGGCAACCAAGTTGCTGAAAATGAGAGGAAAAAAAAAAGTGGTTGTCGAAATCTAGGGAGGAATTAAAAAAAAGAGTTACGTCCACAGTATTTTTACAATATTTTCACAACAAATCGCGGGTGATTAGTTGTTATTAGTTCAAATTTGAATTTAACACTAAGATTACTTTTTTAATCCAACAATAACAACCAGTAACAACCTGCCATTTAGGATTTGTTATAAAAATATTGTAAAAATGGTGTGCACATATCATTTCTCAAAAACTCATGAATATGTTATTTTAGTAGGCTACATTAAGTAAACTAATAATAATTTTGTGTTCAAAACAAGTCTAACAACTTGTTAGATTCAAATAAGAGTACAAATTTTAACAAAAAATCTTATTTTAAAGCATTTGTCTATGTATCGAGAGATACTAGGGGACAACAGGGAGTGTAAGAAGATTATGGAGTAGAGAAATTATAGAAACTAGTAAATCACATAAACTACTAAGAAAGTATAAAAGATAGTATGGATATAAGGATTAAAACACAGAACAAGATACAAGACGGATGGGATTAAATAGTTTTATTGAAAAAAAAAAAAAAAAAAAAAAAGGTCTTAAAAAAGTCTTCAGACGTAATCCTTTATCTTTTACTGTTCACTATCTGTCTCTTTGCCAAAAGCATATTCGGGGTAATCCACTCTTGCATATAAGCCCTTACGTAGCATGACACTTGTTGACCAGCTCCAAGCAGGCCTCACCTCTTCAGCAGCTTATCCTGACATATCCATTAAGATGGTAGCAGATCTTTATCTGCTGGAAGATTCTTCAAAGCTAGACCCCTACCCTTATAATTGACACTTGTAAATCCATAAACAAGGTCCCTACTCTTCTGATATGTATTATGCATGCCGTATTGTCTATAAATAGAGTCCTTGTAAGCCTGAGAAGGCAAGAGAGAGTGAGGAAAAGCCTCTATAGCTAGACAAAAAAATCTCTGAGTCCCATATGTCTGATGTAAAAAAGTTTCTAAATCTAATAATATCGTTTGTTTTATTGTATCTTGTTCTGTGTTTTAATCCTTATATCCACACTATCTTTTATACTTTCTTAGTAGTTTTTGTGATTTACCAGTTTCTATAATTTCTCTACTCCATAATCTTCTTACACTCCCTGTTGTCCCCTGGTGTCTCCCGAGTCTCCACTATAGTTGGTATATATTGATTTCCATGGAGTATTGTTAGAACGAATGGGTTTGCGTGTCCATGTTGGGCGTTCGTGTTTTCAACTTTTTTTTTCTCTCTAGCGCATATGAACAGTAACCGCACTGTTTATGCACATGGATTTACTGTGCATGAAACAAAGTATATTGTTTATGCACTATTCACGGATCCCACAATACTATTTACACATTTAAAAATTATTTTACTACATAATTTTTAGTTTTTAACAAAATAAACTGTATCTAAACGGACCCTAGTCTTTTTCGATAATTGATATAGTTATTTTCAATATATAAAAATGGAAATAATGGATATTCAATTTCCATGGATAACATAAAAATAACTTTATCAACTATCGAAAACGACTAATACGCATTCGTTCTGACAACCCTCCTTGGAAATATATACAATATTTCCATGTTATATATTGAACCTGACTTTAGCAATTATAGAAAAAGGCAAATACCCTTTTTTTTCCCCTAAAAACCCTCCATGGAATCAATACACATTACTTATGTTATATGTATATAAATATAGGCACACATATAATTTAATTTTTGGAAATCTTAACTCCTTAAGTATTATTTAATTTTTGTCGTTGGGCTGTTGTCATTTATAGGCTTAGTGGCTTACCCAAGTCCTTTGCGAAAGGAGGATTAATTATATCAAATTACGGAAATGCAAGATCCATGAGGTTCAAAGGGTTTATTTGGAATCTTGCCAGCTGGGATGTTCAATTTAAAGAGTCAAAATCCTCTGTATCACTTTTTGTGTACCATTTTATATTTCACCAATCACTACTTATCATGTGTATAATTGCTTTCCATTTTAAACTTCAGTTATTTTATAAGGAAAGTAAAATGAAAACATGGCAAGTAATGATTGGTGGAACATAGAGTGGTATACAAAAAGTGGTATAGAAGATTTGGACTCCAATTTAAATAAGTGATTGAGGATTGATGGTTTGTAGTGCCATTTTTGTAATAGGGAAGACGAGTCAATTATTTACTGCTTTGCATATTGTACACTTGCACAAAAAGTTTAGTCTTTATCTGATTAGCCATTCAGAATCTCAATTCTTTAGATTTTGTTTGAGAGTTCATAAGGCAATAGAATTGAATTGAATTGAATGATCACAAAGGAATGGAAATGAATGAAATGTATTTAAGCAAGGGATTTGAATGAAATGGAATTAAGTAATAGGATAGAAAACTGAGAGAAGATGGAGAAGTGGGGAGATGGAAAATATTTTAATTTCTCTCATTTGTGTGTTGGTTGAAGGGTGGAAAAGTGAATGGATAGAAAATAGAATTTGTATAAATTTACTCTTATGCTTATATAAAGAAAAAAAAAAAAAAAAAAGGTATTGTTATGGAATAAAATAAGCAACCCAAATGTGAAGCAAAAACCCAGAAAAAGAAAAAGAAAGCCTAATGTGATTTTAGTTTGGAGGAGGAGAATGGGTGGATGAGTAATATCTAATTTTTTTTCTTATCATTTCTCCTCCTAATTTTCTCTCCAATTTGTGAGGTTGAAAAATGGTGGGGCCAGAGAAGAAAACAACCGAGCCTACCATTTTCTCTCCCTCAAAATCACTCAAACCAAACACTCCTCCCACTTAAAATATCTCATATTTTCTCTTTCCCATTTATCATCCTCTTTATTTTCACTCCAACCAAAAGAAGCGTTAATGTCCAAAACACAAGAAAGTGGGTTAATTTTTGTGTGGAATGCAACTCAATCTATGATATTATATGTTGTGAATCGATTTGGATGGCTAGAAACAAGATAATCTGAGGGTATGATCTAGTCGATCCTAGGATTTTAGCCCAAAAAAAAAAAAAAATCAATAAAGCACACAACAAGAATAAGTTGGCTTGGGAATCAGCTTAGGTGAGGAAACTAAGGCACTTGTTTTAAGGCAAGACTTAGGTACAGTACTTAGATGCTGTTTCTTAGATTCCCCCATTAAGATTCTGCCATGTAGATTTTTACTCGTGTGATGAAAGTGTATTTTTAATTAAGTAGCCATATGACTGAATTTTAAGGAAAAAAAAATCTAAAGAACGGCACTTAAGGTAGTGTACCTAAGTTTTGTTTTTTTTTGTTTTAATATGTTCTGCCTCTTGATTTGGTTAAGGTAAATTTTGATGTAGCAAATAGGTATGAAGTATTTTTAACAATTGTGTGTCGGAACCATAAAGCTTAAGTGTATTTAAATGGTGAAGTTTAGTTATCTTGATTGGTCGATTGCTTCTACTATTTCGGATATTGTTGATGCTTTTACTTCTTTTAGATTTTGCTCTTCAAACCATGTTGTTAGGTGGAAAAAAAAACATTAAAAGACCCTTAATGATTGACAATGCAGAAATATATTAACTAACAGTTAATCACACAAAATTTAAAATATATAAATAATCCAACAATATGTGTATGTGTATGTGTGTTGACAACCATGTACAGAGGAGATTACATATCTAATGACCCCCCCCCCCCACACACACCCACACACACAAGCCAAACCAAAAAAAAAAAAAAAAAAAAATTGGTGACATAAAGAAGGGTCACAAAATGAAAAGCAAACGAAAACTTTTCCACTAGCACAAGAACTTTTGGGACATCCGTCAAAATACCATAGAAGGAACAGTACATTAGAAAACACAGCATTAAAAAAGAATCTACTTCGAATAAAGAGATTGTTTCCAAATGTATCACTTGCTAAAATTGGAAGAGAATGGCCCCTTTCAATAAAGAAATGAGATGGCCCCTTTCATTTGTGCAGATGTCACCGTTTAAGTGCTCAGCTGTGAAAGGAGGTAGCAGCAAAGGGAAAAAGCTGGCAATTGATGTTGATGACCCATCACCAAGGTCAAAGAGGACTGGTTTTTCAACGAAAGTGTATGATCATGACCTATTCAGATCTTATGCTGCAATTCAAACCTATACGACCTATTTTCGAGATGCTCCATTGCTAGTTGAAAAGGCCATTGATCAACCATCCCTTCATGAAACTAATATTCCAATATGGTTTGCCACAAAGGCTTGGAACTTTCTGCTTTCAACTCTTGAAGATACATACGAGAACATGGTAAAAGAGTTCTATGCCAATGCCATTGTTGAAGGAGAAGAGATAAAATGTTGGGTTAGAGGAAAAAGTTTCTTAGTGACACCGGTTCATTTGGCGGAATCTTACACATTAATTGACCAATACTCCCCATACCACCGGTATATGATGAGTTAAATCCAAGTGAAGAGGTTCTTAGAGAAGCTTTAGGAGCTAATTTGGAATTCTCCTCCAATAGGAAATCAATTAGTGTGGCATCCCTTTCCCCAGAATTGAGACTGCTCACAATGATCATGTGTAGCAATCTCTATCCTCTGTCCAGCACCGGGTATATGAATCTCGGTCGAGCATTATCTTGCATGATCTGATAACTGACGAAGAGATTGATGTGTGTTCTCAAATTTTCCACATCTTGGCCAAAACGGTTGACCGGACTGCTTCAAGGAATTGTATTCCTTTCTGTCGCCTTATCTCAAGGATCTTGAAGCTCAAAGGTGTCCATCCCTCGAAAGATGAGCGTCCATACCCAAGGCCAAGTCCAATTAACATTCGTACTCTTCATACAAGTATGAGTCACACCAAGAAGAATACCAAGCAAGAAAGTCATGCAACTCCATGAAGCTTAAGTTCTACCCCCATGCCTTTGATGAACAATTAGAAAACATCATGGCTGCACTTCAAGAGATTAATACCAAGATATCCGGACTATCTACTGTCATGTACTCCCAGCACATTCGCTTTGATACAAAGTTCACATCTCTCTAAACTCAGATGGACGAAATTCAAAGGAAGCTAGAAGCAAATGGAGACTAGCTATTCCATGACAAAAAGGGGGAGATGGTGTCCATGATAAAAATGAGGAGATGGTGTCATTGATAGGGGGAGTGTAGTGATAGGGGGAGGAGAAGCTAGAAGTCATTTGTGTTTACAGGTTTTACTGCTTTTGTTTAAAACTTAAATACTCTGCTTTTAATTTCAGTTTTTTTTTCTTTTTCAGTATTTATGTTTGTCTCTATGCTTTGTAGCATCTTTTTGTACTTTTTAGATATTGCAAATATGTCTTAAGTACCTCACTCTTGTGCCCTAGTAGGATCTTATATCCTAAATGCAAATACTTTGTGTATTTTGCATTGGTTGAGTGTTGGATATGCAATTGATCTTTTGGATTGCTCTTAATTGCATTGCATGTCCGGATGAACATTTACTTGCTAAATGTTCATTGTAGTCATTCTTTAATGACTGTTTTTGTTTGATCAAGATATGCTTACATGTTTTATAGTGTTTACAAACTTGATCGCACTTTACTTGCTCATGTACGTACCTTGTGTTCAACTTGTCATAAGCTTAATGAAAGTTTTGTTTGTGTGCAAGTGTTTTAGGTTACAAGTATATTCGTGCAAGTGCTTCACAGCTTCTAGATTAGGTGTAAGTGAGTTTTGCCACTATTCCCAAACTCACGTTTAAGTCTAGAGTCTGTTTTAGGGTTTTGTCACGGAATAGCCAAAGGGGGAGATTGTAAAGTTGTTATTTACAACTATGTGTGTTGTTGGCTTTTATTCCGTGCCAAATTTGATTGTAATTATTGTTCAATCTTTTTGTACCTTGTATTTATTGTGGGATTTGATTGTAAGGGTTGTGTGATAGAGAAAGAGAGTATGTGAAGACTCAAGCAATTGAAGACTAAAGAGTTTTCGCAGGTAGCTCTCAACTAAGCATCCCGCGAAGTGACTCATATGCCTTGCACATGCTGGAATGTGAAAAGTCAGGCCAGGATGGAAACAGCTGTGTCTTGCGAGTATCTCGCGGGTAAGGCCTTCCCGCGAGACAACCGCGAGACATTCTGTTCTACCAGTTTGTCCATTCTAATACACACTTTCTGTACCTACACTATTTATACCCACATTACCCACAAATGTTAAGGAGTGCTTCTGAGAGAAAACCCTAGCTAAACACCTTGCCACAATCCTCTACACATTTGCTTATGGAATTTCCTCAACTCCTACCTCTCCATTTCCATACCATTGAGAGGTTGATAGCCCAAATACTTACCTCACCTTTCAGAGTGTCAAGTGAAGTTTTGGTGCTGCTGGGAAGCATTGGAAAAAGCCAAGGATGGCACATGCAACATGGAGCTTGTTGCGGGATCCGAAGAACTAGACAAGACATGGTTCCAAGAAGCCTTGTTGGAGTAGGAGCTTGGAGGGCTTAGGTACATCGGATAGATTAGGCTTTGAGAGTCTCTTACTAACTCATGTATCCCAACTGATTGTCTAGTGGATCGATTACCGCTCGGATATTTATTGTGGGATTTGATTGTAAGGGTTGTGTGATAGAGAGAGAGAGTATGTGAAGACTCAAGCAATTGAAGACTAAAGAGTTTTCGCAGGTAGCTTTCAACTAAGCATCCCGCGAAGTGACTCATATGCCTTGCACATGCTGGAATGTGAAAAGTCAGGCCAGGATGGAAACAGCTGTGTCTTGCGAGTATCTCGTGGGTAAGGCCTTCCCGCGAGACAACCGCGAGACATTCTGTTCTACCAGTTTGTCCATTCTAATACACACTTTCTGTACCTACACTATTTATACCCACATTACCCACAAATGTTAAGGAGTGCTTCTGAGAGAAAACCCTGGCTAAACACCTTGCCACAATCCTCTACACATTTGCTTATGGAATTTCCTCAACTCCTACCTCTCCATTTCCATACCATTGAGAGGTTGATAGCCCAAATACTTACCTCACCTTTCAGAGTGTCAAGTGAAGTTTTGGTGCTGCTGGGAAGCATTGGAAAAAGCCAAGGATGGCACATGCAACATGGAGCTTGTTGCGGGATCCGAAGAACTAGACAAGACATGGTTCCAAGAAGCCTTGTTGGAGTAGGAGCTTGGAGGGCTTAGGTACATCGGATAGATTAGGCTTTGAGAGTCTCTTACTAACTCATGTATCCCAACTGATTGTCTAGTGGATCGATTACCGCTCGGAGGTCGGCAGAGAGGTTTTTCGCCGAGTTCTTCAGTTTCCTCTTCGATAACACATAGGCGTGTTATCTTGTGTTTGCATCTTTCTTCCGTACTCTTTTACTTTCTATTTTACTGTTGTGTTGCTTTGATTATGGATTAGAGTAGCTTGTTTGTTTATCTGCTCTGTAACGACCCTGCCCCAACTGTGTAGATATTGTCCGCTTTGGGACCTATACCCCTCACGGTTTTGTTCTTCCCCAAGTTGCGCTGGGGAAAAGGCCTCTACACATTGAAGGAATGTCATTCCTTATAAACACATTCTCATGTACTTCCCTAGGCGATGTGGGATTCTATAGAATGCAAGACCCCCATTTTGGGTCACTACAATCCACCCTCCTTATGGGCACACGCGTCCTCACGTTTGGGGCCCACACTTCCGGCTAGGGCATGACTCTGATACCATCTGTAACGACAGAGCCCCAACTGTGTAGATATTGTTCGCTTTGGGACCCATACCCCTCACGATTTTGTTCTTTCCCAAGTTGCACTAGGGAAAAGGCCTCTACACATTGAAGGGAGGTCATTCCTTATAAACACATTCTCATGTGCTTCCCTAGGCAATATAGGATTCCATAGAATGCAAGACCCTCATTTTGGGTCACTACACGCTCGCTTTTACACTATTCCGCATTTAGTATTAAGTTAGTGTAAAATCAATCGAGCCGTAACTTTAATTTGGGAGTCTAAACAACTCGTGTTTTTGACACATTTTCGAGCTTTCAGGTGGGACTTTTGAACCATATCAATAAACAAGGCCCATGCTTAGAGTTATTTCATGCCATAAATAATCTCGAACACTCAAGAAATCCGTTGGACAGGCGGATTCGCATCTTTCACAACCAACACAATCATTTTTTCTTGGAGCAGAAGCAATTTGCCTAGCTTTACATCCGTCCCAATGTATCATTTCTAATACATCAATGGGACAAGCTCTAACGCATTAAGTACACCCTATACAATACTTGGTATTGGCCATAATTTATAAGAACATTCTGTAATCTTAGTAAGAGGGGGAAGGGTTAAGGATTACCCGGTAATATAATATAATGGAATTTTTTTTTAATTATTTAATGATTAAAAAAATTATTTATAATATAATTTAACAGGGACATAGAAGTAAATTTATACAAACAATAGAAAATCTTTTCATTTTTATTCTCAACCAAACAAGTGAGTTTTCTACCGCTCCAGTTTTCCATCATTCCAACCAAATATCATGGAAGAAAATTAAAATATTCTTCATTATTAGCCAATATATGAAGAATATCATACATTTTCTCTTTGCTATAATATAAAGTTTCTGGCAAGTGTTGATTATTTGAAGAAACTAGAAGCAGGCCATGTATGTGCACTTGTTAATTCAGTTAGCTAAGACTGCCATGGTGTTGGCATAGTACAATACATTAAATTTCAAAAGTGACTTCTATTGCAAGAATATTTATACCCCAGGTACTCTTTAGGAGCTAAGATTTTAGTCTAGGGGGCAAGATTGAAAGACAATATTAAAAATATATATTCATAAAAATATTCATCAATATTAATAACAAAATAAATAAACAATTGCATCAAAAAAAAAAAAAAAACAATTGTAAACAACTATAATGTCATATAAAATTTAGCTAAAAATAAGGAACTACCCACAACATGAGCTACAATGACTCAACTACCTAATGTATTAAGACTAACAATTGAATATAATTCCCTTCAACATTACAATAAATAAAAGATCATAACAACAATAGCAAATACCAAATTCTAACGTTAACAAAACAATAGTAGATAAACTATAAAAGCAAGTTGATCGATTTATTCAATATTAATTCAATAATAAATGGGTTTAGCACTGCACTAGATTTTGTTGGTACAATCTAATCCAATCGAATCGAATTCAATTGTTTATTTATTTAATTTCAATGAGTTAATTTTCAAGTTCAACCAACTCATTTTCAAAATATCAAGTGGATCAATAGAAGTCTTCAAAAAATCTTTCATTTGACTATCATTATAGACAATACTACCTCAACAAGTTGCCTAATTTAAATATAGTTGATGTTCTTAGATTAAGATCTTCTAGAGTTCTTAAGATACTCTACCACATAGAGTTCTTAAAATTTTTACTTTTCATTTTGTAATAGATGGTTTAGATTGTGTCATGTCATTATTCCACTAACAAAAACATTAAAATATTAGAAATTGACACATCAGACTTTATTAATTTTTTTTAACTTAGAAAACCCATATTTAAAGTTTGAAAGCCTAGACTTACAAATATTAAATAATAATAATAAAAATAAAATAAAATAAAAATAAAAAACCAGGCGAGGGGTCTGATCAAACAATGAAGAATTATTTTGTTACTTAATATCACTTTTAGATAGGGACGGACCCAAAAGGAAAAGGGGGGGGGGGGGGGGGGGAACCCCCGGCCCAAAGAAAAAAAAGGAAAAAAAATTGGGCCTCCCAACCCAAAGAAAAAAAAAATTAATGATTATATATCTTTTTTTCTTTTTTTTTTTTCTAGAGTTGTACCTCACTTTTCCAAATACTAAGAATCTCTCTCTTTTAATTAACCTAGCCCAACTAGCAATTATCCAACTAAAAAACTTAACAAATTTTTATTTTTAAATCCTAGTTAGCCCAGTATTAGAGTACTAGCATTAAGTGTTCTAAATAATAAATATTTAGTATTTAGAACACCAAATACCAAAAAAATATTGTACGAGACATATCAAATGTCATATTAAAGTAGCAAAAGTAAGTTTTGATTTGTGAATATATATATTTGCAATAATTGATACTCTCTTAAGAAACAATATTATTTTGTATTTTTTTTGTCTTTGTTGGTAAATGATTGCATCTTAATGTATTAAGTGTGTGTTTGGCAAAAATAATTTTTGCCAACTTATTTTACTATTTAACTTATTTTTGCTACTATTCATTGGTCCTACTGCACTTTTTGATACTATTCATAGATTTCACTGTATTATTTCAACTAACTCTTACTTTTACTTACAATACTTTTAGCAAAAAGTTTCAGTTTCAGCAAAATAAGTGAGCCCCAAACAAAACCTAAGAAACAATAATTTTGTGTATTGATCTTAGTTGATAGTTTGTTAGTACTATATGGACACCTATTTTTTTTTTTTTTTTCTTCTAATACTTCAGCCCCCTAGCTTGAAATCCTAAGTTTGCCTCTACTTTCAGAGATCTAATAACCAATACTTGATAAAGATCCAAATTTAAAACATTGAGTCCTTATAATTTTTCAAAGATTCTCATCATGGTATTTGATAAATGGATTGTCCATTATTGTTCTTCTGTTACTGTGGTCTGTGGAGATAAACGTGGGATATAGCAATGTGGGATGAATCTTAGCGTTTGGTGTTGCTGCAACGTAGTTCGATTTGAAAGCAAATCAAACTTGTTCGTACCTCTGCAAACGGCCATCGATTATTTAGATCTAAAACCAAAAAAAAAACCCATAATTTACAAAACTTGACTGTCTTCACCTTTGTTCTCATCGCCATGACTGCACCATAATTTACAAATATTTACACATCAACCTTTGCTCTCCACATTTAGCAATTTTTCTCTCTATTAAGGTTTTCGTAGATATTTATAAATATAAATATAGATTTAGTTAAGTTAATGATTATGATTAACAAAAGAGTTTCTCAATATCTTTCTACAAAGCCTACATACAAGAGATTCACTGACAATAATAATATTCTTTGAATATATCTTCTTATATTTTGTAATGCAGAGTAGAACCCTAGTAGGCGATCCCTGGTCAGCTATTGTGGTGCCTTTCTGATTCTTTCAACAAGCAATTCCGGGCCAACAAAGCTGCCCCAACAGCAGGCTCTAGCCGAAGGTTCAAATTGTTTTTGGTAAACAAAATAGAAGAAAAAGAAACGGTGTGTAGTAATTGTATAGGCTGTAGCCTGTAAACTTCCACAATGACACTAATATTAAAGTTGTAAGCAGATATAATATATAGTTTTTACCTTCTCGTTTGTGAAAAGACTAATCCAGATAGGTTTGTTCTGTCTTGACTGCTTTTATCCTCTTCTTTTTTCGTCCTTAGTATACTTCTTGTATACTGAGATTAATCAATAAGTACTAATAAAACTAAAATAAAAACTAAACCAGATTGGTAAGGAAAGGTTTAAGCCCCAACTTTATTAATGAGGATTTGGAGTCTCCAAAAAATAATTGTAGCCTATACTGTTTTACAGCTCTTAAAAAAACATTCTAATGCATTCTCACATGGAGAAAAAATCGTGTTGGCTCATTATAGAATTCCATCACATATCTCTCTCTCTCTCTCTCTCTCTCTCTCTCTCTCTCTCTCTCTCTCATACAAGGCAGATCATGAAAAAAGTCTATAAAATTAATAAAAATATTTTTATAAATTTTCCATATAAGAATAAAATGTCTAAATTGTAGGTAGCATAGGAAGTTAAAAATCTATTGAGTTAATACCATCTTTGTGTAGAACATGGTTAAAAGCTGCAGAATAATAGGAATTAATATGCTAAAAACCAGCATTTTCCATCCCACCTAAAAGAAATGAAAAAAGACATTCAAATAAACAAGTTCTTATAGAAATCTCCAAGACAACGAATACATTAATTCGAATTTCAACTTGTTTATGTTGAAGCTTCCAGTAGGGCTCACCCTCGGGTATACCCTAGATGTATGGAGAGTTGCAAAAGAAAGAAAAAAGAAACTATTATGGTCAACCCTCAGGAAATCAACCATTTAGCCTTCTTTATTGAAAAGTTTAGACAAAAAGCCCACTTTTTGAAATATTTAGGGCAGTAGTCCTATTTTCGAACCTGATTTTATTATCACCGAGTTCTTCTTAAAAAGTACATAAAACTCGATTATAATAATATTGAGTTCTACTTAAATACAACTCGATTTAGGGCTACTGCCCTAAATCTTTCAAAAGAGGGGCTTTTTGGTTAAAATTTTGAGGAAGAAGGCTAAATAGCCAAATTCCCCGTCAAACCTTAGGGTTTTTTTTATGCATTTTCGCCATACAATTTTATGTTTAAGTACATGTTTTTGTTTAAAAAAAGTTTGATAAATTCATTTAGGTAAAAAAAATATGTAATTGTAAGTTGATACGTTCATAGTTTGTAATAGTCTAAATTCTTGAGAGTATAAGTTGAACATCATCTGTTATAATATTTGTGTCAATTTTTTAAAATGATGGCCAATATATTTTTTAATTGACTCATTTTTTCTAATAAAGGGACATATTTTATCAAGATTTTTAATAAATTTGTAGAGTATTGTGTATAAAGAAATGATGATTTGAATTTTTTTTTTTATATACAAAAGAACATGTACATAAACATAAACTATTTTCTTCAGACATATGAAAGAATTCTTTTTTTTCAAATAATTAATAACAGCAGGTAGCACATAATTAGGTTAGCATGTCTGTAATATAGTAGATATTCAAGTGTGGTTAGGGGAATGCTCCTCACTTATCTATTGGCAAGTTGATCGTGATACTGAACTTTTCATGGCTGCTATAGCTTAAACTGCTAAATATTTTTTTGTTATTTTCTACTATTTTATTATAAAAGCAAGTTATACTTCCATAAAGAGAACCTCCAATAAATTACAGACAAGTATAGCAAGGTATGAAGCACGGGTGCGTTTTGGGACTCGGGTGCGAGTGCGGGACTTGGCAATTTTTGAAAAAGGTGGTGTGGGTGTGGTGGGACTCGGCGATTAAAAAATTATTAAAAATATTTTTATTTTTATTTTCTATATATTTTTACTATTAAAATATTCTTAAAAAACACATTACTATGCTTGATTTACAAAACAAAGAAAGGAGGAGGTAAGAAACACAAAAAATACAAAATAAAAAAAATACAAAAAATACAAAAGAAGCAACAAATATTCAGAATAAAATTAAAGAATGACAGATTTAGGATGTTTGGGCCTCATCCAAAACCGATTTTGGTTGTTCCGGCATGATTCAAGGATGATTTCGGCCATTTCAGTCTGTTTCGGCCGTCGGTCGATACGACTTGATTCGGCCGATATGGCTTGATTCTGGCCGAATCTGCCCGGTTCGGCACCAATCGAAGCCGAGTCAGTGTGAGTCCTTGAAAAAAAAAAAAAAAAAAAAAAGCTCAGACGCAGCACCAACACACAGGCAACCGCATCGAACTCCGGTGCAGCACCCTCTCAACCGCATCCGTGCTTCATAGATAACAAGACATGGTTTGAAACTGAAATTCACAATTTGAGGGTGCAAAAGCTTGTATAACGTGGACAGTAGTAGTGCTGCCCACTGAAGCAGCAAAGTGAATACGAAAACAAGAAGAAGTAAAATCCAATTTGCTGACGATGAAAAAGTTAGGTACAATGCCAATAGTTTCACAGCTGGTAAAAAGTCACCGAAAAAAGAATGACCTTTTTTTAATGAAATTTTTTTAGCCATTAATATACACAATACAGAGCCGACGAATGCGATTAGGTTTGAATAGATTAAGATGTAGGGAATTTTTTTGGGGCTTAGGTTTATAATGGTTTTAACTTCAACCAAATATAGGACCGGATTCACTATTAATGACGATACTATTCTTGTTGTCAATGACTTTTCAGTCAGAAACCGAAAGCTAGATTCCTGGACCCCATGGAATGCATCCTGTAAAAAATCAGTATAGACATAAATTATATAATATATAGGGAATATCATTAAATTTTTTTAAAGTTAGAAATATTTTAAACAAATTTATTAAAAATAGGTTAAAATACATATCACACATTTTATAATTGGCTGAAAATTATTTCAATTCTGTAACTTTCCTTTCATTCAAGCAAGTCTTCTAAGTCTTAAATTTATTCAATTCAATTCTTCTGTCCAATTTTATTAAAAAATTATCTTCTTAAAAAGTATTTTTTTTTTACATGAAAAAAAAATCTATAAAATTAATAAAAATATTTTATAGATTTTTTATATAAGACTTTTTTGAAAAAAAAAAAAAAAAAACTTTAATAATTAGCAAATTCATACTTAGGAGACATTTTTTTTTAACAAAATTGGATAAAATGTCTAAATTGAAGATGGCATAGGAAGTTAAAAATCTATTAAGTTAATACCATCTTTGTGCAGAACACGTTTAAGAGTTGTAGAATAGCAGGGTGCAGAATGCTAATAACAAGCAATCTCCATCCCAACTGGGAAAAACAAAACAAACATATTGTTAAAAATACATATTGTAATTAAAGGAATTTTTTTTTTGAGAATTAATCTTACTGAATTTAACGGCTGAGATGCGAATTGCTCCACTTGGTAGAAAACTCTTGAAGAAGCTAAGATGGTAGAGCTGGAGGGAAAAGATTCGCTGACACGGAGTGGGCCGCCGAGATTGATGATGTTACAAGTTGTACCAGCTAGAAGCATATTCAAACTCAAAACAATTGCCTCTTCTGCGAATGAACACATAAATGCCCCAACAATTACTACGAAATTGGCAATCNCTTCACAGGTTGTATGGAGGATAATCCATGCTTCCTTCATAGTTTCAGTAAAGGATATCTTCTTGAACTCCTCATTTGTGACCGCACTAAATAAAGCATTCAACGCCTTGCTGTTGAAGTTAGTCACCTTGATCTTAGCATCATCCTAATCGGCTGGCACTTTCTTTAACTTGGTCAAGCCTATCTCCATAGCTTGCCACACTTTTTCATCTAATGACTGCAAGAAAGCTCTCATGCGAACTTTTTAGTATGCATAGTTAGTGCCATCAAATAAAGGAGGTATAATCAACAATTGTCCTCTATCCATGACAACAGATGTTAGTGGATCACACAACAAAGATTAACCCTAATCAGAGTGTGCTGTTGAAGTTAGTTGCCTTGATCTTAGCATTATCCTAATCGACTGGCACTTCCTTTAGCTTGGTCAAGCCTATCTCCATAGCTTGCCACACTTTTTCATCTAATGACTGCAAGAAAGCTCTCATGCGTATTTTCAGTATACATAATTAGTGCCATCAAATAAAGGAGGTATAATTAACAATTGTCCTCTATCCATGACAACAGATGTTAATGGATCACACAACAAAGATTAACCCTAATCAGAGTATGCTTACTCTAATACCACTTGATAGGCCAAGAAAGTATTGACCCCATATGATAAATTAACCAATTAATTAGCCAAATTAATTAATTAATTCAATTAGCATGTAATATGCATGGTAGCACAAACAAATCGCCAACTAAGTTAATATGCAGTGGAAAATAAAGTTGACATGATAATTTGTTTACAAATGGGAAAAACCTCCAAGGTAAAACCCTACCGGTGATTTTAAGGTCACCACTTAGAATCCACTATTATCACAACAAACGGTTACAAGTAAACGAATCCCAATAACTTATACTAACCTACAGTTGAACATTTACCCTAATACCTAATTGGACTTGTTCTGTAGTGACAATCTCTCATTTTCAATGCACGGCTCCCAGTACGTGACTAACCAATCGATGCATGGATCCAAGTACATGACTAACCACCAATTTGAGAAGAATGTTGGCTGCAAAGTTCTTCAATTCATCAACCCAATGAAGATCACGAAACCCTATGGCATACAAACACAGCAGTTTCTTCAAGAGAAAGATCAATTAGGGCATATGTCTCCTGTCATAATATGCTTATGAAAAACTTTTGCATTAAGTTGCATCAGCTGTGACGACCCTTAAAATAATCCTTATATATGTTTAAGGTTGTGAGAAAAGAAAGCTTAAACAAATATTGACGGATTGGTGTGAAATCAGATTTGAAAAACTGATTTTTGTAAATCTGGATAGATAGGTTATCTATCGAGTAGTTGTCGAGCATTGGGCTAAACAAGCCTTTTAAAACTCAATAGATGCTACATGTCGAGCTTTAAAATCCAGCATTTCTTCACTTATTTCTTGGACAGATCTGTATGGTTTTAACACTTAGACTTGAATTCTTATTCCTTGAAGTATTAAAAACATCCTGGATCTACCCAATTACAAGTAAAGTGCATTTTGTTACAGAATTAGCCAATTCTACATGACATATGTTCCTAATATGATTCACATATGTCCTAACACTAAACTCATCCTAGATCTACCCAATTACAAATAAAATACATTTTGTCAAAAGATTAGCCAATTACATAAATATATCCTTAACACACACATATATATATATATATATATAATGAGAGTTTTACAACTTTTACAGCAAAAACATATGAAAGTTTTAAGTCTTGAAATCTTTTAAGACTCTGTATTTTTACCATTTTCTATATAGTCTACATTCAACTAATATTCTTGCGAGTCTTTATCAATGTACTACTATATCACCACTCAATTGTTGGCTTCATTTTGTCACCTTTAAACCAATCTTATTATTTTTGTTAGCATTATATCGTACATCTATTGTTCATAACATTCTCACTCTTGCCTGTTCACTTGAAACATACTGAAGCTATGTACATGACCATGCATCTTGATTTTTCTTTACATCAATGTCATCAAATCCTACATGGTAGACTGTTTATTACTTATCACTTTCACGTAAATCCAATGTGAGAAAATGTATTTGTACTAAAAATATTCTTCTTCTTTTTTTCCCTTCCTATGCAATTAGACTCTGAGAACTTGTCCTAGTAAAGCGGCTATCTCTATCCTATGCACCCAATTTGCATGCGGGATAGAAAAAATTGGTTTAAAACGTGCCTGACAAGTGCATCAAAATTTCAACAATAGCTCTAAACTTCGTACTTCTTCATGATGATTACCTTCTTGTTAACACCATGTTCATACAATCACACTTTTATTATTTGCGGCATCACATAATTGTAAGAAGACAAACAAACAGTCTATGGACAAACTCTTGGTCCATACGAAGATTCGCTATGTTTAGAATTATTGAAAAAAAATTCCCTCGAAAGAAACAAAAAATGAAAACGTTCATGTGTAATCCATAGTTTATCGTTCCTGAAAGCTATGTGGATTTGCTTTTAAAACATAAAAAACAAAAACAAAAAAACGTGTCCAAAAATTTAGACAATAGCTTCTAATGTCCGAACAAACTCAATAAAACAACCTCCATAACAAAACCCACAACATCAAGAAGCAATCCAACAAGATAGGATAAAGTTTTGTTACTTTCATGGCATTTATGTCAGTCACCTATCTTAGGTCGGATGCTTTTAAAGAGAGCACAACGAATTTTTCTATCTTAGGTTCATTTATATATGGTCTCACCTGAGTTGAAAGTAGAGTACACTATGACATTGAGTTTAGCATAAAGCTCATAAAATGTCTCAACTTCAATCATGATTTCCTCAAACGTAGAGGTGAGCATCTGTAGTTTTGTAGCTTTTCTTGGTTTCTTTCTTAAAACAAATTATTATTTTTCCATTTAGAAATCAATAATGGGCATTTAAAGTCAACTTTTCATTATTTTTTTCTTAAAAATAATTGTTAAAATTAATTTTAGCATAATTGTTCACCTAGTTATTGCGCTTGAGTTCAAGTAGTGTGAGAATCATTAGCACCAGGAACGTGGGTCAATGAGGGAATCCTATTGTATATCCTACCTGGTAGGATATGATTTACCACGATGATCGTACATTTATTCAACAACATATATATTTAGAATTAGAGCACGTGCACAGACTCTAATCTGGCTGGAAGAAAAATCACACTTTGTTACAAGAACTCTAGGTAGTAGGTTACTATGCGATGAATATTATAACAAAAAGATGGTAAGATAAAGCTAACAACAATAGTAAGATTGACAGAGAGGTGACAAAATAGTGTCAATGGAGTGGTGGCAGCAGGACTGAAGAAAGCGGTAATACTAATATTGGGATTATTTCATATCCAATGATAATAGGAATGTCATGGAGATGATATACAGTATGGTAGTACATTGATAATTAAGACAAGATGGTAACGATATTAATTGACTAGTGTAGTAGTAATGGATTTAGGATGGAGTCATAAAGAATTTCTAGGATTAAAATTGCTATTGAAGGTGCACGACTCTCATTATTTATTCTCATAAAAAATACCTTTCTGATTGTAGTTGCATAAACTTTTATAGTTTTTATTGCAATTATGAAACAATCATCTTTAGTCATGAATTATGTCAAAAGTCAAAATTACGCTACACAACCAAATAAAAATGATTTTTTTTAATAATTCTATTATTGTGTACATTAAAAAGAAATTTGTTGCAACACTTTGTACAGAATCAATCATAGAAAATTGTGTGATTTAAAAAACTATCGAGTTACATTTTGATAGATCACAAAATGATTGAGCAAAAATGTATTAGAACAATTTAAATGGAACTATTTTTTTCTGATCTTCTGGATAAGAATGAGTATGTTATTGAGTTTGACATTCTCAAAATAGATGTATTAAAATATTTTGAGGATGATAAATTTGTTAGACATTTTTTGTTTGCATTCATGAAATATGATACTACAATTTTATTTGAAGAACGTGCACATGCTTATCTCACTTGTGTTTCGCAAATGATAACGATTTTTGTGGTATCCAATCTCTCAGTTATTCAAATTATAGATAAGGTTTTACAGAATTTTCGGACAAAATTGGGAAATGCCCCGTTTGAGCAAAAAAAGCAGCATTATGCCATTTTTTCCAAACTAAATAGGGAAATGCCCCTCTTTTGTAACTCGATTTTCTTAAAATCGAGTTATAAAAAAAAAAAAAATCTGGAGCTCTATAGCGGCGTTTTAAGGACCTATAGTGACATTTTCAGGACCTATAGTGACGTTTTGTAACTCGACTTCCATAAAATCGAGTTATAGGCATTTTTTTTTACTTATAACTCGATTTCATATAAATCGAGTTAAAAAACGCCACTATAGGTCCTAAAAACGTCACTATAGGCTCATAAAAAACGCCGCTATAGGGCCTAAATCGATTTTGAGAAACTCGTTTTCAAAAGAGGGGCATTTCCCTATTTAGTTTGGAAAATAGGGCATTTCCCAATTTTGTCCATCATTTTCATTATCTATTTAGTCTGATGAGAGACTTTGAAGGAGCCATTGTACGTACTTGTAAAGATCACTTGTCTTCTTGTCTTCTTGCGTCAGTAGAGAATTCACATGATTCATTGTGCTTGTCCTAAGGTGAATTGTTAGAACATTATTGTTGCATATCACACATAAGGGTGGCAAATGGGCGGGTTGGGTCATAAATGGGTTGGGTGTATAATTACCCATTTATCCATTTATGACCCGTTTATATATAAATTAATTATCCATTACCAACCCAACCAATTTAATTAGTAACCCACCCATTTAACCCAATATGATCCAAATACCTCTAAAACTACTTAAATAGCCTTAAATACCTAAAATGACGCATATACCCCTACACTGCCAAAATTACCAATAAACCCTTGGACAACCAAAATTATCCCCAAAATCTCTAAAATGAGCAAAATACCCATGAAACCTCTAAAATAATCAAAATACCCCTGATATCTCTAAAATTACCAAATATGCTCAAAAACTACTAAAATGACCAAAATATCTCCAAAATCTCTAAAATGAGCAAAATACCCATGAAACCTCTAAAATAACCAAAATACCCCCAATATCTCTAAAATCACAAAAAATGCTTAAAACCCACTAAAATGACCAAAATACCTCCAAAATCTCTAAAATGAGCAAAATACCCCACCCCCACCACCAAAAAAACAAAAAGTCCAAAATATCCCCAAAACCTAAAAATGACAAAAATACTCCGAAACCCCAAAAAAATGACCAAAATACTCTCGAAACCTAAAAATTACCAAAATACCCCAAAAATCTAAAAAATAACCCAAATACCCTTGAAACCAAAAAATGACGAAATACCCTTGGAACCCAAAAAATGACTAAAATACCCCCAAAACTCATAAAAATTACCAAAATACCCCTAAAATCTAGAAAATGACCAAAATACCCCCAAAACCTAAAAATGACCAAAATACCCCCCAAAAAAACCATAAAATGACCAAAATGCCCCTAAAACCCATAAATTGACCAAAATACCCCCGAAATCTAAAAATTACCAAAATACTCCCAAAACCTAGAAAATGACCAAAATACCCCCAAAATCCAAAAATTACCAAAATACCCCCAAAACCCAAAATATGACCAAAATACCCCTGAAACCAAAAAATGTCCAAAATACCCCCGAAACCTAAAAAATTACCAAAATACCCCAAAACCTAAAAATCACCAAAATACTTCTGAAATCTAGAAATTTACCGAAATAACCAAAAAAATCTAAAAATTATTGAAATACCCCTAAAACCTAAAAGATGACAGAAATGCCCTCATAACCTAAAAAATGACTTAAATACCCCTAGAATCTAAAAAGTGATCAAAATAACCCCGAAACCTAAAAAATTACCGAAATTCCCTCGAAACATAAAAAATTACTAAAATCCCTCAAAACCTATAAAATGACTGAAATACCCTTAAAACCTTTAATTTGTCGAAAATATCCTCGAAACATCCAAAATACCTCAAACCTTTATTTTGGTAATTTTAGATGTTTCATGTGTATTTTTGTCATCTTACATGTATAGGGGTATTTTGGTCATAATTTAGGTTTCAGCAGTTTTTATCGATCATTTTTTTAGGTTTTTGGGTTATTTTTGTCATTTTTTAGGTTTTGAAGTATTTTGACCATTTTTTAGATTTCAAGGTATTTTGGTAATTTTTTAGGTTTTTGGTTATTTTTGTCATTTTTTAGGTTTTGAAGTATTTTGATCATTTTTTAGATTTTGGGGTATTTTGCTAATTTTTTAGGTTTCGGGGGTATTTCAATCATTTTTTAGGTTTTGGAAGTATTTTGGTCATTTTTTGGGTTTAGAGGGTATTTTGGTAATTTTTTAGGTTTATGGTGTATTTTGGTAATTTTTAGGTTTTAGGGGTATTTTGGTCATTTTTTTAGGTTTTGGGGTTATTTTGGTCATTTTTTAGGTTTTGGGGTATTTCGATAATTTTTTAGGTTTAAGGGTATTTTGGTTATTTTTTAGGTTTTGGGGGTATTTTAGTCATTTTTTAGGTTTCAGGGGTATTTTGGTCATTTTTTAGATTTTGGGAGTATTTGATAGTTTTTTAGGTTTTGGTGTATTTTGGTAATTTTTTAGGTTTCGGGGGTAATTCGGTCATTTTTTGGGTTTGGGAGTATTTTGGTCATTTTTTGGGTTTCAAGGGTATTTTGGTCATTTTTTGGGTTTGAGAGGGGGTATTTTGGTCATTTTTGGGTTTCGGGCGTATGTCAATCGTTTTTTGGATTTTTGGGGTATTTTGGTCATTTTTTAAATTTTAGGGTATTTTGGTCATTTTTAGGTTTCGGGGTTTTTTAGTCATTTGTTAGGTTTTGAGGGTATTTTGGTCTTTTTTTTGTTTTGGGGGGGTATTTTGGTCATTTTTTAGAAATTTAAATTTTATGTTGTTTATTTAAATTTTAGATGGGTTTTAGTATGTCTTAGTTGGTTTATCTATTAAGACCCATATAATTAAATAACCTAATGGGTCTTTACCCATTTAACCTAAATATTCAAATGGGTTGGGTTAAGACACTATCATAACATTATTGCTATTCATCACATCAATTTTTGCTTTTTCTCAAGAAATTATTATTGGATATCACACTTTCTTGTTAGACATCACATACTCACATTATTGTGCTTTTTTGAATTGCTTTACATTCTTTCAAAGAAGAGGCCACATTTTGTTAAATTGCTGATAGTTAGTCAACAATGGTCAATTTAATAGATCAAATTCATTTTGGTCTTACGAATCTTGAAAGAAGAATCCAAGAATTCCATTGGTTAGATTCCATGGGCTGCATTTGAGCTTTCTTGATCATTGTCACTATCATTCTTACCACTGAGTTGAGTTAGGAGAGGGCATCCTTTAGCTTTTGCTTTAGCTTTTTCTTGAAAGAAGCTGGATAAAATTCAGAATAGATTTTTCATCTTTCAATTAAAAATTGAGACTGCTGTGTTTTTTTTTTTTTTGGGGGGGGGGGGGGGGTGGGAGATATGCATCTTATTGTATTGAACTGATTATTTTAGCAATTTGATCACTGTGACTTGTGAGAGCCAAACAGTTACAGTACCATTCTTTCAGGTGATAGTGGTACACAAACAATAACTGAGGACTGAGGACTGAGGTATGCCTTCATAACATTAATTTCCTCTTAAGTTCCATTTGTCTATCTATCTTTTTATTTAATTTTCTCCTTATTTGTCTTACCGATACCATCTCTTTTTATTAACCCGACAGAGTTACTGAGTTTGGTATAGGTAGTTCACTTCTATCTATTCTAGATCCTGCAATAAGACCATGATAGGCGTGTACTGACAAATTTAATTTGTGTTATCCGTGATAGGTACATTTGTAAATGACGTTAATTAAATTTTCTTTTGAAAGTTAAGTGTCCTTTTGCTTTGAAACAAAGTCCTTTGGAATTGAGGATAAGATTTAGGTTCATGTAAAATATTTTTCAGAAATGCTATTTTCGGAAAAGAAAAATATTTTCAAGTGTTTTGTTGCATTTCAAAAAATGCTTTGGAAAATATTTTCTAATGTTTGGTTGTGTTCTGAAAATTCTAGTTTTTCATATTTTCTAATATATTTTCTCAACTACCAAACAAATTTTATAATAGAAAATTTCAATATATAAACTTAAAAAAACAAAAATCAAAACAACAACATTCGGTTAAACTCCACAATCCGGTCAAACTGAGAGAGGGAGGAGATCGGTCTGGGCGACGAGATCGAGACGACGAGATCATTGGTGCGATAAGATCAAGACGACGAGATCGATAACGCCGATGAGCACTGGGTCGAGAACAAGAACGAGATCGGTAATGTCGGCGCCGATGAGATCGATTTTGGGTGGATTGGTCTTGGGTGGTGACGATCTAGATGGCGGTGCCAGTGCTGGGGTGCGATCGGTAACTCTCTCTCTCTCTCTCTGTGTCTAAGACCCGAAAATGGTTTGAAGTGAAAATAGAAATGTAAACCAATTTCCGGGTCAAAGCCATAAAACACACGGTCAAAGGAAACCAATTTCTGGAAAATTTATTTTCCATGCGCAACCAAACACCCGTATTTACGGAAAAGCATTTCCATAAGTAATTTGAATCCAAAACAAACACAGTCTTAAAATTAGGATATTGCAAGCTGTGATTTAATTAATGTCATTTTCATATGGGTAAGTTAAATTAAATTATCTTCAAAAGTTAGTGTTTTCTTGCTTTGAAACAAAGTCCTCTTACATTGAGAATATGATTTAAAATCAGTATATTGCAAGCTGTAATTTAATTATCGTCATTTTCATACATACTTATTACGGATAACTTAAATTAAATTTGCTTTTGAAAGTTGGATTCAGAAATGGTCAAAAGAAAATAGTCAATTTGATCCAATATCTTCCAGGAAATGGTCAAAAGAAATGCTTGGATTGGCAGATAAAACTCACTTACCTAGATTTGGAACCTAATTTTAAGTTTGAGGGTTTGCAATTTAATTTAATTTTTAAATTAGCCATTTTTCAATCTCTTGAATCATATCATCAATGCAATTAGAATACTTTTCTGAAACCAAAATGATAATCTCTGCCAATTAGCTGTAAACAACGGAAACGTGCATCATCGTATTATTGGCAGGATCTAGAATAGTGGTCTTATTTATATATCCTCACGTAGATGTGGGCATAATTTGATTGCTGTGAAACCCATACATCGCTTCAGCAAGGGAAAACAAAAAAAAAACTTCGCTTCGTTTGTTGATTAATAGTTAGCACTAAGTCCCATCCGTACAGGCTCACAGCTTGCAAGTTGGCCTACTACTACAGACAAATTTAATTGAACACACCCCTAGTTGGTAGGAAAATGCAGTTAATTAAATTACAACTTGTAATATATTAATTTTAAATTATATTCCCAAAGAGAACTTTCTTTTCAAAGCAAAAAGAAACAACTTTTAAGGATTTCGATGACTTTGATTTTTTAGAGTATTTTACTAATAAATTTTTTTAAATTTTAACAATTTTTTTATAATTTAAAATTTAAAATTTTATAATATCAATATTTCGCTAACAATATTTTTAAAATAATATAATAATATTATAAAAAAAAAAAAAAAAAAAAAAAAAAAAAAAAAAAAAAACAACAACAACAACAACTCTAATAAATAAATCACACCTGACATACCATATAGTTTTAAGGCCGGTGACAACTAAACATGCATGAACTAGTTGGGTTCAATGAGGAGAGGAAGAAGCAAGAAAGGAGGAGAGGGAGAGTTTGATGCAATAAAAAGCACATGGGAAGCTAAAAATAGTGGAGAGAGGAAGTCAATGGTGTTATGGAAGTTGAAGTGAAAATTATGGAATAATTAAAATACTCATAGAAAAAGAGTGAAAATTAATTAATTTTGTATATTAATGAAAAGAAAATAATGATATCACTGTTGATGTAACTCAACAAAAGTAGTAACATAAATGCTATGTTTCTTGCAAGAAGATTATGTTTGAGGAAACAAATGTCCGAGGATTTCCATCAAGCAAGGAGAAATAGATTTAGACTCTGGACTTGCTACCAAGGAGATAATGAGCATGGAAAAACAGATGTCAAAGAATTTCCATCAAGTAACAAAGGCTTCACCTCAAGATATCAAGCATAGGCCCTATCACAATTCTCCTGATTCAAACTATGATCATGGTTGAAAAATATGTTTACAATAAAAGTGTATGTTTACAAACATGTTTATGTTAAACCGTGTTTGCTATATTCATCAATATTAACAAATAATTAAATGAAAATTGATATTTTTATAGTTCAGTGTTACTCATGATATGATTTAGTCTTTCAGTTTTGCTTTGTTTTTTATTTTATTTTTTGGCTTATTCACCAAGTTCAAAAGGTGACGATTATGGTAAAATTACAAGTAACATGTAACTACATATCATAAAACACCACAAAAAAAGTATCTATTTCAATAACGTGCGTGGCACCAAAAAAACCCACTAAGACTTTTGGAAAACAAAACAAAAAATGGTTTAGAACAATTAATATGATAAAACTTAAAAAGTTCTATCATATTAATTGAGAAGGAGTATGTGAATCACTATAAAATAGTGAAACCACCTTTAATTTGGGTGATAAATTTTATAATGAATGCGTACAAGGACGGCTCAGCCGGCAGCTGTAGCCTTTGTTTAATATTCCCATCTACAGTGCGAAGAAATTAGCAGCGACGTTTATAATTTAAGAGCATTGTGGGGTAGAGTTGGTTGTTGCCAGACTCTACATCACTTTTGATATTATTACAAGTCATTATCTTGGAAAAACTAATTTAATTGGTTTAATGGTTTGCAACACCCTTAGCACACACCAAATAAAAAGTAAAGTGGAAAAAGATAAAATGTTCTTCAATTTTTTTTTTTTTTTTTTGATATTTCATATCCACTTGCTTTGAGTATGGCCTTCATTACTGTTGCAAATCAAGTTTTTATAGGAACCTCCAAGGCAACTCATACATTAATTGGAATTTCAACTTGTTTATTTTGAAGCCTTCCGGTAGGGCTCACCCTTAGACACACTTCAAATGTATGGAGAGTTGCGAGAGAAAGAAGCAAAGAAACAGTAATGGTCAATCTTAGGAAATCGACCATTTAGCCCTCGTTATTGAAAATTTTAGACATAAAGCCCACTTTTTGAAATATTTTGGGCAATAGTCCTATGTTTGAACCTGATTTTATTATCATCAAGTCCTTCTTAAAAATTATCCCAAACTCAATTATAATAATATTAAGTTCTACTTAAAAATAACTCGATTTAGGGCAACTACCCTAAATCTTTCAAAAGAAGGGCTTTTTGGTTAAAATTTCGAGGAAGAGGGCTAAATAGCCGACTTCCCCTTCAAACCTTAGGATTTTTATGCATTTTGGCCATAATATTTTATGTTTAAGTACATGTTTATGTTAAAAAAGTTTGATAAATTAATTTAGGTAAACAAATATGTAAGTGGAAGTTAATACTTTCATAGTTTGATATTCCTTGTAATAGTCTAAATTCTTGAGAGTATAAGTTGAACACCATTTGTTGTAATATTTGTGTCAATTTTTAAAATGTTGGCCGATATATATTTTAATGGGTTGTGTTAACGGTTACCGCAAGGTTCCCATTAACAACAACACTTTTGACAAAAAAAAAAATTTCGCAGCTTTATGTCATTTTTTTATTACATAGGATGCACCGTGCTTGTTAATATTTCCTTTTTTAATTGACTCATTTTTTCTAAAAAAGGGACATATTTTATCAAGGTAATTAATAAATTTGTAGAGTATTGTGTATAAAGAAATGATGATTTGAAAATAATTTTTAAAAAAAAAACATGTACATAAACATATACTTTTTTCTTCAAACATATGAAAGAATTATTTTTTAAAAAATAATTAATAACAGCAGGCAGCGCATAATCAAGCCAGTATGCCTGCAATATAGTAGATATTCAAATGCGGTTAGGGGAATGCCCCTCACTTATCCATTGGCAAGTTGACCGTGATGCTGATCTTTTCGTGGCTGTAAGCTGTTGTTGCTTGATCCCCTCTTGTATTGTCTTATACTTGATTAATTAAACTTAAAAGAAGCTATTTTCAATTTTAAAAAAGGTTCTTAAACTGCTATATATTTTATGTTATTTTCTACTATTTTATTGTAAAAGCAAGTTAAACCACCATAAAGAGAACCTCCAATAAATTACAGACAAGAACAACAAGACATAGTTCGAAACTGAAATTCACAACTATTATGCATTATGAAGTTGTGGCTTATAAGGGCAACAACCTGCAGCTGTGTGGTTGGTTCACATTTGAGGAATGTATTTTCAGAAAGGCTAAATGCATAACATGGTTTTTTAAAAGACGTCTCCTTGTAATTCATTACAAAGAAGATGCAAAGGTTTTACCATATTGTGAGGAACAAACTTTTCTTTCTGGGTATCAACACCAATGGTCAAGCTTACAAGAATTCAGTCTAACACAGCATTGATATTTTGAGGTCATGCACACAAATTCCATTATATCAGAGTTAGGCTTCACGAAAGTTCATTTAGGGGGATTAGTATCCCGCTATATAGTGAAATCCACTTGGTAGAAGGGAAGCAAATTCAACTTCCAGTCCTTCCAAGACTGATCACGCATATTTATTCTGTCCAACTCCAAGACATTTTACAATAATTTTATAATTATTAAATTTGATGTGACAAGTGATTTTATAATTTTTTCTTCATTGCTGTTACAATAATTTTTTGAATTGAACTAGTAGAATATTAACCATATTCTCTCTTCTTTCACATTTTTAGCTGGACACTTTTGTAGATATTCTTTGAAATGACCCAAATTTGCACACAATCTTCCCATTTAAGTTCAATCCAAGAACCCTTTACAGAAGTTCACTCAATCTTTCAACTAAGTTGTGGACATTGAGCAAAATACAAGGTAATAAGGGAGGGAGTAAACCAGAATTCAAATTCCTCATCCACTATCTACCATTATCAAAAAAATTAAATCTTATTAGGAAAAAGTTACAGATTCTATCCATTTTCCCAACTACAATTGGTCTTTTACATCTCCGCACCAAACAACAGACAAGCAGTGTGTACTACTACCTACAAAACTAAAGAAATCCCACAACATCAAATCAGTAAAAAGAACAGAAATTTATATCTAATCTATCGTTGTTTAACCTTCACACCTTCTTAACCTTTACGTGAGAGCTTTGGACACTACAAAAGCAGGGAAATTGAGCCTTAAACCTTTCACTCCATCTTGAAAGAAGATTCTGATCGATTCCACACTTCAACTATCATAGACTCCACAAAATTCAAAATGTTAGTCATCTTATAGTCCTTGCACTGTAGATTGGATGAAAACATTGCCTTCAATTTATTAATATGCTCCCCTATACGGATCAGCATCTCATTAGATTGCTTGAGACTACATTTGAATGTGGACAGCTCCACATTCATCAAGTCCTGTGATTCCGGAAGAAGTGGATGACACATAATAGATTCCAAATGCAGAGCTAGCACAATGAATTGATCACAGAGTAGATCTAGAGCTTGCTCGAGGAATTTATCAAATAGGTCATCAATGGGGCTTCTTCTGTACAAGATTTTTTTTCTGATTGCTTTGATCTAGTTCTGAGAGCTCTATACCAGCCCACTCTCCTTTCATTGGTTCATTTTTTTCCGTTTCCTGTAAATTGATAATCTTGTTAATCACCACATCTTCAATACTAAGACCTTTGAGTGCAGATTTGAAACTTCCAATCTTCTCTGTCCATTGTTCTTTCCCGGACATCATAAACACGAAATCAACGATCAAACGAGACAGCTCAATCCCAACTTCAACTGCTTGAACCTTTATCGCATTCAGAACCCCAAATTCTTTATCAGATTCGTTACGCTCTTTTATGGACTCCTTCAAACTCTTCCTCCCACCGTCTTGTTCTTTCTTGAATCCTTCTTCACAATTACGCCTCAGTATTTGCAACTTTTGTTATGAACCCTCACCACCTTCTTTTTTCTTGAATGTCACACCACTTCTTGCCGCAGCTATTGTTCTGTGTAAATCTTGTTCCAATCTTTTAACCAATGAGTCCGACCCCATCATATCTTCAAAGGCCTTCGTCACTATTGATCCAAAGAACAGCCTCTTGGCCCTCATTGCTGCATCACCGCTTTGTCCTGCAGGGTTGAAATCTTCGTCATCTCCAAGACGAATATCACTTACACGCTTCGATGCATGTTGAATCTCATTCGAGGTCTCCTTGAATCTGACAACTTCTTCTACTTGAAAGTAAGGCTTTGTTAGAGAATCAATGAACCCCTTTCTCGAGTCTTGTATATTCTTCTGCAGTGACTGAAGACACATGATCATTTCACTAGTCTGTGTATGCAATGTTTCCATGTAATGAGACAACTCATTAACTCTGGAAAAATCATCAATCATGACTTGATCTTCGTTAGCCATTGATATCTCTACAAAAGCTTTTGAGAGGGACAAAGTGTTTGTTTGGGAAATAAAGGACAGAATGATCAGTGCAGAAATCTTGAGTTTTTGAGGGAGAGAGAGAGCCAAGATAAGGATTTTATAGGGAATGGTTATTTCAGTTATTTCAGTTACGAGTGAAAGATTGCATCACCTGCGATTGATATTTTATTTGGTGCACTTTGGTTTTGCTGAGATAAGAGCCTAATGACTAATGAGTGGAGAGTCTTGTATAGTTGTATGTATTTCAAATCAGAGGCTGGTCACTAGTGAAACAGAACAGCATGAGTGAAAGTGTCCTGTTAGTAACAGTACTGTATTGCGTAAAGTCACACTCACATGTGATTAATAGAATTAACCGTGTGCAAAATAGATATAGTGCACGTGGGTCAGTTACATATCTGATTAGGAATTAAGAAATTCCTGTCCATTTATATTTGACCTCCCTGGTGTGATAACTGATAAGGCTGAATGAGTTGAAGTTGGCAACCACCTGTCTTCCTAAATTTTCACACTAACTGCGCTTCCAATCCTCCATCTACTCTTGCCTCTAATATACTTCTCCATGCATATGAGGCTCCAAAATGTATCCTAATTTCTAACAATTCGGAAAATATCTCGATATGAGATTTGAGTATAATACTTTTAGACTTTCTAGATTGGGAAAAATCTGTAGTGCACAATGTGTGTGCAATAAACCCTGCCCTTCTAGATTTATGTACTTACGTATAATATTTTTTTTTGTTTCCCTTTATACACTGCCTGTGAACCAGGGGAATATATTTGTATTACTTATTTTATGTTTTTGATAAAATGTTTTATTTACCTAAAAAATAAAAATAAAAAGAGGGTTCGGTATATTAGTGTGTGGGTACTGGGACAAGGTTATATCTTATGTACATAACGTAATAAATTGATTGGGATGGGTAGGAGGAAGGGAACGAAAATAATATTCGCATGGATGCACTTTCAGTTAGCAATTAATATGTATTGTAATCTCCTTTGACATCCTTAAATGCCTATAATTAAGATTTCCAAGTTCCAACCCCTTCACTTGACTCCAAAGGGTAATAACTAGTGCACACACACTATTGCATATAATGTACACACAATAAATTGAATTCGTGACTTAAAGTTACGATTTCCACTTAAAAATTGTGATTTCAACTCTCAAGTTCAGTGCTAAAAAAGAAAAATGCTTGTCTGACACCAAAACCCTAACATGGCAAGGGTACACTGGACACTGCAAGGATTGTCCAAATAATGTACGTCATATCAATTCAAAAATTTCAAAGAATACTGGCAATCAGACTACTTATCAGGATAAGTTGTACTTGAAAGTAAACTGTTTTTTTCCCCTGTACAATGAAGGTCAATTAAGCTTTCAACTCAACTACTTGAAGTTGGCTGTATAGAACCATAAATCCTCTTACACCAGTTTAAAGCCTTGTTGAGATTCATATTCCTAAGATCATAAGATGTTCATAATCGATTCAATTAGTAAGTAGTATTAGGGAAATCCAATGATTGAAGCCAGACTGAACCCCAGAACAAGCAGTCTTCATGGTCCATATTACATTATTAACATTCATCACAGGCAACTGATTAAGTAGATCTTATTATAATGAATGGTAAGATGTGAGAACATTGAATTTTATGACAAGGTATTCCAAGCCAGCACAAATGCAAGCCTCTGCCCCAAAAACACTACCGGCCACCACATATTGTCACCTCATGCACAAGGTTCTGAAACAACCAGTAATCTTCAAGTAACAATCTCATTTCCTTTCCTGAATTTTTCCATTTCTTCTTACTGCTACCCTACCCCTCCTAAGAAAATCCAGATTGGAGATTAGCAGCCATCATTAATTTCAAAGTGCCAGCCCCCCAAATGCTCTCCTCATTATTTATAGCTATTTTCACATCTTGTAAATTAGCCCATGCAGCTTGAGAGTCTACTTTTAGCAATCATATATACTCCTCTCAGTGTTTTGTAGCTTCTCCACATAAGTACTTGAAGTCTTTAACCAGCACTAAGACAGTCATTTCCTCTGTAAAAATATTTTTAAAAGTTAACTTTGGCCAATAGGGCATGTAATCAAGACCGTTCAGTAACTGCATAACCACATCATTTTTACACCCATTCTTTGTAAACAACCACCTTCGTTGCGGGCAAGCTATGTGAATTATAAACTCCCTGTCCAGCACAAAGAAAAATATGGCAGAACATACACGGAGGTACAAATTAGATAGCTTAATTCATGCTGGAACACAGATTTTTACCATGTTATTCACAACAGAGTTCGTAATATCCTATTAATAATACACTGGTGATCCCCTGCCATGGGCTATCTAACAGGAACATTACATGACAATTAGAAATGGTTTGAATCAACAGCTAACTTCAGCTCAAAATGAATAACACAAGCCACATGAACATCATATTGCTCCATCACTTTTTAAGATGGTCATCAGTGTAGAGATGCACCATCACGGGGAAATGGATTAAGCAACCCAATATTTTTCACATAATAGAAAAAATAAACCATTGAATCCATGTCTTGCATTATTTTATACTAGAAATTCCATTTTTCATCTTTTGTATCATAGGAAATTGGATAAGAAATTCCTGAATCATGATTTATGATTAATTTTGATAAGTTAATGATTACAATTAATAAGAGAGCTTCTCAATATCTTTCTACAAAGCCTACATACAAGAAATTCACTCACAATAACAATGTTCTTCAAATATCTTCTTACATTTTGAAATGCAGAGTAGAACACTAGGAAGAGATCCCTGGTCAGCTGTTGTGGTGCCTTTCTGATTCTTTCACCAAGAAATTCCAGGCCAGCAAAGCTGCCCCAACCGCAGGCTCTACCTGAAGGTTCAAATTGTTTTTGGTAAAGAAAATAGAAGAAAAAGAAACAGTATGTAGTAATTGTTTAGGCTGTAAACTTCCACAACAACTACAAGATAATGACACTACTATTAAAGCTGTAAGCATGTATATTATATAGATTTTACCTCCTTGTTTGTGAAAAGTTATCCAGATAGGTGTAGAAAGATCTTAGCCCCAACTTTATTGAAGGGGATTTGGAGTGTCAATAAAAATAAAATGGTAGCTTATACTGTTTTACAGCTCTTGAAAAACATTCTAATGCATTCTCACAGGGAGAACAAAAGCATGTTGACTCATTAAAGATATCCATCACATATGTACCAGGCATGTACCACATTCTTACAGAAGAATGCATTGCAACACTTAAAAAAAAAAAAAAAGATCAAAGAATCACATGCACCCTCTGCAGGAAGGGTGGCCACCTTTGTGTCACAAGTCCACGAAGAGAGCAAGTGAGCTCTAAAGAGAAACTCAACAGAGTCTTAATGGGGCTTATAAGCAAGTGTTTTTCTCTTATATTGAGGAGGAAGAGTTGGTTTCAGATGAAGAAATGTAATGAGCACCTAACTGATCAAATGGAAGGGAAAAAATCCAAAGCTTGGGAGGCATAAACTCAACATAGACGATTCATCTAGAGATCATCCTGGGGTTCCCATGAGCCGCCGCCCGGGGGGGGGGGGGGGGGGGGGGGTGTGTGTTTGTAAGGTAGGAAGAGAGAAGGGAAGTGGGGACCTGATTAGAGATGTATTTGACCAATGGCTCTGTGGGTCTTTTAGGCAATTGGAGTTACTAAGGTTATTGCAGCCGAGCTTTGGGGCTTCAAGAGATGGCCTCCGGCTAGGGTATTCAGCAACTGGAGGTAAAGCTTAGTGTACAAGTGGTAATCAAATGCATATCTGAAAAACTTTGATAAATAAATTGAGTCCCATAATCAATGACTGCAGGTCCTTACTAAAGAAGATAGGCAAACCCCCCTTCACACATATTTCACAAAGGAAATTCCTTTGCTGATGCCTCGGCCAGCATCAGCACCTCGCAAGAACATGCTTTTGCATTGTACAGCTTCCCCCTTAAACTGCTCAGCTGTTTCTTTTAATGTTTCTGACTCTTTTTGTAATTTTGTAATTTCCTAGTTTTAATGTACTCCCCTTTTTACCAAAAACAAAAGAAGAGGGGGGGGGGGGGTGGTGTGTTAAGAAACCTGGACAAATGTTTTCCAATTTGTTATCGAGCAATAATTTCATATAAGTGGACAGGAGGAATCCTAACCTCTGGTCTAACTGGATAAGCCCCAGGGTAGAGTTTATGGATGCAATTAATAACTTCTTTTCCTATATCCCAACTCTTATTAGCTTCAAGGACACCACCAACCATCACAACAGGAAAAGAACCATTTCCATCTGCAATCAAATTTCATTTTCATCTTAAAATGGTCAGACACCAAGGAATAATTTAGCAAAATTATACATATAGGTATCATTAGATACATAACAGATCACTACTTATTTATGATGCATATATAGCTTTTTTGGGCCCTTTTGTGTCCTTGAATGTTTGTATATAAATACAGAGTTTCATAGGTATATAGGAATCTGTATATGCATGTCAAAAATAAGAACATATCCTTTTATTTGGAGGTATAAAAATCCATAAACTGAACATATGTAATTGTATATCACATTATCACAATAATTAAAAGAGTCAGAAAAAGCTGATACTATTTCAAGCATTCTGTATTCATCAAATGCAATCTTCATTTCTAAAATTCAAATTGCCAAATGCCAAGACCCAACGTAGAAACATTTTAATAGAAAATATAAAAGATTGTTTATTTAGTTATAATATTTTACTAATTTTCTAAAACAAATCATAGTTAGACAAGTTGAGCACCTGCACCACACAAGGAAAGTCTTTGAACAACAGCTTTCACACTTAGAGCCAATTCCTGGACTGCATCAACAAGTATTTTATGTGCAATTTGATCACCAGATTCTGCACAAGACACTACATCTGGAACAAGTGCTGCAATGCGCGCCCAAGATGGGTCCGCATAAGTCCACCTATGTTAAATTAGAAAATATAAATCAATTTAAAACATAATATCCTAATTGATTGCAACATGTGATATTCAATGAGCTAAAAAGGGACCAGTTACTTCAAATAGCTATTGTTTCCCAAAGACAAAGCTAAACTCAACGTGACGGATTTTTCCATCCCAGGGCAACATTACTGTTCTTAGAAAAAGAAGATACTTTCACTCTACTATCCCATTCAATTACCAAAAACCACCTTTACCAGTTCAGCTACCAAAAAATATCTAGATTCCAAGAGTTCAACTGTAAGAAGGATAATGCTTTTGAAATTTATGGCGTGTTTGGAAGTTTAGAGAGGGAGGAGAGTAGAGGGGAGTAGAGGGGAGGAGAGTAGTGGAGAGGAGAGTAGAGGGGAATGGTTCCCCTCTACTTTGTTTGGATGTTTTTAAAATTAGTAAGGGGGAAGTGAGTAATTAGTCCTTCCTCTTGTTTGGATGTTTTAAAAATTAAGATGGAGAGGAGAGGAAATTATTAAAATAGACAAATTTATCCCTATTTGAAAATAGACTTTTAACATTGGTCTATGATTAATTTAAAAATGATAAATTAGGGAATTTACTTGGACAATAATTTATCTACTTTACTCTCCTTCCAAATCTCTCCAATTTGGAGGAATTAAAAATGAGGGGTTAGAGGGAGTTGAAACCCCTCCAAACTCCTCTCCCTCCTTCCTTAAAAAACTTCTAAACAAGGTAATTGGATTATTCTCCCTCCCTCTACTCTACTCCCCCTCTTTTTTTAAACATCCAAACAGGCCATTAGTAAACACACCCTATCTATGCCTTTTCTTTAATTACCCTTTCCAAACACATCATGATCATATCAGCCAACAGTACACAGTCTCCACAGTACTTCCCAACAGTTCTGTGGAGGTCACTGTATCAGACAATTATTACCCATACTCGTGGAATAGTACACTAAGGATGATTATACAAAATTATTTTGAGCATAATTAACAGGTGAAGGACAAGCAAATTGGCCCAGACAGGTTGACCTGACTGATGGATTCAGCCTCAGGTCATTCCGGTTGAAAAGATAGAAAAGCAACTTGAAACCACCAAGGTTTTGAATTCACATGCGAACCTGTCTAAATAAGAGATTTGTTTCAAAGAACCATCTCTCTCTCTCTCTCTCTCTCTCTCTCTCTGAAACATCAGTTCGCCCCTAAACATGTGATGACACAGTAACCAAGGCAACCAACACCCATAGTGAAATTCATATTGGAGGTTTCACTCTCCATTCATTTCAGGATTGCTTGATTGGTTTAAAAAACTATTACAATTTCTTTCTTTTCTTTTTTTTTTTAGTAACGAAAATTTTATTAAAAAACTAAAAACAGCCAACCCGAGTACATTGGGAATGTACTATGGGGGCATAAATCAATAACCAAGAGTACAACGATCAAGTAAAACAGGAATGGAAGAACAAGAAAAATGACAAAAAACCACACTCCAATCGAGGAGCGTGTGTAAAAAAAAGAGACTTAATCTCTAACATAGAGCGTTCACATCCCTCAAAGCTTCTAGCATTCCTTTCGTGCCAAATACACCATACCAAGCAATGAGGCACAATTCTCCACAACTCAACATTTCTATGTCGACCAAACTTTCCTTGCCAAGACTCAAACAATTCAATAACCTTCTGAGGCATAACCCAATGAATTCCAAACAAACAAAACACCAACGACCACAACTCACAAGTAATGGGGCAATGAAGAAGAAGATGATCCACTGACTCTCCACACTTCTTACACATATAGCACCAATCAAGAACTAGCACACGACGCTTGCGAAGGTTATCTGTTGTTAAAATCTTACCTAAGGAAGCAAACCATGAAAAGAAGGCTACCCTTGGAGGAACCTTCGATTTCCAAATCATCTTCCAAGGGAAGGATAATATGGGAGGAGGGTATAAAGACAGATAGAATCCTCGAACCTCAAAACCTCTATTCCTTACTAGCTTCCAACACACCCTATCCGGACCCAATCCCCGTACCGTCGAAGAGTAGTCCATATCCATAAATAGATCAAAGGATTCTTGTTCCCAATCTTGAGGAGGGCGACAAAATTTAGCATCCCAATGAATCCTCCCACCAGACCAACACATCACCTCCGCTACTGAAGACTCCTTTGTTCTACTAATACAATAAAGTTCTGGAAAAGCCTCTTGGAGAGTACGATCTCCACACCACAAATGCTTCCAAAACTTCACTCTAGTACCATCCCCCACATCAAACAGAAGTAGTTTAGAAAAACTCATCCAACCACTCCTAATATGTCTCCACAGACTAACACCATAAGCATTGGTCACCTTTTTCGTGCACCAACCACCCCAATCATTCTCATATTTCACCTCAATAACCTTCCTCCATAAAGCATTGGTCTCTATGCCATACCTCCATAACCATTTTCCTAACAAGGCAGAATTAAAACTCCTCAATCGTCTAATACCCAACCCTCCAACCTGCAGCGGCTTACAAACCTGAGCCCAACTGACTAAGTGTAATTTAGAATCACCATTAATACCACTCCACAGAAAATCTTGTTGTAACTTCTCCATACAATTTGCCACCTTCCCAGGTAAAGGCAGAAGGGAAAGGAAGTATGTAGGTAAGGAGGAAAGAGTACTTTTAATAAGAGTTACCTTACCTCTCTTATATAGATACAACCTCTTCCACCCTGCTAATCTCTTTTCCATCTTTTCCAAAATGGGGTTCCAAATTGACACCTCCTTAAATTTAGCTCCTAACGGAAGTCCCAAATATCTCAATGGAAGAGAGGATTGCCTACAACCCAACATTCCCACCAGAACATCCATATTGTGCACCACCTCTATAGGAACCAACTCAGATTTTCCCAAGTTAATCCTTAAACCTGAGAGCTCCTCAAGTCTAGCCAGAATTGCTCTCAAACTAGCTATTTGCGAAGGATTAGCATCACAAAAAATAAGAGTGTCATCAGCAAATAAAAGATGAGACACCATCACTGAGTTGCCAGCCGTATTACCTACAGAGAAGCCTGAAAACTGACTAGTAGTAGCAGTCACATCCAACATACGACTCAAACCCTTCATAACAATATCAAATAGCAACGGAGACAAGGGGTCTCCTTGCCGAATCCCCCTAAAACTACCAAAAAAATCAGAAGGACTATCATTGATCAGAATGGAGAATCTAACAGTAGAGATGCAACACATTATCCATTTTCTCCATTTCTCTGAAAACCCACAGCGCTGAAGCATATACATTAAAAAACCCTAACTCACATGGTCATATGCCTTATCCACATTCAACTTACACAACACTCCTGGAACACCTGACTTCAATCTATTATCAACACATTCTGAAGCAATTAAAAAAGAGTCCAATATCTGTCTACCTTTCACAATTTCAATTAGGATCTGTTTGGATAAGCTTATTGTAATTGGTTTATTTTGTTTGAAAAAATAAGTGGTGTAAAAATACAACCGTGCCTAGAAAAAATTTAGAGTTTACATGTTGTACCTATACAAATAAACAAAATAAGCTAAAACAAACAGACCCTTATTTTACTTTGACACATACATGATCCACAATTATGGGTGGCTGCTTTTTGAAGATTTCATAAAAAATTTATAATTCAGCAAACAATGTGTTACCAACACTTTCAATCCAAGAACACCAACTTAAAGCTGGATCAGCTTAGTTCTATATTGCATTCCACCCCATTTCAGACAAAAAAATTTGGCCAAGGTATTGTACTACCATATTGGATTGAATGAAGCCAAAACCCAGACCTAGAGCAGATTGCTAGATCTCAAATATTTAACTAGCAATCGTGAGTGCATATGATAACCATCATGACAAGTTTCAAGAGAGATACCCTATCAGTTCATCCGGAGAAGAAAGGCTGAGAGCTTTCAAAATACAATCTGTAAGGGCTGTCTGTGGACCACGACCATCATGGGCCCTCACTACTGCTGTTAATGCCTGTGCAGCAATCCCATAGCCACTACAAGTTATCACATTTCATCATTCATCATATTCATAAAAAAATAATTCATAAGTATACCAAAATGCATTCCATCAATTACAAGAACATCATATATATATGTGTGTGTGCACACGCAAACGCACATGCTAGTCTTTCCCTTCAGTGGAATAAAATTCAAAACATAATCAATGGAAAATCTAAAACTTGTTTCCAGATGATTAAATGAAAACAGGATGATATTTCAAACTGTTTGCAAACATGAATACTTTAGTAATATGCTGACTCTTTAGATCAAATTAAACTTAAATGTCAGAAATGTCTGATAGAGATGCACATAACACCTTTTTTTATAGGTAAAAAGAATTTTGTTGAGAAAATACTACTTTATTAAAAGGTTGGAAGTACCCAAAAAAATATGTACAAACAACAAAGGAAAAAGGAAATTATGTACAAGCAGAAAGAGAATATAAAAACATCTTATACTAAAATATAAAAGCTAGAAGCTTATTTCAATGATGTTCAAAATAATTGCAGCTCTCGATCGACAAGTAGAAAGAAATTTTCCCAAATCCGATTTTAATTTCACTTTGCATTGCAAAACCACAATACATTTGTGTATGAGAAGCAAAATAAGAAGAAAAGATTTGTTTTTAGAAGTATTGAATTCCACAGTTACACATTTGTGTTTTCCAGCGTTTTTGACATTCCAGTGCACATTAGGCATGAGATGCAAGGCCGTAAACAATCCAAGTTGAGCAAAGTATTAAAATTTTAGGATTGTTCGTTTAATTTTATTTCACATAAGTCAAGCTTGAACTCATCACCAAACTAGATTGCATATTTAAGATGGGTTCATTTTCTTGTCAACAACTTGAGTCTGAACACAAGCTACTCGATTAACATATTCTTTTCCCATACATAATCTATGCTAATAAATAATAACTAAATTGTAGTTGAAAGTATATTATTTGAGTTTTTTTTTTTTTTTAATATATTATTTGAGTTAATTAGATTGAATGCTTGTCATTTATGAACTTATAAATATTAGATTCACTAACCTTGTATTATTAAATATTTTATATAACTTATACTATGAAATGGACTATTTATATTATCAATAAATTACATATAATAATTTGATATCTTATGAACTTATTTTACAAACTAACCCTATCAAATTTCATGTCTATATAAGTATATTTTTATACATGTATACATATAAACATATATTACTATGGCAAATACTTGTTGCACAAACACTGCCTAATATTATATATACTAAAATGGTTCATACTCACGAGCTTGTTCACGAACATATTATTATGTTTGAACTCAACATCTTTAATAGGCAAGCCTAAACTTAGATTTAAGCTTGGCTCATTTGCTTTTTTGATAGGTAATAAGACTTTTATTGAGAAAAAAATTGAACATCATGTTCACGATGGTGAACACTTTGAACAACAAAACAAATACAAAAAGATCAAGAGTTAAAGGAAATAGAAACTAAGAAATCAGATACAGCAGTACAGTTCGTACACCCCCAAACACGAGCCCAAAGAAACAAAGTATGAAAAAGGAGACATTTTAGATGTTCTAATGTTCTCGCATTGTCTTCAAAAATTCGGGCATTACGTTCTTGCTAGACTAACCACATTAAACATGTCGGGACCATATGCCAAATGGTTGAAAGATGCTTTCCAAACCAATTTCTCCAAATAAAGAAAAAAGAGCTGACTGACCTCAGCATTACCCACTAGATCCCAAACACTGTGAAAGCTTCACACCATAAGGCATGAGAGAACTTACAATGAAGAAGATGGTGGTCCACTAATTCCCCCCATCACAACAACATAAGCAACACCTATTAGCCAAAGACTGACCTCTCTTAACAAGATTATCAATGGTGAGTATCCCATCATTAGCTGCTATCCATGAGAAGAAAGACACCCGTTTAGGCATCTTAGTACGCCAAATACACTCCCAAGAAAAAGCATCAGTGTTAGGACTAGATAATAGCTTATAAAAAGAGCGCACATCAAAAACGCCAGACATAGTCAATCTCCAGAGTAGCTAATCATCCCCCTCACCCGTCGACATAGAGGAATAAATAAACTCAAAAAAGGAATAGACAGTGGCTGCCTCCCAATCTTGAAGACCATGACAGAATAGTAAATTCCAGCTCCTACCTCCTTCTGAAGTAGATACAACCAAGTCAGAGACCCATGCTTCTTTAGATAAAGAGCAAGCATACGTAGTAGGAAAGAGTTCCTTCAAAGGAGTAGGCCCACACCATGGGTCATGCCAAAAACTAACATGGCTACCCTCCCCCACATTATACAAAATCTGGCTAAAGAACTTCTCTATTTTTCTTTAATACTCCTCCACATCCCACACCCGTGAGAAGCTCTTACCCCTCTAGTGCACCAGCCTCCTCTCGCCTCCCCATATTTGGCTGCTATAACCTAACACCATAATCTATTATTTTCTTTCCCTAAACGCCGCAACCACTTCCCAAGCAAGACCTTGTTAAACAACCCAACCATCTGGATCCCCAAACCACCACATTCATCTAGCAAGCATACCTTATCCCAAGCAACTAAAGGAATACTCAAGCAACTAAATGAATATATGCACAAGCTTTTTCTCGAATGCAATCCAAGCAGTATTTACAGACCCAATGATATGAAATTTTCTTTTCCATGGAATGACAATGAAAACACTAATTTACTAAGTACCTTCTTAATTTTTCAAATAAACCTCCACAAAAGAATTGAAAATCACAGAAAATTCAAGGTTTATGCCTTTATACATTAAATTAACAGACAGCATCCCTTTTTTCTTCTAACATTCTATCAACAAATGACCAATAGATCTTATTTAAAAATGAAAACATTCCTGCCAAATAAAGAATGCCAAAACAAAGACTAATTAGTTTATCCCTTTCAAGTTCATGTTCATTTCAAATCTATAAAAAAATTCGTATAATAAACTTTCTATCAACTAAATAAAACTCAGAAATTGACAGAAGTAGTAGTGAAAATAACAATTTATTCTTTACTTATAAATAAATAAAAACAATTTACAAACACATTTTACTTTGACCCCCAGTGTTTAAACTGTCTAGTAAAAGCATCACATCCTCATCATGTGGAACAATCAACTAGAAGCACACCAAGAATTTTGCACATACCTCCCCCAATCACCTAAAACAGGTCCTGCACCTGCAGAACGAGCTTCTCTACCATCTTTAGAAAAGCCATATGAAATGGTTCCTGTACCAGCAATTAAAACGCATCCATGAAGCTTTCCCATGGTCCCACTTGCCAGAGCTGCTAGTGCATCATTGTGGACATATAGCTTAACATGGCTAGGGAATATGTCCCTGAATAAATCAGTTCAGAGAATATTCAAAACCAGTTTTAATTTATCAGGTACCAATATAAGTAAGGATAATAAAATTTACAGATTTACCCATAAAATTTGAACTTATCTACATTATTGAACTAAATTTTTTGTGTATTGAATGGTGCAGACAAGAATGCATCAGAGTCTAAAAGCAACAAGATAATTTAAAAAAGGGGGGGGGGGGGGGGGGGGGAGGGGGGGGGTATGGAATGTTAAGCATTAAGAGTAGCTATATCTGTAACTCCCTCGAAGCTAGATATCAAGGAACTTACTTTTGCCATCAAGCATCAATCTAACATAAATAAAAACTTGTCTTTGTTATCTTTTTTGAAAAAAATGTCCTATCTTATCCTAGACCAATGCTCAATATGTCCAATTTCAAAGAAAAGGGAGAGAAACAGAATGCGAATAGCTATTTAACATTTTCACCATCAAAATAAAGCTCTACATGTTTAACTCATCAAAACATTCAAGTACGGGAATCAGTCTCTCCAAATTTGGGGTTAAAGCTATCTACCAACCATGTGTCCTATAGTCTACAAAAGAGGGAGCTTTGTGCATTGGATACGACCTTTTTTGTATTCATCCCTGTTGCAAGAAATAATAATATCTAATGACTAAACTTTATAAATTTCCAAAAATTAGTCATAAACTTTCCTAGAAAAATTTTGAGTCCTTTTTCATTTATGATATCTCTCATTGTACGCTGTGCTGGTATTTGTGTTTGTGACCCAACCCCTTTCCTTCTTTCTCAGATTATAATGCTCTAGAATGGTCCTCCACCTACCCCTTCACTCTCTTTTCTCTCAAAAGAAGATAGAAATGAAGGTGAAAGGGAAAGGGAAAATATAATCCATGTAAAAACCTAAGTCGTGAAGGCTTTGTCAAAATGAGTTTAAGAGATGTGATTACAAAGGAAAATAATTTCTAAGAAGCCAAGAGAAGTAACACTTGCACAACCTTAGGGTCAAGTCAAAATAATAAACATTAGCAAAACTTTAAATTTTTATTTCTGAAGTTTGAACCTATAAGAGGAAGGTCTGAACGCATCTACAGGAAACAAGTTGAGTTGACTGAAAATTCAATTAATTTTTGAGATTTTTCTGTGAAAGATAATAGTGCTCCACCTTTCAAAATGTCACAACATCTCAAGGAAGCCATATGAAAGCAGCAAAGGAATGCCAAACTTTGCGATACCATTTTTTTTTACCACATACCAAGGGCAAATCAACCTTTTTATCATCTATGTAAAAGGGATTTCTTGTTTTTGGTTTAGTATGGACAAAAAAGGAATGAAGAAGCTGAGGAAGTAGAAGGCTGAAAAGCATAGGGCATTATACTATTAAAGCACTTGCCTACTCTCTATATACATTGGATTGTACTATCATAACACATCAGCCCATGCAAAACTTCCTGTCTATTTTAGCATAAGCAGTTAAGAACCTACTCTTTTTTTCTTTTTTTCTATTTTACATATTCAATTTTCAAAATACCCCACATCAAATTACCTATTTAACACTACATTTCATTATATTTTTTTTTCTTAATTTTTTTTTAATTGTTTCTCTTTCTTTACGCACAACAATCATCATCCATTCTCTTCCTTCGTCCTTGGGATACATAAAGAAATATAAATAAAAAACTAAATGCAAAATAAATAATGCTATTACACAGTTACCGTAACAACTATGTATTTTTTTTCACAACTTTGCATGACCTGATGTAGGCAAATACAAGCAATAGCTTAAACCTTGTCATTATAAAGTGAAGTTTTGAAGAAAATTCTAAACATATGCAACAATAAATAATAGTATAGTATAGTATAATATAGTAAGTCTGAAATTTACTATAAATTGTGAACATGACAGCTCCATACCTTAACCAATGTATTATCCTATCCTGATCCGTTGGGTGGTTAACACCAGAAACACCTAAACAAACAGCACGAACAGCCGACCAATTCGAGCCCGATTTCGAAAGGGCTTCAGACATTACCTTTTCCAATGTATCCTTCGAAGCACTCTCTGTTGTAATCATAATCACAATCACAATCAGAGAATATAAATTTACAGACAATAATTAAAAAAGAAAGAAAAAAAAAATGTTAATTTCGACAACCCCCGACGCTGTTGTGGTTGGAAGAACCAGCGACGGCACGCGCGAGAATCGGTAGAGGGTTTGGGAGGTTTTGGTTAGAAGAAATTAAGGGAAGCAATGGCATGCAGACGCAAACGGTGGAGGTGGTTCCGCCATCGACACCCAAAACGACGTCGTCGTCGCAGCCACCCCCAATTCCTCCATTTTCATATACTTTGTCTGCGTTTAGGTCGCTATTCTTCATGGGATTCGAATCTAACAAACAAATCGTTATTCTGTAAGAGAGAGAGAGAGAGAGAGAGAGAGATGTTGTTGACAGACTCGTTGGTCGGTAACTCAACAACGATCGATAAATGAGAATTGATGCTTTTTTTTTTTTCTTTTTTCTTTTCTGGTAGTTATTATCAAAGAGAATTAATTATCATCTATCATCTATGATCATTTGTGTTTTTGTTATTTCTTTTTTCCTAACCCAATTTTGACCGGCATCTCAGCAGAGTTGACACAATCGGTTTTTATTCTATTCATTAAAAATAAATAAATTTTCCATAAAAAATAATAATAAATTTATTTTTAAAAAAAAATTTATTCTCATTTTTATTAAGTCTGGTAACTGATGCCTAACAAAAAATAAAATAAAATACACATGATAAGTATTAATTTACTTACATATATAAATTTATTGCGGTTTTGTTTGACTAAAAATTAATTAGTATAATTTGACTAAAAATTAATAAAAGCGTTATTTAATGAAGCATTAAATAAACTTTAATCATTGCCTTTTAAAGCATTCGTTTAATGGGAATCGAGTTTGGAATCAAACCGTTAACTCGAATCTGATTGCTTCTGGGAATAAACTCTTCCACTTGTTGCCGAACAAAAAAAAAAGGGGATGGAATCATCCATACACCACATTTTTAGGTGAATGGTTAAACCTCATTCTGATCAGCATAATAATTTAAAGTTGAGGGCAAATTAACCAAAATTTTTATTTTAAAAAATCTTTAATTTTTGTTCATTTTATCATTGTCTTCTGCTTCTTGCATACAATTACAAAGAGGCTAATTGATCAACGGACCTGTGAATAAATGTGAAAATGAATCAATCACCATGCGTACTAGATTATTGGCAACACCAACCTTTTACAATAAAAAAATGATAGAAGGGGACATGGTATTATAGTACTAGAACGTGATCCTCAAATCAAACTATTAGTGGGTTTTAATTACTAAATAAATTGCCATTTTATCTTTCTATTAAAAAAATACAACTCATGAAGAATGCGGAGAACAACAACCGTAAAAAATTCACAAAATGTCCCTCACAACTTCACCTTCTACATCTACATAAGAAATTACACACAGAACTATTAGTGGATTTTAATTAATTCATTAAAAATAAATAAATTTTCCATAAAAAATAATAATAAATTTATTAAAAAAAAAAACTTTTATTCTCATTTTTATTAAGTCTGGTAACTGATGCCTAACAAAAATAAAAAAATAAAATACACATGATAAGTATTAATTTACTTACATATATAAATTTATTGCGGTTTTGTTTGACTAAAAATTAATAAAAGCGTTATTTAATGAAGCATTAAATAAATTTTAATCATTGCCTTTTAAAGCATTCGTTTAATCGGAATCGAGTTTGGAATCAAACCGTTACTCGAATCTGATTGCTTCTGGGAATAAACTCTTCCACTTGTTGCCGAACAAAAAAAAAGGGGGATGGAATCATCCATACACCACATTTTTAGGTGAATGGTTAAACTTCATTCTGATCAGCATAATAATTTAAACTTGAGGGCAAATTAACCAAAATTTTTATTTTAAAAAATCTTTAATTTTTGTTCATTTTATCATTGTCTTCTGCTTCATGCATACAATTACAAAGAGGCTAATTGATCAACGGAGCTGTGAATAAATGTGAAAATGAATCAATCACCATGCGTACTAGATTATTGGCAACACCAACCTTTTACAATAAAAAAATGATAGAAGGGGACATGGTATTATAGTACTAGAACGTGATCCTCAAATCAAACTATTAGTGGGTTTTAATTACTAAATAAATTGCCATTTTATCTTTCTATTGAAAAAATACAACTCATGAAGAATGCGGAGAACAACAACCGTAGAAAATTCACAAAATGTCCCTCACAACTTCACCTTCTACATCTACATAAGAAATTACACATAGAACTATTAGTGGATTTTAATTACCAAATAAATTTTCATTTAATCTTTCTTTAAAGAAATACCATTCAATGAAGAACGTAGAAAACAACAGACATCAAATATTCACAAAATGTCCCCCACATAACCTCGCCAACTACGGCCTATTTTGGCATTTAGCATTATTTTTTAAACATTTTAATTAGTTTTCAAGTTTAAAAATTTATTTAGTAAATTAGCATCTCGAGGTTTCGAAACTTAAGTTTAATATGGAACTCGAGTCTTTAACACTCAAGTTACAATTATTCATGCATTCTTCAGATTTTCTAACTTCTTCAGATCTTCTTCAAGTCTCTGTTCCAGATCTTCTTCTCTTTGGTATCATCGTCATCATCTTCTTCTTCTTCTTCTTCTTCTTCAGATCTACTTCTTCTCCTTTAGATCTACTCGAGTCTCAAAAGTTTTATTTTGTCTTCAAACTCAAATCTCACAAACTTGAGGTGTTAGTTTACAAAATAGTTTCAAAAACATGCTTAAGAACGAAAATGATTCAAAAATTATCTTAAATGCCAAATTTCCTCCCAAGAATTTACAAAAAATGTCACTTATGAAATTTATCTCCGTTTGTTTCGATGGAAAATGTTGTATAAAAATAGTTTTCCGTATTTTTCAGTGTTTAGTAACATTAGAAAAAATGATTTAAAGGAAAACTATATTTGGTTAACTAAAAGAGTATGACTTATTTTTAGAAATTATTTTTCAATACGCTCTGTTTGTTTCAACAATGATACTTTTTAGAAAATTAGTCATTTTCCAAAAAGCATTTTTTATAAAACTATCTCATTTTCTTATGTTTGGTAGCAAGCTTAAATGAGTTTTTTTTTTTTTTTTTTTTAAAACAATTTTCTAACTTCCCTTATTTAACTTGCTGTAAGATAAAGTTGTTTAAAAAAAAAAAAAAAAAAAAAAAACCTATTTTTACACAAGGTTTACCAAAAATACCTTCTATTTTTTTTTTTTTTTTCCTAGAAAAACAACTCTATCTCATAACAAACTAAATAAGGAAAGTTAGGAAATTGTTTTTCAACTCATTTGTTACCAAACATTAAAAATGAGATAATTTTTTAGAAAATACTTTTTGAAAAATAACTCATTTTCTAAAAAAATATTATTGCTGAAACAAATAGATGTGCTCCTCAAATAGAACTATTTGTGGGTTTTAATTACTAAATAAATTTCCATTTTATCTTTCTATAAAAAAGAAAATAAAACTCAGGAAGAATGCAGAGAACAACAAACATAAAAGGTTCACAAAATGTCTCCCATAACCTCACCAACTACATCTGCATAAGAAATTACACCAAATGTCCTTTACGAAGTTTCTCTTAATTTACTAGAATGTGCTCCTTAAATAGAACTATTAGTGGGTTTTAATTATTAAATAAATTGTCATTTTATCTATCTTTAAAAAAATAAATACTACTCAATGAAAAATGCAGAGAACAACAAACATAAAATTAAAAAATAAATCACAAAATGTCCCTCACATCCTTACCAACTACATCCTACATAATAAATTACACAAAATATCCCTCACAAAATTGCCCTTAAATTCAACAAAAATTTTTGGAACGTGGCTTTTCAATCTCACATGAAATTCCACAAAATACGTCACATTTTGACTCATGAAAACGAAATCATGTTAGGTTTCTTGATCAAATGTTGAAGAGTCCACAAAATATTTTTATTCAACCATTTGAAAGATTGCATAAGATATGCTCAAGTACGTGAGGCATGTTAGAAAAATGGATGTTGTGGTCTTTGAAATTTTAGAAACATGAATAGTTGGATAGGGACAGCATTTGAAATTTTTTAGGGCACAAGTGTATTTTGAATGTATTATCATAGACTTATAGTAATGATCTTCCAGTCTTTTCACACTTGTCATCCAACTATTGGATTCTAAGTTTGGAATAGATACTTTCTCCCTCACACCATGACAAGAAATCATATGAAATTGAATCACCATCCCCATTTTGTACCCGGAATCCAAACGTCCTCAATTTAAATTATGTTTTCGCTAAATTTCTAATTTTTAAGAAATTATTTCATACATTTTGTGTCTATAACTCTCTAAGCATTCGCATAAGTTCATGCTTCAGGTATAATACATGCATACACATACATTCATTTGTTACATTGTTTTTTGTACTTATGTGTGATTGGATTGTTTCTGATTTTTATTCCAAAATTATTGAATATTGATAGAGGCTGTGCTGTGTTTAGAATAGTGTGATTTAATGTCCTTTGTGGTCTGCCCGCCTACACCATTGGCGTATTGGTCCGACGAAAATGAGCAATAATCATGGAGTGGGCCATAGGTCAAATCTATCATACCTATCTAAAAAAAAAAAAAAACCTGGAACCCATTTTGTTTTAGGGGGAATTATCAATTATGCAGTCGTTGTATGCTGATTTCAGAAATCTTTTTCTTTTTTTTTGGGTGGGGGGGGGGGGGGGGGGGGGGGGAGAGGTGGGGATATTTTTATTGATGAGGATTAAATTGCTTTTGTGTTTGGATATTTGACAACGATGGGCTGTTTTTGAATCTTCCAATGCAATGGCAGAGGATAAATAAAATATTTATTGTTAATTGCACATTTCCTGTTTACCTTATGATTTATGTTTGATGTGAATAGACGTTGTAAGGGAATGAGATTTTTTTTATTTTTTTATTTTTAAATAATAAAATATTTGTAATAAAATATTTTTTTTTTATTTGTGCTGATTTATTGTGGTTTGTGGTGTATCATGTTTGAACATGGGTTTCTGATTTAATATTTGTAATGTCTGTTTGTGATGATCTCTACACTTATTTTCTCTACCTTGTGTACCTTCTTTGGTTATTGGGTGTATACACAGTCACATTATCATGATTTGAACCTAAATCTCATGTGTTTAGGGTTTTCTTCAATATCTATGGTGTGAAAATGACACATTGCTAATAATGTTTGTTGTCTTGTCTGGTATCTCTTGTATGTGTTAAATCATGTTGCAATAACAAAATGTCTCCATTCAAGAGATCAACTATGAAAAGAGGAAGCAACTAAGGGAAAGAATCTGTCATTGAAATTGATAATTTCTCCCCTACACCAAAAAGGACTCGTTCCCCATCCGGTGGTTTCGATCCTAACAAGTTCCGATCGTATGCTGCTTTTCAGATTTTTGAAAATTACTTCAAAAAGGCTACACCATTGATTGAAAGAGTCTTTGACCAACATTCTCTCTTTGACACCAACATATCTCAATGGTTTGCCTGCAAAGATTGGAATTATCTCCTCTCCGACCTTGATGATGCATATGAAAATCTGGTAAAAGAATTTTATGCCAATGCAATTGTCGATGGAGACGAACTTAAGTGCTGGGTTAAAAGAAAGAGTTTCTCAGTATCTCCCACATACTTAGCAGAAATCCTGCACATCAACCGGCCAATGCTTGGGGCCTCACCAGTTTATGATGATCTCCATCTAGATAAGGAATTACTTAAAGCTGTTCTTGGAAAAGATCTGGAGTTTTCCTCAAATGGGAACTCAATCAGTGTTTCATCTCTTCCTCCAAAATTGAGGGTGCTTACGATTGTCATGTTTCACAACCTATATCCATTATCCAGCACAAGATATATGAACCTCGAATGGGCACTGTTCCTTCATGATCTGATTTCTGATGTTGAGATTGATATATGTACACATATATTTCATATCCTTTGCAAAACTATTCTACGAACAGAATTAAGGATTTGCATTCCTTTTTGCTGCCTCGTTTCAAGGATTCTGAAGCTGAAAGGGATCCATCCCTCTAAAAATGAATTTCCATGCCCAAAACCATGTCCAATTAACATGCGTACATTCAACACTAGCATTGGCCATAACAAGAAAGGAATCAAAACAGAAGTTTCAACATCCCACAGTGGTTCGCACTCAAGTTCTTTCACCACCGATGACAAGCTAGACTCTATTGTAACATCTGTCAATGAGTTGGGTACAAAGATGTCAGGACTTACATCCATCTTGCACCATCTCAACCTTCGGTAGGATACAAAGTTCACTGCTCTCCAAGCTCAATTGGATCAAATTCAGAGAAAGCTAGAAGATGATGAAGACTAGCTATTCTATGACAAAAAGGGGGAGATGCTGTTGGCAGGGGGAGCTCAACGGAAGGGGGAGATTTCAGCTAATAAGCTTTTGTTTATTGCTTTTGTCTATCTTTAGCTTCTACCATATTATATTTCAGTATCCACTTTGTATTTATTCAGCACATCTTTCTTTATGTGTTGGTTTGTACCTCTGCTAACTGTGTAGGTTTTAAGATTTTTGGTTTTTGTGTTTTGTACCCATGTTGCTTATGTAAGCTTTAAGGGTTTGGTTTCATGCACTCCTGTAGGCCTTTGTGGTTTGTGCCATGCTTTATGCAGCCTTTGTGCTTTGTTAAATCAGTACTTCTAACCTAATGCTATGCATTCCTTTTTAAGTACTGTCACTCTTGTGCCCATGTAGGATTTTTCCTAGATGCACATATTTCATGTATTGTGCTTTGGTTGAGTGTTGGTCATTCAAGTGATTTGCCTTGTGTTTGTCAACTTGAATGTCCGGATGTTCATTCCAAGTGTGAATGAGCATTGTGATCACTTGGTTATAGTGATTGCATGTTTTGGTCTTGCCATGGTTTATTGCTTTACTCCATTGTGCATGATCGTATTGTGTTTGCTCCATATACATTACAAGTTTCTGTATACAATGAACTTATTGTGTTGTTATGTTTCAGGAGATACTTGTTCTTATGGTTCAAAAGCTTCACAGATTCTAGAGTTAGTTGTGAGTGAGTTTTCCAACTGTTCCCAACTCACGCGTTAAGTCTAGAGTTTGTTTTAGAGTTTTGTCACAAAATAGCCAAAGGGGGAGAGATAATATTTTCAAAGCTACACACATAATCTGAATGAAAGCCCCTGTATATGGGCAGCACACACACACACACACAGCCCCTGTATATGGGCAACGCCACAGCACACGCACACACGCACAATCTGAACGAAAGCCATGTATATGGGAAGCATGAAATTTGAACAAAAGAACAAAAGCTTTAATACAATCAAAGCTTTAATACAATAAGGTTGAACACCACCTTTTTTATTATTATTATTAAACTGCAATTTCATTAAAAGACTAAGAAGGACTACAAGCAGAGGCATCTCCCTTACAAACTGCCTCAAGCGAGGGGGGTAGATTACCATCAGAAAAATAGAAGGGGAAAACAGAGTTTAAAGCAAATTTCGAAGTTTCATGTGCTGCAGAACAAAATGAAATTACGCAGCTTCATATGCTACAGAGATTACCATCACCTTGGATATACATATATAGTGTAACAATATTATCCCGTGTCAGGTCATAACCCAAATCAAACACAATTAGGCTTCACAAAGCCCAATAGTTTGCAATAGATAGAATAGACTTTGTGAAGAAATGCCCAACCTTAGAGTTGGTTTAATGGTTGGCTACACCCTTAGCACAAACCCCATTATACTGAAACTGGGAAAAAAATAATGATCTATATGATCGTTGCAAATCAAGTACTTATGAGATTCATAAGGAAAACTAACATCTTAGTTGGAATTTCAGCTTGTTTATGTTAGACTCTTCCAATGGAGTTTGTCCTCAAGCAAAAAATATTTTATTACAAACACGCAAGGGGGAGAAGCAATGAAGATTTTAGACATCAAGTTCTTTGAAATCTTTATTGTCAAAATTGTGAAAATCGGCCATTTAGGCATCTTTTTTTAAAATTGTAGACAAAAAGCCATGTTTTTGAAATATTTCGGGTGGTAGTCCTGTTTTTGAACTCAATTTCATTGTCATCTAGTTCTTTTCAAAAATTACACAACTCGATTTTAGTAATATTAAGTTTTACTTAAATATAGTTTTACAAACATCAAATTCTTTTTATAAAATAAAAAAAATAACTTGAAACTTTTTTTTTTCCCTAAAAATTAAGACCCAAGAAGAACTTAATTTTACTGCAATCAAGTTTCAAAACAGGGCTACTACCCTAAATATTTCTTCTTCTTTTTGGAAAAAATACTACCCTAAGTATTTCAAAAGAGGGGGATAAAGGGAAAATAAATGCAAGAAAGGAAAAACACTAAAATAGAATCTGGAATTTAAAAACAGAAAAAACTTACCAATTTAAGAATGTATACACTACCCCTAATCACATCAAACATGCCTTAATTCATAATACATCCCTTTATTAGAAAAAATGTCCCAAAACAAATATAATAATTGGCCACCTTTCTTTAAAAATTGACACAAATATTATTATAAGAAATTTTCAACTTATACTACAAAGAATTTAAACTTTTACAAACAACATCAAACTATATAACTATAAGTAGCAAATTTCATAATACTAGAAATATACATAGATGGGATAAATGTAAAGAATTAATTAATTCTTTCATATGTCTGAAGAAATAAGTTTATGTTTATGTACAAGTTTAAATATTTTATTTTTAAATCATATTTTCTTTTTACACAATACTCTACAAATTTATTAAATGCCTTTATAAAATATGTCTCTTTATTATCATCCGTTTTTAGCAATTCTATTAATATTATTATCAATGTTTCAATGATTGGAAGATGATGTTATAATTTAGTATTAACCTTTATGGGAAAAAAATGCATAATGAAATTATAACTATAAACTATTGAAAAATTGCATGCAAAAATATTTACAGATGCTATTATGAAGAATTTGATGAATCAAGTACAAGGTGATCATACTTTCATAGGGTACTCTTAGTCCGAAAATTGTGAATTGATTCACCTAGTTGAGGATTTATAGTTCAAGCTAGCAAGAAAGCTATGAAAACCGATGAAACAAGTTTACGAGTCGCAAGAATTGGAAAGGGGTGTTATGCTATTTTTTTAAAGGATAATAATCGATTGATAATCTTAATACACTAACAAATTCTTTTTCTTCATTTTCAAGTTCCAATAACGAAGCCAAACAACAAACCGATGTAACGAACAATGGATTTCCAACATCCATAAGATAAAAGACATAAGAAAAACGAGGTTGAAGGACAATGTAATCTCTAATACTACTACCAATAAAATAAAAAATGAGGTTAAAGATCAATGTAATCTGTAGTACTCCTACCAACAAAGACAAATAGAGAAGGAAAGTCAAAGGAAAATGCAGTTGCTAATTTTCCCAAGAAAAAAGACAAATGAAGAATAAAAGCCAAGGACGATGCAATTTTCAACATCCAAAAGGGTAAAATATAAACAGAAAATGAGAAGGACAATACGATAATAAAGAAGGTACAAATCAGTGCTACATCTACTTTTGAAAGAAAAACTTAATTAAATAGTTTAATTTTAAAATTTTCAAAAAGATTGGTAATTAAATGATAGTTCTTCAAGTCCCAAGCCAAAACAAGCCATTTCACATACATAGAGTCATGCAATATCATCACAAGTTAAGTTCAAATATATCCTTCCACAAGTATACACTTGATTTGTACTGTACTTATTTTTCTCTTTTATGTGTATAACATATATAAAAAAAAAATGTAAATATGGAATGAAATTAAAAAATATGTTTAAAATACAGGTTTAAGTTTAAAGTCAAGTTTATGTTAAAAGTTGTTTGCTAAATCACTGTTATGAATATATGGCATTGCATACTTGTATTCTAAACATATTTTTAATGATCACTGTTATGAATAAAGTCAAGTTTATGTTAAAAGTTGTTTGTTAAATCACTGTTATGAATATATGGCATTGCATTGCATACTTGTATTCTAAACAAACTTGTATTCTAAACATATTGCATAAGAGTAAAATTATTGTTGATTGATAACTGACAAGGGAAGTGATTTGTAGCATTAAATCATGTTTATCTTTGTGTTATTCACTAAGAACTTCTGAACACAGTCCCAAAAGAAGAGTAATGAGAAGCCACTGGTATCAATAGTTAAGGTAAGCATTACAAAGTGTTTTTTGTTGAAAAAAGAAAATAAAAGAGTTCTATCCATCTTGAAATTTATTAAAATAGATTATGTTCATTGTGAACCTAAGCCTAAAGATGATCCAAAAAAATTAAACCCAGACTTGATTTGGGTGGCCGTGACAAACACGTTATGCCTGTAAAGGGTTAAAGGATGCATGCAAAATTTTTTAATAATCTGAAATTCTTAATGGTGTTAGTTTCCTGCTCAATACAAGTGTGTTTAATGCTCAACTTACACCCTTAGCGCATGCCCAAAGGGATTCTCTTTTGTGTCAAAGGGAGGCAGTTTTGACTACTCTGAGGTCACATTTGGCAGCTGCATAGGAAAGGATGAAGTTCCAAGTAGACAAACACAAACAAGACAGGTCCTTTAAGGTGGGTGATTAGGTCTATTTGAGGCTGCAACCCTATAGATAGAAGACTTTGGCTTATAAAGGGAAGTGGAAGTTGTCCCCAAGGTTCTTTGGGCCTTTTCAGATTCTGCAGAAGGTAGGGGCTGTGTCTTATAAGCTGGCACTACCTCCTGAGTCCAGATTGCACCCGGTGTTCCATGTTTCTTGCTTGGCCCAAATAAGCACTCTATGCCCACTTTACCTCCACTGGATGAGGATGGTCAGGTGTCTAGTGAGCCTATTGCTATACTACAATCTCGAACCAAGTCACTAAGATTTAAAGCGATTATTGAAGTTTTAGTACAATGGCTGGGCTGCCCTCCTAAGGATGCCACTTGGGAGTCTCTACATTAGCTTCAGAATAAATTTCCTCACCTTGTGGGCAAGGTGCTCTAAATGGGGGAAGTGATGTTAGACATCTATATTAGTTAGTGTACAAGGCATGTTAGTATAACAACAAGTAATTGTACTCATTGAATACACTACACTCTATTGTAACAATAATAAAGTAGTTAGTTAGTTAGAGCAGGGCAGTTAGTTAGGGTGAGGTTGGTTACAGATGTATATAGGCATCTCACAGATTGTATTGGCAATTGAACTAGATTGTTGATTCTGTTTCACTAGCTTCCTCTATCCCTCTCTCCCCCTCTCCCTCTCTCACTTTTGCTATGGAGGCCTAGGTTCCCTCAAAGCAACCTACTAAAATTCCTAAAATCATCTGAGTCCTAACATTCATATCCAAAATTGTTCTAAGTATAACCCTTATGACCATTGTAGAAGAACTTATGGGATTCTCCAGGACTACTAACATCTTAATTAGAATTTTAGCTTGTTTATGTTTAAGTCTTCCAATAGGACTTGCCTTTAAGCAAAACATTTGCGTTTGGAGACATGCAAGGGAGGGAAGCAATGAAGATTCCAATTCAACTCCATCAATGAACTAGAAAAGACACTCTTTGAAACTGTTACAATCAAATCTTAGGAGGTGTTTATGCATTTTGGCCATAAAATGTTATGTTTTAATATATGTTTATGTTAAAAAAAAAATTTATTAAATTCATTTAGGTCAACAAATACTTATTGGCAAGTTGATACTTTCATAGTTGGATGTTACTTGTAATAGACTTAATTCTTGAAAATATGAGTGGAATATCATCCGTTGTAATATATGTGTCAATTTTAAAATGGTAGTCAATATATTTTTAATTGGCTCATTTTTTCTAATAAAGAAATATTTTATAAAGTTCTTTAATAAATTTGTAGAGTATTGTGTATAAGGAAAAGATGATTTGAAAATAAAATATCTTAAAATAAATAAACCTGTACATAAACATAAACATAAATCTAAATTTGTTTCTTCAAACATATAAAAGAATTGAATAATTCTTTAAATTTATCCCATCTATGTATATTTCTAGTATTTTAAAAGTTGCTACTTATATATTTTGATGCTGCTTGTAAAATTCTTTGCAGTATAATTTGAACAACACTTGTTATAATATTTATGTCAAATTTAAAAAATGGTAGCCAATTATTTTTCTTTGGGGTAAATATACTCTCCTTCCTAGAGGTTTGGAGGAATGACACTTCACCCCAAACTTGAAAGGAAAAAACATTTTCCCCCCTTGACATCCATATAACCAAAATACACTTTAATTATAAATGCAAAGTTTAGAAATGTTATGTATTAACCTGCACTTTGTTCAAAGGGAGGTTTCCAAAATTACCTTCTATTTTAGAATTAAAATCCATTTTTTAAATATTTAATTAAAGTGTATTTTTAAAATATTAAGTATTACTCTTGCTGCTTTTTTCCCCCTTTTTTCAACGGGTTGTGGAGAAATTATTTGTTGCAAGTCTTTTAGTGCTTAATAAACTTTGCATTTTTGTTCTAAATTTATCAACTTTGTTTTTACTAACCATTGATAATATTTTATAAAGAAATTAGATAATTTCTCGCGCAATACATGGAAACTTTGCAAATTCAATTGAATTTTTTTTATGTTTTTTAAGACCTATTTATAATACTCATTTTGTTATATAATAGTTATGTTTTACTACAATATTTTTAAATGCTTTCAAACTCAATTTTCTTAATTCATATTTTATATATTAAAAAATTTCATAGAATTGGTTTTCGAATATTGAGTGAAATTGTTCTACTAATCTAAAATTTTGAGATTAAAACGGTTAAATTTATCGACATTTGTAGGAGACTAAAATATTATATTATTTGTAGAATTTAATTCTTAAATTGATTAAATGATTTTGAAATTTGAAATTTGAAATTTATAAATTTAAATTCAACGCATAAAATACTTTCATATCTTAAAATTACAGAAATTCAAGCAACCTCCCAAACGCTTTCTTAACTACTCCATTTTCACAACCAAATATTGGGCCCCAATCTCAAACAGTCATTTCATAATCTCAACAAAAGGAAATCATTTGTAAGTACCGGCATATAGAGAATGTGATAAAATAAAGAAAAGATGGTTAAAACATTTTCATTTATCAAGATTAATTGTCTTTAGCAATGCTTCCACATTAAAAAGAAAAAAAAAATGAAAAACACTCTGCGAAATCATCATTAACGTTTACTTTTATCACTATGGCTCATATTGATATTGTACAAAATAGTAATAAAAAACTACAATGAAACCTATAAATTATAAGTTCGAAAACATAATATATATATATATATATATAATAAATAAATAAAACAACTAATCTCATCAATAATCAATTAGAATGTTTTTTTTTTTTTTTCTATTTCTCTTTAGTTCTAAAACAAAGTACATTTATGAGTTTCCCACACCAAACGCCCAAAGATCCAAGGCCAATCAAAGCCTTTACAAAATTCACAACATTTGACCTCAACATCAAAACCATAATTCTTCAACACTCAATAAAAGAAGCAAGCCCTCTTCCGTGGTTATAGCCAATACATACAAGTTAAGATTAGATAAGACAACAAAGTTGGAACTAGGTAAGTGTCATTCAAATGTTGAAGATAAATGACATCATTCATGATCAGTATGTATTTGAGATGAGATTTCATGAAGGGTTATGGGCTATATATAAAGGAGTAGAGGTGCAAGAGGTTTGTCTTGAAACATTGAACCAAAAAAAACAAAAAGTCCTACAAAGAATCTTTTTTCTTTAATAGGAAAAGTCTTGAAACATTAAACCGAAGAAACAAAAAGTCCCTTTTTTTTTTGTTCTTATCTTGTTGCTTAAGAGTATTTCAATTCGCTTTTCGAAGAATGTGCTGCATGGCAAAACCTCATACTCACCCGCACGAGGTCTCTGCTTTTATATTATAGAAATTAAAAATACTTCGTTACTAATATAAACAGATGGGGAGAATGTTAATTTCTTCAAAATTGAAGGGAGGGAGGTATTTTTTCTCTTCAAGTTTGGGGTGGAGTGTCATTTCTCTAAACCTCAAGGAAGGGAAGTGTACTTTCATCCATATTTACATAATTAACTCCCAAAAAAAAAAAAAATTGGCTAATCGTTGCTTTCTTTCAATAAATATGCCCATATGTGTTGTGGATCTATGGTATGTTTCCCTCTAATTTGGCTTGAACTATGCTATGTTTCCTACAATTAGGTAATCCACTTTCTTGAATGATTGACTTTATCTGAATTTATTGGTTTTATGAGTAATGCTACAATCACAAACTATTTTACAACATTTTTACAAAATGTTGATGTGGCCAACCTTTTATTGACTTTCATTTAAGCCCACAATTAATATCACTTTTTTATTTACCAATAATTATTTACTACATCAGTAGTTTATAAAAAAAATTGTAAAATAATTTGTATCTCTAACATTATTCTTGTTTTATTCAAATGTTGCATGCTTAGAAAGGAAGCAAGTCTTATTGGGATGCTCCTTGTTGGAAAATGGCTAGGTAGCATAAGTGGAGGCTAATCAACTAGATTATGTGGGCTCTGCTACTTAACACGTTCATAAGCCCATACCTTTACTCCAATCATAAAGTATGATTGAATTGGACATTTGCATACAAGTCAAAATAGCAATTCTTGGACCTAGACCAAACGATAACTTCCATGTCCATTCTAACCAAAAGTTAGATGCGTACCTGGAAGTTTTTCTTTTAGGTGCTCTCATGTCTTTAGACATGTGGTAGCAGTGTCTGTCCTGTAGCTCTTTTACAGGAGGTTCAGTGACCTCCGTGCGTGAGGTCTGGTGCTTGGTTGTGAGGCTGTTAGTAATATTGGCGTAGTGTACGGTGCAGTGCGTGAGAAGAACGTGAGGCATGTTAGAAAAATGGATGTTGTGGTCTTTGAAATTTTAGAAACATGAATAGTTGGATAGGGACAGCATTTGAAATTTTTTAGGGCACAAGTGTATTTTGAATGTATTATCATAGACTTATAGTAATGATCTTCCAGTCTTTTCACACTTGTCATCCAACTATTGGATTCTAAGTTTGGAATAGATACTTTCTCCCTCACACCATGACAAGAAATCATATGAAATTGAATCACCATCCCCATTTTGTACCCGGAATCCAAACGTCCTCAATTTAAATTATGTTTTCGCTAAATTTCTAATTTTTAAGAAATTATTTCATACATTTTGTGTCTATAACTCTCTAAGCATTCGCATAAGTTCATGTAAAAAATTCTATCTATTTTAACATAAGAACCTACTTTTTCTATTTTACATACTCACTTTTCAAAACACCTTACATCAGATTATCTATTTTACACTATATTTCATTAAAATATCAACTTTTTTTTAAAATATTATTTCTCTTTCTTCACACACAACAATCACAATCTACTCTCTTCTTTCATCCTCGAGATACATAAAGAAAGAATAAAGAACTAAATACAAAATGAATAGTGTCAGTGTAAATTACACGGTTACTGTAGCAAACTTGTAAATTTATACAATTATACACGAACTGATGTGGACTATTTTTAAGCAAAATTGTGTAAATTTTACACATTTTTCAATTATACATAGACTGATATGAATCACATGTGTATTACTAATATATAAGACATGCTTTTATGTAAGAAATTACATAGTATATTGAGTGTATATGAATAATTTTGCAAATTATTTCACTTAATCTGTTTCTATCATTCGTTGTGAATTTCAAAGTACTAGTTTCTAGACTTTTATGGTCCGTTTGGATTAAGCGAGAGGGAGGGGGAGTAAAGTAGAGTAAAGTAGATTTGACCCAAAATTAGCTTATTTTTAACTAACTCTACTCTACTCCCCCTCCTTCTCCCCTCCATCCAAATAGGCCCTTAGTTGGAAATAATTGAGGATTTGATTAAACAAATACAAAGAAGAAAGCATGTCTGGCTGGATCACGAGTCAGGAACTCAAATTAGATTGTTCTAACCAACTTTGTTCTTTAGGTACAAAATGGAAGGCTAAGTAATAATCAACAACAAGATAAGATGTTAAAGAATTTTTTATGAGCAATGTTAGATAGGTATAAAATTTTATTTTTTCATTTTACATAATTTGTTGATGCAATAAATTATGATTGATCTAACATCATTTTTAAGCAAAATTATGTATATTCTATACATTTTTCTATTATACATAGACTGATGTGAATCTCATATGTATTATTGATATATAAGACATGCTTTCATGTAAGAAATTACGTAGTATATTGAGTGTATAAGAATAATTTTGCGAATTATTTCACTTAGAGTTCATTTGAAAACAGCTTATTTATCTGAAACTGAAAATATTTTACTAAAAATACTATAGATAAAACTAAAAGATAATTGAAATAGTATAGTGAGACTCATGAATAGTACCAAAAAGTGCAATGTGACTCATGAATAGTAGCAAAAATAAGCTAAATAGTAAAAAAAAAAAAAAAAAAAGGCTTTTTAAGCCAATGTCAAACACAACCTTAGACCGTTCCTATCATTCATTGTGAATGCCAAAATACTAGTTTCTAAACTTTTAGTTGGAAATAATTGAGGATTTGATTGAATCAAATACAAAGGAGAAAGCGTGTAGGGCTGGATCACGAGTCAAGAACTCGGGTTAGATTGTTCTAACCAACTCTGTTCTTTTACCTACAAAATGTAAGGCTAAGTAATAAATAATAATCAATAGCAAGATAAGATGTTAAAGAATTTTTTATGAGCAATGTTAGAGAGGTATAAAATTTTATTTTTTCATTTTACATAATTTGTTGATGCAATAAATTATGATTGATCTAACATCAATTTTCCATAGACTCATCATTAACACAATTTTTATTATACACTAATCAAATCACGAAAATTCAATAATCTAATCTAATCTCATCCTTGCAATGAATCTTTCATTGATGTAACAAAACCTTTTGGGATATGATTACGTTAATATATTAATTTAACTTTATAAGGAGAATTAGGGTTCATCCCCCTCCCAAACGTGAAGCAAACAAGCATGCTCATAGGCTAGCTCATTTTGCTATATTTGTAGATGATAAAATAGAGCGGGAGTACTAGCATCAGGTGTGCCAACTACCAAATGCCAAATATTTTGCATTTGGTATGTCAAATACCAAAAAACCTCTCACATTAAATGTTCTAAATGCTAAAAAGTTTGCCATGAGTGAATAGTACCATTCCAAAATTTGGAATGGTATGGACACAAATGCTAAAAAAAAAAATTATTCATTTTCTCTTTCCTCTCACACACTTTTCATCTCAAATTTGTCTTATGTGTCTCTCTTACTCAACCTCTCATTCGCTTCCTCTCTCACTCAACCTCTCATTCGCTTCCTCTCTCACTCACACTCTCATATCTGTCCAGTGCGCCATACTTCCACCCATCATGCCAGCAATCTCATGGGGTTGGCCACCTTGTTGCACCTCCACCTCGCCTTACCGCCCATCTGCCAAGCCTCCATCTCACCAAGCAACACCCATGTTGTTAAATCTCTCCCTGTCTTCACTAGCTCAAGGTAAGTCTTCTCTATCTCTTTTGTGTTCAAGTTAAATAATAAACAATTTAAATAGGATATTAAAATTAATGGTGGTGCTATTTGTAGATGTTACTCATCCTTGGTGGCTTCTCAGAGAACTAGAATTTGCCTATACAAGCACAGATTATTGAAGTGTCCCTGTTGGGTTGCTGGGGTGCTTGGAATTAGAGCTAAAAATCAGTTTGATGATAGTTCTCTGAAAGGCAATGAAAATGTGTGGTGCTTGTGGCAGAGGTTGTTGGTTGGTGGCCGCTAGTTGTGGTTGTGGGTGATGACTATTGCTTGTGTTTTGTATTATATATGTAGTATATATTATTTTAATTTGTAGTATATATTATTTTGATGTATTGAATTGAAGAATTGAACATGTGATGTAGGGTGTACTATAAAATGATGTGTTAAATTAATAAAGTAAGCTTTTTGATGTGTTAAAATAGCATAGTTTCGCAACGGCTGATGTTTATGCTTTTAGAGGAAGCTGCGGACAAAAATCGTAACAATGTCCACAATCCCGAATCCTCCAAAACCCCAACTCCCAAAACACCTTATCTTACTAGGTGGTTAAGCCAACAAGATTCAAACTTTGTAACTATATAGATACAGCTCATTACAATGAAAATCTTGAAGACAAACGCTTTTAAGAAAATTTTTTGAGGTGGACAGTGTTTGATTCATTTTATGTTATGTTTTCGACTTTTTTTTTTTTTTTTTTTTTTTCTAATGGTAAAGCTAGAGGTGGAAAATTTTATTTTATGTTTTCGACTTTTTTTTTTTTTTTTTTTTTTTCTAATGGTAAAGCTAGAGGTGGAATATAGCTGTTTAAGAGTATTCATATCAAACATGTCAAAAAATATAGCATTTAGCATCTCAAAATACTACTTTATCAATTTTAACACTCCACTTTATAATACACCCAACATCAAAGTTTTTTTTTTTTTTTTTACCACTTCATTAAAATATTATTTATTTATTATAATTCATTTTTATTCTCCATGCCACATATCTTTCTCTCTCTTTCTCTGTGTGTGCCTCTCTTCTCCAAGCAAAAACAACCAACCCACCCCTTATGGCCACCACCAGACACCACCCACTCAATGTCACCACCCTTACCACCCACAACAAACCCACAACCAACCATTGAATCAATCAACCCACACCCACCAGAGAAAGATTTCACTAGGGAGAGATCAAGAAGCAGAGGCAAGCATAGAAGCAATCCATGGCCTTAACACCCAACAATTCGCGACCTCAACACACGACACAACCCATGGCCTTAACCCACGGCATAACCTACTACAAACAACCACCGAATCAATCAACCCACAAACACAACCCAAAGCCACCCCAATCAACTCACACCCAAACCAAGCAAAACCACCCAAGGCTGCCGAAACCCACCCACAACCTAGACCCAATCAAGTGGTAAAATGCCAACTTTTGAATCTCGGAAAGGCAACTTAAGAGGATCAATATACCCATATGTGTTGTGGATCTATGGTATGTTTCCCTCTAATTTGGCTTGAACTATGCTATGTTTCCTACAATTAGGTAATCCACTTTCTTGAATGATTGACTTTATCTGAATTTATTGGTTTTATGAGTAATGCTATAATTACAAACTATTTTACAACATTTTTACAAAATGCTGATGTGGTCAACCTCTTATTGACTTTCATTTAAGCCTACAATTAATATCACTTTTTCATTTACCAATAATTATTTACTACATTAATAGTTTATAAAAAAAAATATAAAATAATTTGTATCTCTAGCATTATTCTTGTTTTATTCAAATGTTGCATGCTTAGAAAGGAAGCAAGTCTTATTGGGATGCTCCTTGTTAGAAAATGGCTAGGTAGCATAAGTGGAGGCTAATCAACTAGATTATGTGGGCTCTGCTACTTAACACATTCATAAGCCCATACCTTTACGCCGATCATAAAGTATGATTGAATTGGACATTTGCATACAAGTCAAAATAGCAATTCTTGGACCTAGACCAAACGATAACTTCCATGTCCATTCTAACCAAAAGTTAGATGCGTACTCCCAAATCCTTGTCTAAGGCAATTTACACCAGCACCAAGAATTGACATCTTTCTTTCTTTTTCCTTTTCTTAGATCATGGCATTGAATTTTTCATTTCTCTGTCAGCATAAGGAACTCGTAAATTCTGAAGCAGTCTGTGTGTGTTGCTTTCATAAATGTATCATGGTCATGGTGGCAACTAATCTATATATATATATATGTAAAACTAAACGTAGCATTTATTATTCTCATGCTCCTATTAAGTTACATCAATAGACACATCATCCACGTATTTCCAACTCTCTCTCTCTCTCTCTCTCTCATATTTTTAACCATTTTTCTTCTTATTAATCCCTCAAAATATTGTTACACTATTTCCAACCTTTCACCTCCATTTTACCTTTTCATCTCTCTACTATTATTTACCTTAATAGTTAATATTACTCTTCCTCTATCCCTTTATTTTCCTTTATTTTTTCCTCTTCTTGTTCTCACCATTTTACTATAAATTTTCAACTCTCTTACATTCTATGCATAGTTTTCCCAATTCCCACACAAAAAGGTTCTCTCTCTTCTCTCTCTCAAATTTTTTTTTTCATTTTTTGGTGATTTTTTTTTTAATCTTGCATCTCTATTTTTGGTTGATTAACTTTTGTATTCTTTAAAACTCGACTTTGAGTTGATGTGATTTAATTTTGTGTTTTAAAGTTGTTATCTTTTTTCTTTTATTTGATTTCATAAATGTTATGCTATTACATTATAAAGATAGCATATTCAAATATAGTTTTTTTCTATTATATAGCATGACTATGATAATTTGATGTTTATTACTATATCTTTTTACTCCTTTTCATCTCATCTAATTTTCTATAACTTTGTTATTATCTCTCACATTCTCTCTTGAAAAAATGATCTCTCTCTCTCTCTCTCTCTCTCTCTCTTTTATTATTTCTTGCAATTCTACTTTGGGTTGATGGAACATTTTTTTATAATTTTATTTTAAGTTAATACATTTTGATATTGTATTTTTGAGTTCCCCAACACAATTAATCTATCTTCCTCTTATAACATTGGTTTGATTTTTGTATAAGTTAATACTTAGCTATTTTGGAAGTGTGAATTTGAATTTATATCAAAACACAATATTGACTATGCATTTGAAATAATAAAAGGTAATTTTGTTATAAGTTTTGATTATCATGATAATCTCCTTTAAAGAAAATGAAGAATTTGAATAATTTATTTAAAACTTAAAAAGTTTAGATATAGAGAAAAAAAAATTGGAAAAACATAACACACTATAACATAATTTCAAAGAATATGGACCAGCTCATAAAATAATAATATCAATAAAAAACTACACAAAAAATAACAGAATGATACATTACTAGAGATAAAAAGATGAAAAATAATTTCAAAAATTATTTAATTTTTAGAGAAAAAAAATTATCTTCAACAATTTTTTAAAAAACAAATTATACATTATATCATAATTATAAAATAATTATTCAACAAATTATATATTATATCATAATTATAAAATAATTATTCATTCCATTTTTTTTTTTTTTCATTTTTTGGTGATTTTTTTTTTTTTTTTTTTTATCTTGCATCTCTATTTTTGGTTGATTAACTTTTGTATTCTTTAAAACTTGACTTTGAGTTGATGTGATTTAATTTTGTCTTTTAAAGTTGTTATCTTTTTTCTTTTATTTGATTTCATAAATGTTATGCTATTACATTATAAAGATAGGATATTTGAATATGGTGTTTTTCTATTATATAGCATGACTATGATAATTTGATGTTTATTACTATATTTTTTTACTCTTTTTCATCTCATCTAATTTTCTATAACTTTGTTATTATCTCTCTCTCTCTCTCTCTCTCTCTCTTATTATTTCTTGCAATTCTACTTTGGGTTGATGGAACATTTTTTTATAATTTTATTTTAAGTTAATACATTTTGATATTGTTTTTTTGAGTTCCCCAACACAATTAATCTATCTTCCTCTTATAACATTGGTTTGATTTTTGTTTAAGTTAATACTTAGCTATTTTGAAAGTGTGAATTTGAATTTATATCAAAACACAATATTGACTATGCATTTGAAATAATAAAAGGTAATTTTGTTATAAGTTTTGATTATCATGATAATCTTCTTTAAAGAAAATAAAGAATTTGAATAATTTATTTAAAACTTAAAAAGTTTAGTTATAGAGAAAAAAAAAATTGGAAAAACATAACACACTATAACATAATTTCAAAGAATATGGACCAGCTCATAAAAGAATAATATCAATCAAAAACTACACAAAAAATAACAGAATGATACATTGGTAGAGATAAAAAGATGAAAATTAATTTTAGAAATTATTTAATTTTTAGAGAAAAAAATTTATCTTCAACAATTTTTAAAAAACAAATTATACATTATATCATAATTATAAAATAATTATTCAACAAATTATATATTATATCATAATTATAAAATAATTATTCATTCCTAAGCATCGTGGGAATTTGCGATTAGTATGTATAATTTATGGTATACTGTAAAAAATTTTGGCTAAAAAGAATAATACAAATGGGAATGCTTTCCATATGATAGTTTAAATATTCCCTTTCTTTAAAAAAAAAAAAAAATGCCATGCTGGTAAGATCAATTGTTGACCATGGTATACAGTGTTCCCAAAGGACCCCCATAAAGTGTACTCTTGGTACGGCAAGAAGAAGAGACGAAGGACAACCTTTATAATTGGAAACCAAGGGGTAGTTTTGGAATGCTGCAAGAATAATTGCACTGTTGATCATCTTCAACTTCAAGACATGAGCATGTGACCCACATGGCCACATCACAAATTATGGAAACCCGTACCTGGCACTCATATATATACAATAAAATAGTCCAAAGTTATATATAGACAACAAAATAATAATAATAATAATGCATATAAAGAATACCAACTGTTTCAACTGTTTCATAAAAAATTATAATAAAAAATACAAATTTTCTTGTGTCAGATTGTTGGCTTTTTTTAAAAAAGATTCAGGGCAGGACAAAAACAGAGATGAAATGAACTTTTTCAATCTGTTTTTCTAACAACAACCCATGTTCATGTTTCTCTTTTTCTTTGTTATATTTCTTTATCAAGGGGAGCCACATTTCACAAGCTTATTCATTTGCTACTCACATTTTCTCTGGGTTTGAATCTCACTGGTGAGTTTTAGCATTCTTTCTATAAGTTACACATTCCATTGCTACCTTTTGTTCTTCCCTTTTGCTCCAAAGTTTTGTACTTCTTCTTGGTTCAGATCTGCATTTTGTCTAGCCTAGGTGTGTTGGATTGAGATGGTTTGTCATTCATTCTTGGTTCTGCTAAAACCTTAGTATAAGTGCATGTTATTCAACTTGTTGAGATATCTATATATCTATGTTGTTGTATTGAGTTTTCTTGTGAAGTTTAATGAACTGATCATCATGGTTAAAAATCTTGGAGATGGAAGTAGTTACTGTGATTTAAGAGCTGGGTGTTTATGCTTTTTTGTCTAGATTTTGTGTTCTTGAACATTGGGTTATTGTTGTATTCCATCAGGCTTTCCCTTCTAGCTTGAAAATAATATAAAGAATTCTTGAGGAAGAAGGGTAATGGAGAAGGTCCAAGGTTGGGAAGTCTTTGCTATGATGTCTTTGGTGATAATCTCTGCTTTTGTTACAGCTGTAGAAGCTCAGTCAAAGTCTTTTCTGATAAATTGTGGTACAAATTCCAGTGTTAATGTGGATGGTAGGAGATGGGTTGGTGACTTGGTCCCTGATGGCAATCACGCCCTCAGTTCTCCCAGCATTGCTGCATCCACTGCTGCGCTAAGCAACAGTTCAAATTTTGGACCTCTATACAAAACTGCTCGATTTTTTACAGATAGTTTGAATTACACTTTTGAAGGAGTTCAAGGGAACTATTTCGTTAGGCTCCATTTCTGTCCATTCTCGTTTGGGAATTACAATGTAAATGAGTCTTCATTTGATGTTGTTGCAAATGGTCTAAAATTGGTCTCAAAATTCAATGTTCCCAGTGAGATATCACATAAGAATTCAAACTCGCAGAGTTCAGGAAGCAATTCAAGTTCATTCTTTTTGATTAAGGAGTACATTTTACCCGTCAATATGGATGTGCTTGTGGTAGAGTTCTTGCCAGTAAAAGGATCATTAGGGTTCATAAATGCCATTGAGATTGTCCCCATTGTAGATAAGCTTTTTGCAGACTCAATTAGTAGAGTGGGTGACAATAGTGTGAATTTGAGTGGAAGGAGCATCCAGACCATGTATAGGTTGAATGTAGGAGGTTCTGAAGTTAAATCCAATCAAGATTCAAATCTTTGGAGAACATGGGAAGTGGATTTCAGCTACATGATCACAGCAAATGCTGGCTCAGAGATCAGTACCAGTTCGAATATTACCTATGCTTCCACGAATGATTCCTCTGTGGCTCCTCTTCTTGTTTATGAAACAGCAACGACAATGTCCAACACTGGAGTCCTAGAGAAAAGGTTCAACATGTCGTGGAAATTTGAGGTTGATCCTGATTTTGATTATTTGATCCGATTACATTTCTGTGAGCTGGTTTTTAATGTACCAAAGCAAAGGATTTTCAGAATCTATATAAATAACAGGACTGCAGCAGACAATTTTGACGTTTTTGAGCGATCAGGAGGGATGAATAAAGCATATCACCAGGACTACATTGATGCTGTGTCATCCAAAAGTAAGACACTTTGGATTCAACTAGGTCCTGAGACGGCAGCTGGTGCTGCAGGAACTGATGCCCTCTTGAACGGGTTGGAGATTTTCAAGCTGAGCCAAAGTGGGAGCCTTGCCTATGTAGAGCCGTATGATTCTACTGGGAATTCAGTAGGCAATTCAAAAACTAAAATTCTTTGGGTGGGCATAGGAGCAGGTGTAACTTCTGTTGTTATTCTCGGAGTTATAATCAGCTTCATCTATTGTTTCTGCAGAAGCCAAAGAGAAAAATTGAGTGATACCAAAAACAACTCTCCTGGTTGGAGGCCATTATTCCTTAATGGGTCTATTTTAAATAACTCAGCCAATGGCAAGAAAGCAACTGGAAGCCAATATCCATATGGATCTGTGGCCTCTACTAGGGTTGGCAAACAGTTTACACTACCAGAGATTCGTGCAGCTACAAACAATTTTGATGACAGTTTAGTGATTGGAGTAGGAGGTTTTGGCAAGGTGTACAAAGGAGAGATTGAAGATGGCACCCTTGTTGCCATAAAGCGGTCAAACCCACAATCTGAGCAGGGTCTGGCTGAATTTGAAACAGAGATTGAGATGCTTTCAAAGCTCAGACATAGGCATTTGGTTTCCATGATTGGGTTCTGTGATGAACAAAATGAGATGATTTTGGTTTACGAGTATATGGCAAATGGGACTCTTAGAAGTCACCTCTTTGGTAGTGATCTCTCACCATTGACTTGGAAGCAGCGATTAGAAGCATGTATCGGTGCTGCACGAGGACTTTATTACCTTCATACAGGAGCAGACCGGGGAATAATCCACAGGGATATTAAGACGACTAACATACTATTAGATGAAAAGTTTGTAGCAAAAATGTCTGACTTTGGGCTATCAAAAACTGGTCCTGCTTTGGATCACACCCATGTTAGTACTGCAGTAAAAGGAAGCTTCGGATATCTAGACCCTGAGTACTACAGACGACAGCAGTTGACTGAGAAATCTGATGTTTATTCTTTTGGAGTAGTGTTGTTCGAAGTTGTTTGTGCTCGAGCTGTTATAAATCCAAGCTTGCCTAAAGATCAGATCAATCTTGCAGAGTGGGCAATGGGATGGCAAAGGCAGAGATCACTAGAAACTATAATTGACTCTCGTCTCAAAGGAAATTATTCTCCAGAGTCCTTGAAGAAGTTTGGAGAGATAGCAGAAAAATGTCTTGCTGATGAGGGGAAGAACCGGCCTACAATGGGGGAAGTTTTGTGGTACTTGGAGTATGTCTTGCAACTCCAGGAAGCTTGGATGTGCACCAATAATGCAGAAAATTCCTTTTCAAGTAGTCAAGCTTTGGAGGTTTTAGAAGAAGCAGCAGCAGTGAAGAAGCAAGAACCTCACAGCTTAGATGAAGAGACCAATTCAGGTGGCAAAATGGAATGCCAAGAATAACTTGACACCCGGATAATTATTCAATCAGATACCGTGAATGGAGCTGATGAGCTCTCACAGTAAACTTGCCTACATGACCAGTGAGGAAAAGATGTTGCGTTCAATTCTATTGCATTATAAATTCTTTCATATTTGTTTCATTAATTTCAATATGGACTTGATTTTTTATTTTTTATTTTTTTTCTGTTGCACCATTCATATTAGCCTACTAGTGAAGGAGAAAATCATGAGGAGATCATCATAGTGTTTTAAACAATATTCTTTGTAATATATGATGCTATGTTCAATTGAGTTTTTAGTCATATTTTAAGTTCTTGCTTATGAAAAGGCTCGCTAATATTCGAAATTATTTTTGTGTCTTTTGAGAGCAATTGCTTTAATAAGGTACCTTTCTCTTTGATAATCTTTGTTGGTGAGTTGGTTGGTTTCATTGTTTAGCTCAGGGTATGTTTTATCAATTTTTCAATTTAGGACTACTTCACAGCTCCAACTGTCGAGAACTCTGTTGGGTTAAACCATTAAGGTATTGAGTGGATTTCTCATGGCAAATTTTTAGCTGAAATGGCAGATTTCTTGTGGCACCAATTCCCTCCAAAACCTGCAAACATTGGTATTGTTTTGGATTGGTAAGTGTTGAATATTAGCTCTGATACCATGTTAAATGGAGAATATTATCAGCAAACGCAATGTGTTATACCATGTTGTGTATGCTAGAGTGGATGCGGAAGAGAAAGCATAGAATAGGAACATCAAGAACACGAGGGTTACGTGGTTCAGCCTTGACGGCCTACATCCACGGAGGAATCCCTTAAGGTCTACATCTTTATTGTGTAGGAGTGTAGTACAATAACCTGTGTTATAATGAACCTTAACATGAGTATATATAGGTGACTAAACCCTAGACTACTAGTACAAGCAGGAATGGGCTTGGGCCTATTACATTGGGCTAATATATGTCTAATATATATCTCTAACACCCTCCCTCAAACCCAAGGCGGAAGCTCGATGAAGGCTTGAGGTTGGATAAGCATGAGAAGATCACTTGGAGATGCCTTGAAGAATGCCTTTGAAGAAACCACAATGAAGAATGTGCCAATTGACCAATTTTGGAGTTTCAAATGAAGAAACGGAGTCCAAAATCGGAATCTACGCGAAAAACTGAGCAAGATAGGCCCTTTCGGAAATTTTGACTTTTGGTCAAAGGTCAACGCAAAAAGTCAAAGTCAACTGGTCCAGGGTCAAAGTCAACATAATATATATCTCTAACACCCTCCCTCAAACCCAAGGCGGAAGCTCGATGAAGGCTTGAGGTTGGATAAGCATGAGAAGATCACTTGGAGATGCCTTGAAGAATGCCTTTGAAGAAACCACAATGAAGAATGTGCCAATTGACCAATTTTGGAGTTTCAAATGAAGAAACGGAGTCCAAAATCGGAATCTACGCGAAAAACTGAGCAAGATAGGCCCTTTCGGAAATTTTGACTTTTGGTCAAAGGTCAACGCAAAAAGTCAAAGTCAACTGGTCCAGGGTCAAAGTCAACGGTCAGAGCTCATTGGTCAGATCCAGGTGGTCCGGGTCGGGTCGGTCCAGGTCAACAGTCAGCAAGGTGACGTGGGTTGACAAGGCAACACTGCTGACGTGGCGAGCTGTGTGGCTGATGACGTAGTTAGGGCTGACGTGGATCAAGCTGACGTGGCATTTGCTGACGTCATGATGACATCATCACAGTAATCGGCGAGTGACTGGCGCGTGCGAAGTTCACCGGCGCGTGGCGTTGATCCAGAAGTATGATGGCGCGTGTAAGCGAGATAACGACCGTACTTCTCGGGTTTTGCAGATCGGCAGGCCACCAGTCCGATAAACCGGTGCGTGTAGTCTCAATCCTATCCGAGATTCGAGATTTGTGGCTGCGCCTGGGTGATTTTCCGGAGCCAGCTGCAGCGCGTGGTGGCGCGTGGCTAAGTTTCTGGTGACCGGAGTTCTGGATTTTCCTTACGGGAGGCCGAAGAGCACGTATGTGGGGTTGATTTCTTTAGGCAAAGTCTTGATTTGCACAGATCTGATAAGGAGAGGCACAGATTGCTTAGGCTTGAGGATCTAGACACAGCAGTGAGCCATGGCGGCTGCATGATGCCGTGGGGTCTGGATTTGAAGCTAAGCGGAGGCATTGTGAATCTGTGCTATGCATGTATGAATCTTTTTTTTGCTGTGTAGAGATGTTTGTTTGATGCCAAGAACGAAGTTTGGCTCTGATACCATGTTGAATATTAGCTCTGATACCATGTTAAATGGAGAATATTATCAGCAAACGCGATGTGTTATACCATGTTGTGTATGCTAGAGTGGATGCGGAAGAGGAAGCATAGAATAGGAACATCAAGAACACGAGGGTTACGTGGTTCAGCCTTGACGGCCTACATCCACAGAGGAATCCCTTAAGGGCTACATCTTTATTGTGTAGGAGTGTAGTACAATAACCTGTGTTATAATGAACCCTAACATGAGTATATATAGGTGACTAAACCCTAGACTACTAGTACAAGCAGGAATGGGCTTGGGCCTATTACATTGGGCTAATATATGTCTAATATATATCTCTAACAGTAAGTTCCACAAGCACCTAGTGGTTTATGAACTCACAATCTCACCCTCCACCTAGTGCTTATAAGGGAAGAGGTTAATTGAGCTAGAGCTCATTGGTTGCAAACTACAGTATCGTTGGAAAGTGGAAGCAATGAAATATATAGGGGGAAAAAATTATTATTTTTTACCTATACCTTTCCTTAATCAATATTACAAACAAGATATTTGTAAGTGTTTTAAATTGTTTTGTAGTGAACACAAAACACACAATATCCATAACTTATATGTACTAACAAAAATTGATGGACCTTAAAAATTAAAAAATAATTAAACAAAATGATCAGAAAGAGATATTTTATTGTGTATTGATCTTTAGTTCTTTACAACACCACTCTAAATTGATTATCTAACAACATGTAGTGTCTTGTTTATGGACACATTCACCCTTAATAAGACAACCCTTGTAATGGGTGCAACCTTTGCCAAAGGTTGTTACCTGTCATCAAGAATCACACTTATCCACCAAGTGTCACAACTCTTCCTTATTGACTCTTCCTTATGGGTATACCCTTTGGGTTCAACTCAACCCAACATTTCTGACAAGTATAATATCCATTGAAACACCAAAATGAGGCCTTTATAAAAATACCCTCAAATGCTTTGGGTCCATTCACCCAAAAAACAAAAAACCAAATGTTCCAAGGTCCCTACTTTTTAGGTAGCCTTAGCCCTTAGCGTGTGTCCAGAGCCCATATTTTGAATTCTAGGCCCGCTATTGATACATTAGAAAACAAAAACGAAAAGTTGTAATAATAACTAATAAGTACTTATGGAGAAGGCATTCTCACTGCTATGAGAGTTTTCTCGAAAATGCTTTGTAAACTCCTAGCTCAAGTGGAATTTGTAGTATGATTTTCAAAGGCTTTGCCCCTTATTATCTTCATAATCTATTTAGTTGTATCTTTTACCAAGGTTGGCTCAATATAGTATTTTTAAAATAACTAACCGATACTTCTTTACATTTCTAATGAAGACATTTCAAGTTCACGCTTCAAATTCACTCTCCCCAACTATTAAATAATAATAATAATTAAAAATATATGATTAATTCACTTAATGGTAAATTGGGTTGGGATTTTTTTTTTTTTGGGAAAAATGCTAAAGCTAGTACAAATTATAATAGAAAAAACTTATAAATTGTGTGGCAATCTATGAGATTGGTGGAACTTCAGCATGGTAATAAAAGAATATTTGAATTATTTATTATAATTAGTTACACATCACTTTATAAAATATATGTAGTAAAATTTGTAATATCTTTAACATAACTATATATATATAATTAGTTACACATCAATTTACAAAATAGATGTAGAAAAAGTGAGCTCAATTTCTTTTATAAATAAATTTTTAAAAAAGACACTTATTGCCCCCACATTTGGAGAAGGTATTTCATAAGAGGGTCTCATGAGACCTCTTTCTCACAACATGTGACATTTGGATAATGTATATCATAAGTCATAAGGCCTCTCTCTCACATGTAAGATCCACATGTATAAAACTCACACATATTGTAAAAGAAATGTTTTATGAGACTGTCTACATTTGAGAGCCATTCTCTAGTATGAATTGTAGGCCATGGCCTAAGTAGCCTAACCTTAGGGCTCACACTATTTACTTCTATATCTAAACAAATGTAACTTAATACATATAATAATAATAATAATATATACATGCAATAGAATTTTAATCAATAAAATAAACAATATAGATTATATATATTAAATAGTAAAAAAAAAATACAGGAACTGCGGAACTAAATAAATATACTTACTCATCATTTTACACGAAATATTGTGGCCAATAAAGAGACTACTTTATTCTTCCCATTCATTCTTTTTGGATGATCCTTCTTCTTCTAAATGAGAGTGGGGAATAAAAACCACAATCAACTTCTCACTTTTTTATGTCCCACAATTATGCTAATTTAGAAACTTAAGGAGAATATGGTGGTGGGTAAGAAAAAGTGATAACTAAAAAAATCTCTCTAAATAGGATTTGAAGCTTGAACATACAAGCATTGCGGTACCTCTAAGCTATATGTTTAGTTTTATAACTAAAAAATCTCTCTAAATAGGATTTGAATTTTGAACCTACAAGCATTGCGGTACCTCCAAGCTATATGTTTAGTTTTACTTTTTATCATCTTGTTTTGTCTTGGAACCCCACATACTCAGTATTAGCACATTGTTCCTTTAACCACTGTGCTATTCCAGTTATGAATTTATGATAAAACTGTACTCCTACGTGTTGAAGAAAATTGTGCAGGAAATCGGATGAAAAAAATTAATGGGACTTCTAGAAGTGTCAGAAATATGGAAAATTATTAAAAGGAAATGCTCACGAATGCCCTTAGGGTACTAAACCACTGATTAGTAATCCATTTAAAGAAAGTTTTTATTGGAAATGAAAAAAAAAAAAGTAATTAATATTTTAACAACTTTTTTCATCTATTCTATATCTATCTATATCTATATCTATATATTACTAAAAGCTGAAGCGTAGCGTTTAATGCTGCTGCTCTCACGTTGCGCCACATCAGCTGCCACGTCATTTTCTTTTAAAAAAAATATAATTTTTCATTCAATTTTAAAATGGTTTTTACAATTTTCAGCCCTATAAATCCTAGCTCTATAAATGCAACCCACTACCTATTTATTTACTCCCACTATCTTCCTATAATTAATTTGTATAATTGATCCAGCCAACCTCTTATTTATTTAGTTCCACTATCAAGCCCAACCCAAAGCCTTTTCAGTTCAGCTTAAAAGGAAAAAGAAATTAAAAATATCAAACATTCAAGCCGGTTTGGAAAAAAGAAAAAGAAAAAGGGGGAAGCGTTTAGGGTTTTGCGTGACCAAATAGAAAGCAGAGAGAGAGTTTGAACTATGTAACGTAGAGGGAGAGAGTTTGAACTATGTAACGTAGAGGGAAGCTTAAAGGGAGGAAAAAAAAAAAAAAAAAAACATGTTGAAGCCTTTAGGTATTGCCTGAGAAAACAAAGAGTTTGAAAGCTACCCACCTTCTTGCTCTACCGTTTTTCAGTAACGGCTGTCTATCTAATTTCCTTCCTCCCTTTATTCCTTTCCACACGGTTTATAAATACTGACAGAACCTCTCTGCTTTGGTTGGGGTATCTCTACATCTCAATTATTTTTTTTGGGTGCAAAACTTTTATGCTTTGTTTATATTAATATGAAACCTTTTTTTTTATTTTTTCGTTTGTTTGTGTTTGGTTGAGGTGTCTGCATTTGCTTATGTACACGCAAACTTTGGACTTTGCAGTCTTTTATTTTGCAGTAGAGTAAGTGTTCCATTGAGGATAAATTTTAATGCACTTTCTTGGGAATTAAACTTTGGTGATATACATATCGTTTTTTTTTATTAAAAAAATGTTGAGTGTAACTATTTTTGTTTAATTCTTTCTTCCTGTAGATTGGGAATATATTTTATCCTTGCTCATTCACAGTATTGGATTCTCCCAACATGGAATTCCTCTTTGGGCTGGATATGCTCCGGAAGCACCAGGTAGCATACTCTTTCTAATATCTGATGTACCTTTTCATTTTCTTGGTTCTAATTGATGTTATTTAGGTTTGTTATTCTTTTTTGACTTAGTCAATAATCGCATTGCATTATAGATTTAGAGGATAATGTTTTGAGAGTTGGTGGTGGAGAAGTTTCTATACCATTTTTGCAAGGTTGGCCTTCTAATCATTTTTGCAAGTTTCTGTACCATTTTTGCCTGAATGTTGTTTCAATAGTACTATAATTTTACAGCCAAAAAAACTATTTTATTTTACCTTGGTTTATTTGGAAATATCTCAGGTCTCATTTTTTTTAATGTGTTGTGGCTTATTGGAAGAATGTAAAACTCTGAAGTAGTGAAGTATAAAGTGTTGGTGGCATGTCTCATCCATTCCAAGGGGATTTAAAGGTGAGTTTTCATCTCTCTCGATTGCTTATATTCCATGACTGAGGGAAGTAGTTTGATAGTGGTATATTGGAGTTTGAGTGATTGTTAGGAGTGGGTATGGCCGGATTTTAGGGAGTCATTGGATGTCAAGTATGTGAGTTTCTATTGTATTTTAGACTAAATACAAGTATATGGTGAATTAGGGAAAATTTTTATTAAATAGATAAAATTGAGCATGGAAGCCCAATATAGTGAAGTAAATGAAAGTTAACGCTTGTAGCTTTAATTTAAATCAAGTTTTGGACCTGATTTTTTCAGGGGGAAAAAAAAAAATCTATCACCTTACATTAATATTAATAAATTTTGAATTAAGATTGTGAGTTGCTTTCATTTGAGATTGCCTGAATGTCGTTTCAATAGTGCTAAAAACAAAGTAGATATTATACCATAACTGAAATAAAATGATCTATTCCGCGTGGGTTTGCAACTAGTTTTCCATAAAAGTGATATCAAAATTTTCCTAAAATGAATTATTAACAAGTGCCCTTAGCATGACCCATTATTAAATACTTTGAAGTACTATAAATGCGTACTCTCCTCTCTCACATGAATTGTGAGTCCCATTATGAATTTAATTAGTGAGACCCATAATTATGTAAGGGAAAGGAGTATATATTTATGGTACTCCAAGAATATTCTATAATTACCCTAAAAATATTATCCTTAAAAGCAATACTAGTCATCATTCGAAAGAGTTTGTTTTCAAGTTACAAGCAATTTATCTCCAAAGTGTAATAAAATTACAGACAACCAATATGAAGTTTTTTCTTAAAGTTTTCATATAAAACTATGTATTTTAGTAAAATGGTGAATAAAAATGAAATTTGAACTGCTTCTATTTCAAGCTCTTAATTTATAGACAATGAATAGTTGCAATTGAAAGATATTAACACTTCATTTAAATTGGTAACCTTTTTTTATTTAAATGAATTTTCATAAGGCACATTGTTAATTCATAATTTTTTTAAAAAAGTTTTATCTTATTAAATGATTTTTTATTTATGTATGAGAAAAAATTTCATTAATTATGGTCCAATGGATGTCATCTTATCTTAGTAAAATTAAAAATCAAGTGTGTCATAAGACACATACATGTTCTAGAGTCACATGTCCATAAATTCATACAGTTTTTTTTATTTACTAGTATTTGTGTTATTTTACAAAGTTTTATAATCTTTCCATGTAAAACTTATTTATTTATCTACTTCATTTCTCTACCATAATTTAGAATAGATTTATAGTAGTTTGCAATTTACACTTTTAAAAATCAATGCATACATTTACTTATGAATTTTTCTTTTTTTAAAAAATAACTACTATCTTCTATGTAATATCCTTTTTCTTTTTCCTTTTAAAAGCAAAAACAAAATAACTCTTATCTTCTTTGTCATTTTTTTTTCTCTCTTCCTTTTAAAAGCAAAAACAAAATAACTCTTATCTTCTTTGTCTTTTTCTGTTCTCTCTTCCTTTTAAAGGCAAAGACAATTTTGCTAAATCCTTGTTGTTGATTACATTCAAGTATCTCTCACACATGGCATATATATGTTCTATGCCACCATGTCATGTACATTTGTATCAGTTAATGTGATTAAATTCAATTATCTCTCACATGTCACATGTGACCCTATTCCATGCCACCATGTCATGTGCATGTGCATATGTATCAATTAATGGTTTAATAAATTAACTCTGTACATGTGATTCAATAAATCAAAGTAGATGTACATGTGTATGTAATTGTAATTCAAAGAGTTGATTTAGTGATTCTTAAGGTTTCACAAAATTCATGAAATTTTAGATTTGAAAATTTAAGAACACCCTCCTTAAATTGACAAAAAAATAAATGTCAATGTACCCTCCATAAGTCCTATTTGATAATTTTTTTTTTTTTAAAGTGTAAATTCCCCGACCAAAAGAAAAAGAAAAATGTGAATTAAGCTTTGACATCTTTTTTTTCTTTAATTTAACAAAGAGAAACTGCCCTGGTACTATACCTACAAATCAGCAATCAAATTTGGCATCGATTCGATACATAACTTCCATGTGAAGACTGAACCCACCAACCCTTAAACAAGACAATCTATAGTACAAGTTGTAGTTGTAAAAACTAAAAAAGTGAATAAAAAACAACCCGACCAAAAAGAAAAATGTGAAAACAGTAATATCTTGGGTCGTGGGTCTTTTATCAATGTTGATTTTAGCAGTAAAAGACAAATAACGAAGCGGCGATAGATTGAACAGTAGTAGACCCTTTTTTTTTTTTTTTTTTTTTTTAAAAAAAAAAAAAAAAAAAAAAAAAAACATGGTGTGTTTTAGAGGAGGAGTGTCTACGGTGATGATCGCTATCTACGGGCCGTTGATCTTGATGACCATGACCATGATGAACGCTGACCATTCAGAATCCCACGAATTGCGACCGTCGGATCACGGGCTGGAGTACCAGACCAACACTCCCAGCTCGTCAGACTCGGAGAAGTCACCGCCGCCGGAGATGATGTCGTTTTTCGGCAATTCTTCTTCTTCCTCGTCTGACGTGGCAATGCCCAAAGCCCTGAATTCCAACTCCTCCGCCGCCGACGACGGCGACACGTCGTGGTGGGGCAACAACGGTGGTCACGGTGGCGGCGGGAAGAGTAAAGACCACGTGAGGGACGTGTTGTTGATTGGCAGTGTAGCTTGTGGTTTAACAGGTGTCGTTTTGTTAGTGGTTTCTGCTTTGCTTTATATCTTCAAGTTTCGAAAACAAAGATCGCCGCTGCCACTGCCACAACAACCACCACCACCACAACTAGCACTGCCATCGTCAGCAACATTATCTTGTCATGATAATAATGATAGTGGTAATAAACTACAAATAGTGGTCCGTGATTCTTATTAAATTCTGCTTTCTTTTTACTTTCAATTTTTTTAATGTTTAATGTTTTGGTAGTGTGCTAATTCTATGTGCCACGTTATGTAAAGTGAAACAAAGACTATAATACTATAATAATAAGTTACATATATATCTTTTTGGTACTTATGTGTTAAGGAATGGTCATATTTTAGTATGCTTAGTTGGTTGGACTTGGACATCAATTGTTGAGATCAGGACACTGGTTTTTGGATAAAACGACATTGTCATAAGTTGTTTTTGTTTAGAATACCTAATTGAGTCCAAATGAGCTTTTTTCTTTTTCTTTTTCTTTTTTAATTTAAATTTATAATATATGCATTATAATAATTGTTCATTATTATTAAACCAAGATGTTAATCGATTTCTTTTCTATGTAGTTGAGATTTGATTTTAAACATCTTATTCGATAACAGAAAATTTACTTGTTGAGCTAATCGAACCCATAAGTTAATTTTCCACTTGAATTACTAGTAAAGGTAAATTGATTTTCCAACAATGATGACGAAACATGGGTGTTACTCCATTATCATGTACTTTTGTCATGATTTGTAAATCTTTTTCGTGATCTTGAATTTTTCTAGGTGGAGAAGAACTTTATAATGAGAGACTAATCTTGTAAAATTTAAGCTCAAGGGTCGTGTTCTACTACCCTTTGAGTAAGAAAACAAAATTATTGAAAGCATCTAATAATAGTAAGAGTTGAAATCATGGGAGATCCGTGAAGTTCAAAACTTAGTTGGTAGGACTTGATGAAAGTGTTTTGTCATTTGGTCAAAAGTAAAAGATGAGTTTACCTTTTTTATAATTTTACCAGATATATAATGCTAGTGTTGTAGGTATCTACCGTCCTTAACATTCGGTCAGACTCTTATCTACCGCATAGAAATGTTCCAGCTAACGCCTAACAATTAGAAATTGTCGGTTGCTATGGTTTGATCCAGCTCAACTTGTTGACTTGGATAATGCCTTTTTTGATACACTGCCTAAACTAGGAATTAACTCAATTAAGGTTTCATTTTTCTATTTAGCTCAGCACATAAAAAACAAACAAATAAATCTCATTTCCAAAAGAAAAAACAGATATATATTCCCTTGTTCAAATTTTTAGATTATTTCTAATAGATGGGGTGAGAATGCTAATAGACTTAAGGAGTGATATAACATATTTTTTGGGGGAAACTTTGATAGAGATGCAACATTCTAATATCTATAAATAAATAAAAGAGAAAATGGATTTGTAGCAAGGACAAAACTTAGCTCTAGTGCTCTGGCGCACTTGCACTAGAGCTAACACGATACAAACACGTGTCCAATTTTTGTCACGTGTCCGTATCGTGTTGGCTTCAATGCACTAGAGCACTGGAGTTAAGCCTTGCCCTTGCAACAAAATACACACGTTTGGATGGCTAATAAAGCTTAGCTCTAGTGCTCCATTGCACTAGAGCCAACATGATATAAACACGTGTCCAATTTTCGCCACGTGTCTGTATCATATGGGTTCCAATGGACTAGAGTACTAGAGCTAAGCCTTACCCTTGCAGCAAAATACACACATATGGGGGGCTAATAAAGATGAAACCTAGTATTATCTTTATCCACAACCGAGTCTCTGAAACAAATGAGATCATTGCCAAGGTTCTAGATCAAATAGAAGATAATGAAATGTTCAATTTTCGTTTTTCCCAAATGATTACTAAAGTATGGATGAAATTGATAGTGTAACCAGTTTCATTATGTTTACCTATGTTTTCAACCATTCTTTTGTTGCCATCTTCTAAAGAATTTAACTTTGAGATCGTACCTTACCTACTTCTTGTGTCACATCTGGTAATACCATAAGTTATATAATAGTGGTACTCACTTAATGGTAGTTTTCACTTGTCCAATTTTCAAAAGATTGAATGCACGTTGAAGTAGCCAAAGCTCTCAAACAGCTGGCAACGGCAACAGTTCATGTTGGAACCATTTAAAGCAATGTACCTTTCAGGGGAAGCAGATAACACGTGGTGCAACACATCATGATATAATGAGATAATGTAATATAATCATTTACAAGCAACTAAACTCACACTGCTTTACATTTTGTTGTATGAATATTAAGTTCCAAGCGGATGATATATATTCACAATGTTTTCGTGACGGCCACACCTGTGAGGCTTACAAAGTTCGGACAAACCTATACAAAGTCGTGTGTATTGATTTGTGTCACTCATACAAATTTGATAGCAAAAAGAAGGAAAAAAAAAAATTCAAATGAACAAATACAAGTGAAAGAAGACAGAGTACTGTATCATTCCATATGAGTAACACAAATCAATATTACAAAATTTTTTATTAAAAGCAATGGGGAAGAAAAAAGAATAAATATGTACCTATTGATCAAGTGGCATCCACTCTAGTTCTAGATCTAGTTCTCCGCATTCCACATTCTGAAGCTTAAGAGACACCGCCTGTTTCACCTTGCCATCAATAATGTTGACGGTGCTATCATCCTTAAGGGCATTGTCATGTGATTTCAGCCATTTCCCAATCTGCATGTTTCCAAACATCCCTGCATCTCCAAATGCTATTGCAGATGTTATCAGGGGCTGGAGATCGACCTCTGCTTCTCCCATGATATCATCAGATGAAAATGTGTCGTGATCAAACACTCGCTGCAACATGGAAAGTCAAAAGGTCAGATAAACTGTCATATAAGATATAACATTGTCACTTCAAGTTATTAAATTATTTGCTTATTCTAACACTAGCCCTCCACAAAGCACTGGCACATGGTACATGGCTTGCTTCCTTTCTATCTGTTATTTATAAATAAGATGGTCAGTGCCTATTTGACATTTTGACTACTCAAGGAAGAAAATTGGGGAGAAAATGAGCAAGCAAAAGAAAAAGACCAACTATTTAGGCAGAAAATAGTTTGGGTATGAAACAAAGCGAAAGTGCTTAACAGTAATTCTATGAATTAGTATAGAATTATAGATACGAAAACTAGCCCACATACTTCTAAACAAAGTAACAAACCCTAATTTGAATGCTTAACGGTAGTACATACTATGAGCACCAGCATAAATTTGATTTTTTAAGGGTAATATAGTAATATAAGTGGGATTGACATCCTTACACATCCAACCTCTATTTTATAACTACAACATCCACTATCAACCAGATTCTATGCAAAGTAAAAACTGTCTAGACTAAAATTTATGGTGTGCAAGCATAAGAATGAGCTGACAGATCGAAAAGGTAAGGTAGAAAGTATGTACCACTGCTTCTAGTTTTACATTGTTAGAGAGATAATATTGTTTTAGTATCATTGCATTCTGATCTTATAGAGGAGTCTATAATATCCTAGCGGTGAGTTGTCTCCCATATATGTGGAATATAGAGTCAGAGGGCTGTACCATATTTTCAGCTCCTCTTTTTGAATATTCACTCTTGAATTCTCTTCTTACTACTCCTCACTAACATGGTATCAAAGCAGGACTGAACATTTCTGGTTCATCCTTTTCTGCTCACTAACATTCAAAAATAATAATTCTACACACAAAAGATGGCATATGAATTACATATACAAACTACAAAGAACTACCACAATGTCTGGAACTGAAAAAGAACAGTGGATGGCACATTTCTATAGGGTCTTAAGTGGTAGATTGATTGGTTACAGATTAACTGGAGACAACGCTAATGCAATTGGCATACATTGAACTGATTGGTTACATATCAATTCCTTTAGAATGTAACATTTGCATAGAGAATTGAATCCCACCTGGCCACTTCCCCCCTACCCCACTATCTACTGACTAAAAAAAAAACGTTGCATAGAGGAATTAAACTTTATAGCTGAAAATTTAATGGATCAAAAAGCTTGGGAAGAGCTCAACTTTGGGAAAATGAAATCCATAATGGAATAGAAAGAAAAATTACTTGAAATGGTAATGAAGAGCAAGGAATAGACAAGCTTACCAACTTCAAGGGTCCAAAATGCTGAGGAACAGACAGCATGAGTTCCTCATTCCAGACTGGATTCAAGTTGCTCTTTATTATAGTTGTCTGAACAGTCTAATAGCATCAACACCACTTATTATCATTAGGGGGAAAAAATCATCAACCTGTGAGCTATGTATTTTGAATAATGAATACATCAAAATGAAGATATATGTTCTGCCGTTTTAGCAGGAATTTTAACCATTATCGACCTAATATGACTTCTAATATCAGAAAGTTCTCAACAACACCACCAAACACAGACAAGTCAACTAAGCCTTAATCCCAACTAAATGGGGTAGGCTACATGAGTCCATGGATGCACTCAACTCCATCTAGGGCCACACCAGCAATTAACTGTCTAAAAATCATGTACACACATGCAAATACATTTGTGTGCGTGTGTGCGTGTGTGTTGTATTTATGTTCAAAAACTAATCAACAAAACCTGAGTAGACTTTACAATTTTATGTTCCAAGGGTTGGGTTGTTCGCCCAATACCCCAAAGATAAAAGTGAAAAAGGACCGGTGACTAACCTGCTGCCCAAGAGTCAATATAACGTAAGGATCACTTGTCATCATATCTCTGATAGCTAAATTTGTGCCTTTTATCACTTTGACCTTCAATAGTCCAATAAATTCTACCATTCCTTCCTGGTACAATTTTTAGGATCAGATAAACTAAAGTTACTCACACAATTTAAAAATTGTCACATCAGACACCTGCCCAATAGAAATTTCATATAATTTGGATACTGACTAAGCCTGGAATTATGGTCCCCATACAAGTTTATCTGACTAATCCTTCTCTTCCTAACGACTTGAATTTACACCTTTGAATTTAAGTCAACAACTGCACGAAGAAGAAAAGGTTAAGAAAGTTACCGAATTATGAGAAGAATTTGACCGAAAACTATCCATAAGCTTTCTAGAAAAACTTGACTTGAGAGAGCCTTTCTCAGAAGGAAGTGACACAATCCGCAGGCTAGGTTTCAAAAATTCTTGAAGCTCATACTTAGCCCTACAAGGAAGAAAGTAATTAAGTGAATAACACCCTAAGAGCCTGTGATATGCCCAAAAATTGAACATGCTCATCCAACCTGCCATATTAGTAATTAACTGTAGAATCATGAAAGTCTAATGGTAAAAAAAAAAAAAAAAGAGTATGAACAGGACAAGGCAGTACACTGGTAGGACAAGTAGGATGGTTATGGTATATCCATCCAAGTGCCTTGCCCACCTAGTACAGGGCAACCAAACACACAGAGATGTCTCAGAAAAGTGTCACACAGATGTATGCTTAAAAAATTACAAATCATGTCTAACCGGATGAATTTTGCACGCAGCTCATGACTGGCATCTGGTCCAGGCTTTTCATATCCTCCAGGGACAAAGGCCTCATAAATTGCATTAGCAGAAGAATTTCCTCCAACCTCAACCATCGATTCAATTTCATCATCAGACCATTCATCCAATGTCACAGACAAAACCTAAAAATACCAAATTAATTTCGTTCAGAGAAAAGTATGTTTATGTGCATGTGTGGGACTTAGGAGAGAATAAAAACACTTGAGCACCAAAAAAAGAACATGTTACCCATTATTGAATAAAGACTGAACTTGCCTGTAAGAATTGACAAAGTGGCTAAATATATACATCAAATTGGAAATTATCAACATAAAAATAAAAACTAAGCAATCAAAAGCAAGTAGATTCCACCACATAGAATAATCATAACTATCAACCATTTAGTTAGAAATAACTGAAATGTTTTTCTGAACTGGTAGAAATGCTACATTAATGGGAAAAAAAATTAAAGGTGGTTAATCCCTCCTAAATTAACAAAATATAAGAAAATGTAAAGCAAGGTAGATTTGTTTGGTAGGAGAAACAAAAAATAACCATCCTACAAAACTTTTATTTCCTTGATCTCTATTTTTTTTCACATGCATAGACAATTTAAGCTTAGTAAAGAAAAAAAAAAAATAACCATGACCATTCAATGAACCCTAAAAAAGTGTTCAGGGTGTGGGTCAATGATTAGACTCTGGGTTGACCCAGGTTGACCAATGGCATTAGCATGATGCCAAAAATCTCTCCTTAGTTAATTAAACTAAAATGTGCAATAAGTTCATACGTCCAGTAGATATCATATCACATGTGGCTATAGCCTATAGGCAACTAGTTGCCTTTTATGTTTATAATTATTGTGAGAACAATATAGTAAAAGGTTATTTGGGAGCAATTACCTTTGATATATGGGTACCAAGGCTCCTGTGCACACCACAACATTTCAAGCATATAAAAACTCCAATATTTGCTGACCTGAAAATGAATTTATAACCAATTCCTCAACAAAAGAAGATGATAAAGCAAAAAAAAAATGTGTTTCATGACTAGAATGACTTGCACAATTCATGCACACAATGTCGATTAAAAGATGACACCCAAAACCCTCTCCTTTTAATGCTTATTCTCAAGCATGAAATATCAGTTGTGACAATACACACATGACATGTATGGTTAACAAACAAAAGTGTCAAGGTGGAGAACTTACGCCCATTTAGGATCTGGGGCACCACAATCAGCACAATAACGATTATCTTTTTGAAGCAATAAATCTTTTAATCTTTTTTTACCTGTACAAGAAAATATAAATAATAAGCAAGTTGTACAAAAAGATATTTGATGCAGTCATGGAAGACTAGTTTGTTGCTACATTGGAATTTTTTTTCATTTCAGATTTATTTTATTTGGTCAATATGTGAAGTACAGTTGAAGCAAAGGCCACATAGTTTAAAAGGTCTAGTTATAAGTATTGTAGGGTTAAAACAATTTTTAAGTTGGACTTTTATTTTATAAGCAATAGTTAGTTTTGCATGTAGGGATGAAACTGTAAATTTGTAAATCCTGCAAATTTGGGTATTTGGGTAATTTATTGAGTACAGAATTATCTAGGAGATTCTACAGAATTATCTAGGAGATTCTAAGTATTTTAGGTTTATTACATTGAATAAAAGTTATTTTTTACTAACTTATTGACTAGTAGGACTAGGAGATCTAATTCTGTTTGGAAAACTTAAGCTCTAGGGGCTATATAAGAGTATCATTGTACTCAAATCAGAGATGGAGTTGAATAATAAGAATTGATGATTTAGTTATGAAAGACACGCATATCCTAGCGTGATTTTTCTCCTTATTTCCTTTCTTCTCTTTCTCCTTCTCATTTTCATGACTGTTCACAGTTACTATTCAGATAGCCCCGAACATAATAAATTTCTCTCCACTTCTTCCTTACAACCACAAAGCGAGCCCTTCCTCTTACTTAATAAAACCCTGAAACTCCATATACTTTCTCTATCAAATAGCCATCAAATAACTCATCAAACTTTCCTTTAAATCCCAAACACAACCACTACCTAGAATTTCAAGCAACTTAGTTGCATCAAGGAATAGCATTCTTGCCTTTTTCCGCATCATCAAGCTCTAGTCAACGAGCACTAGATTTTTCTTCTACCACTCTTAACCCTAGATCCACTAATTCTCCTAATACTAAATCCACCACAAGCACACATAGATAGATTCCTTAATTTGTCCTCATCTTTTCCAGATATTTTCATGTTTTATTCTAAAAAGGCTTATGAGCTAATACCATACCAAAAACACAATAAGGAGGGGTAGTTGCATACAAAGCCTTAAAAACTTAATTGAAAATATGTATAATGAAACAAGACAATAGCTACAGATTAGCCATCAGAATAGACTAGGAAGTATAAAATCTTTCAATTTATCAGAATTTTAATTTTCAACAGGAGAACAGAAGATGTACTAATGTGCACTAGTCTAGTGGCTGGTTCTTAAATAAAAGCTTTCTTATCAAAAAAACAGAAGATGTACTAAAAACTTGGCTTGTATCGAAGCTGATTTTCCATGGAAATGGTACAAAAGAGGTGGCAAAAAAGAAAAGAAATTATAGGAGGAAAATAAAATTATCAGTCACTCCTTCCTCTACAAGAGTACAACACCCTCAGTCAACAGCATTTAATTTAAAATTGTCAACTAGTAGCATAAAAATCCACCCCATGCTACACTCAGAGGCCCCTACATAGGTCTAATTATTTTTCATTTTTCAGGTGCTTGTCACTCTTGCTCTTTTCCCTTTTTTCTACCTCCTTTTTGCATTTTATGGATGAGTGACTGAAAATTGGTCATTGAGGAACTTCTTCAAATCATCAAAAAATGCAATTGTGTGAGCTACCACTCTACTATTATACAATCGACGTGCATATACTGATACAAAGATGCAATCATTACCATTGTAATGAGATATGAAAGTGCCAATACTCAAGCATATCTATGCTCAACAAGTCAAAATAATTAAAAATTTATAACTCCAGTGAATGGTACACCCTGTGTTGGGTGGGGGGAGGGGGGGAAAAAAGAAAAAGGAAAACACATACACTGACATGATCCCAACAATTTCTGAAATAGATGTTACAGTACTCACTAATTCCCTACAGTTACTGAAATAGATGTTACAGTTTAAAGGATGCATTACTTAGTATTGCTAAGGCTATCCAATCACTTAGAGCCCACTGATGATAGTAAAACACTAGAAAGTATTACAGATACCTGAAGCAGGCTTCCCAAAATCCAGTGATTTGTTAGTCATTGCTCTGCTCATAACTCACAATCATCCAACTTAACCTAGAGGGGGGGGGGGGGGGGGGGGGGGGGGGGGGGGGTGGAAGAAAACGGAAAACACACACACTGACATGATCCCAACAATTTCTGAAATAGATGTTACAGTACTCACTAATTCCCTGCAGTTACTGAAATAGATGTTACAGTTTAAAGGATGCATTACTTAGTATTGCTAAGGCTATCCAATCACTTAGAGCCCACTGATGATAGTAAAACACTAGAAAGTATTACAGATACCTGAAGCAGGCTTCCCAAAATCCAGTGATTTGTTAGTCATTGCTCTGCTCATAATTCACAATCATCCAACTTAACCTAGATCTTCCAAATAGCCTGGACAGCATGACCGAAAAAGGGAAAAGGAAAAGAACCCATATCATAAAAAAGAACCCATGTTAATTCTCAAAATTATAACTTTTTCAACAATCAATCAATAATTAGTCTGGATAAAACAGGATTAGCAGATTAGAATAACACAAACCTCCAAATAAACTTATTTCTAGATCATAGATATCAAATTGACATACATTTATCAAAATATATATATCAAATTGACCTATGAGAACAAAAACTCAAACATTGTAACAGAAAGTAGCTAAAGAAAATACCCAAACTAAGCAGTAACTCTCAAAACTGTGTCTGGGGTAGTGGAGATCAATAGCATGCAATCCAATTATTGAAACATTCACATCTATATCTTATTGAATCAATTAGTCAAACATATATCTCTTGTCTTGCTGCTGGGAAAACGGAGCTAGAATCTTATTAATTTCGACAGCTTTGGCAACCCAAAACTGACCAAAAAAAGAAAAACCAAGGCAACCCAGACCGGGTCAAAAGACTCAAAACGTAATCCTCACACTAGTGGAAGAATATATTTGATTTTGCTAAGGTCCCAAAAGATGGGAAATCCAATAGGACTCGATATTCAAGTATCATTCACAATCCTACGTTTTCTCAGCAGCCAAACCCAACAGAAAAAGAAAAAAACCAAAACTAAGATAAAGGATGATACAATGATGAAGGATAAATGGACAAAGGTTCAGAAAAAATTGATTTTTGACAAATAAAAAAACGTTCACATCACAGGTTTTAAATGATTGCCACCATTAACACCCACCAAGAATAAAAACACACACACACACACACACACAAAAGTCAGAAATGAATCAATGATGAAATATATTGAATGAAAGATCTGAATATATATAGAGACAGAAAGAAAATTCACCAGCGAGGAGTTTAAGGAAATGAAATGCCTGGGAGTTGAAATCCAAAGAGCCCTTTTGAGAAAAATAGAGAGTCGTGGAGGTGGTGGTAATGGTATTGGAATGGAATGTTCAGACCCTTAGGAGATAAAAACTCAGTTTTTGTTGGATATATAAAATATAAATGTGTTTTTTTTTTTTTTTTCTATTTATTTACTCTTACTTAATTTCGAAGAGTCAGAGGTGGGAAAATATAAAAGGACACGCACTGCACACACATATAATGATAATATTGTCAATGAAATGAAATAGTAATCAATGGAGCTTGGAATTGTTTTGTCCGCCTTGCTTTGAATCCCTTACCCACATGAAAATGATAGAAAAAAAAAAAAAGTACATATCATATCACCCAATTTACCATTTTCGGCATCTTCTAAGTTTGAAAAATGCCACATGGTGATGGTTGAATGGCCTTGTAAATAAAGATAAGGACACCTTAAAATCATACACACACTTTCAGTTTTTTTTTTTAGAAGTAGTTTCCCACTTGCAACAGCTTGGGTATCTCCTAGGTTGTCGTTGTAAATTCTAATACTTCAAAGATAAAGCTATGAATTTTCATTTTCATTTTTTTAAAATAATTTTTATATTTTTGTTCTCGAGTTTGACTTTTTTTTTCCTTTTTAGATATTAAAAACTTAGAGTATAAAATAAAAGAGTAATGCTACAGTCATAAACTATTTCACAATATTTTTACAAATTATTGATGTAGTCAATTTTTATTGGTTTTCATCTTAATTTACCATTAATATTACTTTTTCATTTACTAATAATCAATCATCACATCATCATTCTATAAATTTTTTTATAAAATAGTTTGTATCTCTAGCATTATTCAAAATAAAATACAAAAAAAAGTAGAACCATATTTATGACCAAGGCTTTAATTACAAAATATAACAAGTTAATAATAACAAATTGACACAGCTACGATTTTTATGACCCAAAATTTATTCCTTGACATATAGAATACCAATAGATCAAGTAAATCGAACTTGATAGTCAAATCAACTAATAATTTCTTCATTCTCAAAAAAATAATAATAATAATAATGATTTCGTGGGCCCAATTTGATTATATAAAAATAAAAATAAAAAAGTCAAACTTGAGAACAAAAATATAAAAATTATATATAAAAAAAAAATTGTAGTGAATGGGAGTTGTGTCAATTTGATTTTTTATAAAAAAGAAAATTAAAATTGATTTTCTAAAATAAATTGATTTTCCAAATCGTAATAAAATCAAAGAAAATCAAAATAGATTTTCAAAATCGTTGGTGGGTGACTTTAAAAAAAAAAAAATCAAATCAAATCAAATTGATAGTCAAATCAATATTTGACTTTTTTTTTTTATATAATTTTAATAGTTTTGTTCTCAAGTTAATAATAACAAATTGACACAGCTATGATTTTTTTTTTTTAACTCAAAAAAAAAAAAAGTGAATCGATTTCGATAAAAAAAGGAAAGCAATTTAAATAATAACAAAAAATTATCTACAAAATAAATTTTTTAAAAGAATCCATTAATGTTTTTTTAGAGGCATGTAGAAGAATCCATTGTTGACAAATGAATTGATATAAACTTTCCTTAAAAAAAAAATTCACGTAAGCCAAATTAAAAGTTATTTATAGAAGTTTTGAAATGAATTGGATAAGAGTGATGGATTTATAAATACTGTTGTTAATTATTAGATTTCAAACTCTAATTAAAGTTATAAAACAGCGTACATATACAGTCCAATTATCTATTTCTAGTGCTTAAACATAATCCCAAAATAATCCAATGTTATGTATTAATTAGGGTTAGTTTTTCATTTTTAGGAAAATTAATTAGGACTAGTTAGAACTAAATTTAGTACAAATCTACATGCATTTTCTAAATTTAAGAAAGAAATGTTGTGATAGTAGATAATTGCTTGGTATATAAACAAAAGACTTTATAAGGTTTCTTTATCAATTAAAAAAAAAAGATATCTTTATAAAATTGAAATACTTATCTTTAATATGATAAGTGCAAATTATAACTAATTAAATGGATTTTCAATAAGCATTTTGACATTTTATTTTCAATTATTTACTTCTTCTTTTTTTTCTTTTTCTTTTTTTGAGAGTTAGTATGTGACAAAAAGTTTGTATTCAATAATAAATTCTTAGCATATTTCAATTCCTTGCAAATCTAGTGGCACTACCTATTTTTAACATAACTGTGGGGCCTAAGAACTTGGGAACCTCGGCCCATTTTACATCCGGCCCAGGGCCCAAGCCAAGGAGGAAGGAGCGTTCGAGGACGAAGTACGAAGGTCTGAGCTGCTAGGAGCTCTGCCAAGGATGACCCTATTCTCAGAGGACCGAGACCAACATTAAGTAGGGGAGCAAGCCCAGGACAGGTTGTCACCTCCACACTAAATGCACTCACCTAACCCTCTGGCTGCACTAATGGAGATGTGACTTCTGGACATGGCAGCCTTGGTTACCGTGACTCACATGAGTACTGGTAAAGCGGTTGATGGGACAAACGGTCAGAAGAGAGGAGCGTGGATGATCAACAAGTGGAAGAGAGAGATTGTGAGAAAAAATGCTATATAAGGGGAAGAAACAGATGAACGTGGACGTGGGGGGGGGGGGCAAGGAGAAGGAGAGAGACCACTGTCAAACTCCTCAGATCGGTGCTGAGGAGCGACCTTGGAGGGTAACCCTGGTGCGCCAGCCTTCAATGGAGGGGAATTCTACATTAGGCGTTTTCTGTTTGCTAAAGCCTAGTTCTTGAACCCGCTCTCTACAAATTCATTGTAATGGGCCAACCGGGCTTGAGTCCACTTTCTCAACAATAAAAGTGCTCAAATTTGGTCCCTACAATAACTATTTATGATCTGTTAGCATAATTCATGGGTGTCTACTGTCTATATCTAAAATAATTCATGAGTGTCTATAGTCAAATCAACTTTAGCAACACTATAGGGTTGAAATAAATTTTCACTCTAATTTAAAATTCAAGGAGCTCTTGGATTTTTACTCAACTTAAACAATAGAACATAAAATTAATTTTTCTCAAAATTGAGATAAAATGATTAAAATACAAAACATGATCTCCATAATTAATAATAAAACTATTATTAAAAAAAAGTAGTGCATGTAGGCTGTAGCAAAAGTTATCCATTATACACAACTAAAAACTTATTAACGAGTGCTTTTAGAGTAATGGTTAATAAACTATTTTAGAAAAGTTTGACACGACTTTAATGATATATATATATATATATCAAAAAATCACTTTTTTTCTTATTCAATAAAAAATATCTAAAAATATTTTTTAAACCTATGCCCTTAAGGCATCTACTAACTTTTCCCATAATATAATATCTCCTCCATTATATTTGGCTTTTTATTCTCTACTTTTCTTAAATTTTCATTTTGCATAAAATTTTTTTCGTTATTTCTTAATTATATGTCCCCATCATTTTTTTACTCCTTGGAAGTTTTTAAACCTTTTTTTCTCAGCGCATGACCTATTTTTTTCTCTCCCCATAGAATTATTTTCACCTTTTCATGTTTTGACAATTTTTATTTTTTATATGTTTTTTGAACCGCACATTTTGACATTTGAACCAATTTAATGATAGTTAAATAATCTAAATTGAAAAGTCTAGTGCTCACATATTCGCATTTTATTTTTAATATATTATTTTAGAATAGAAGGACCGTTGTGGCCGTTTAACAAAAGTGTTCAGTTTTGTATTCATTGGTGAGTGGACACTTTGACAGTTGAAACTTGAAACCCTTAAATTCAAACAGGTTTTGTCATTAAGTTTTGCATAAATTGACTTTTTCGGTTTCCCTTGGAGCTGTAAAAATTGACCGCTCAACCAATCCTTGAAAGACAAAAATTATATTTCGTCGGCAAACTAAGCATCAACTATTTATATGTCTAATTGAATTTTGAGTAGTAGAAAAAAAAAAAGTTATAAATCGATGTAAAAGTGATAAGAAAATGATCATAATCTAGAATAGTTGTAGAAAAAGACTAAAAGTTGTAATTTAGTTTGTAATATTAAAATTACTCTAGATAAAGAAAGATGCGTTGCAATTTAAACCCATTAAATTATTTTTGCCAGGTGGAGATATGGGCTATGTGGATTGTGGATTATCCCCATCCAAAAAATATAAGAAAAGAAAAATGTGTGTGTTAACAAGGTTTCTATTAATAAACAATTTAAAAAACCTTTGATACCACTTTTATGGAAACTATAAAAATTTGTCCAAAAAATTTGATGTTTTTCCCTTTCTCATATGAAGTTTATAAAAGTATTTTCCAAATGAATGCCTTTAAAAAATCCATTAACTTCTATCTTTATTCTCAAAAAAGAAAAAGAAAAAAAGACATCCATTAACAAAATCATATATATACATACCCCATAAAAAATAAAAGGATAAAAAAAATTTTCCCCCGGTAAAATGCTATTTGGTATGTTGATGTTGTTAATTTGTTATTGTTACTACCCCTTAAATTTTTGGGTTTATTATTATTTATTTTTTTATTTATGGCATCAATATACTAAATGGAAATTATTAATGTGATCATATTTAGGTACATAAAACCCCTTCCTCGTTTTAAAGGGAGTATATCCTTTAAAAATGCTAACTCAACAATTAGAATACCAATTTAGCATTTTAAAGTCCAACTCAACAAATTTGCCAAACTTACCACTTTGGCACCCAGTGAACTCTCGCTAGCCCTAAAAAGATACAAAAATAATGTACCTTTGGTTGACCCCATCCTAATGGCTTTGTTTAAGAGGGATAAAATGAGTGGAATAGAATAGATTGAAATGATTTTTAAAGAATATTCTAGTTATTTCTTTTTGTAGGAGTTTGCTTGGAATAAATTTTATGGCTATGAGGAAATGAAATGGAACATTCATTTTTTTTTTAATGAAATAAAGGTCAAGTATCTATTATACTCAAATTTTGAGAAATTATAATAAAAGTTGAAGGGTACTAGTAAACTTACATATTTCTTCCGTTTTAATTCCTTCTTTCATCTCGGATAATTGAATAAGAAATTTGGAGTTTAATCTCCACCTACACTAAAAACTGATTGGTGTCTTGGTCTAATGATAAAGAGCTATCATCAGGAGCGAACGCCATTAGTTGAAACTATAAATAAATAAAAAAATTCATTCTTTCAAAAATCTCAAATATACTAGGAAAAAAAAAATGCATTATATTCATTTTCATTTCATCATTTTTTTTATGATATATGCTCATTCAATTTAATTAGGTTGTTCATATAAACTCTCCTTCATGAAAAATGATATTCTTCATTTGAAACTGACCTCTTTCATATTTTAAATTAAAATCTTATAAATCTAAAGGTATATAAACGGTTAAGTTATTTAAAATTTTAAATAACATAACAATATGTACACAGTTAGATTCAAGAAATAAAATTTTAACCATGAAACAGACACAGGTCATTTCCAATTAAATAACTTATCTCCATTTTCTAGTGAATTGAAAAAGATCACCTACATCTATTCATCTTCCCTCCCACATGGTGTAAATTGTTTGACGCATAAAAGAGGTAACACAACAAAGATAGCACGTGCAATTTGCACCAGAGACTGGAAGCATAATATTATAAACAGAACAGGACATAAAGTATTATATTGTAATTAAATTATAAAAGAATATTGAAAAGAATGGGGAAGGACCTGTTTTCCAGGGCAGTGAAGTACTATTTTTTTTTTTTTTTTGGGTTCACCACCCAGAATCATTTTCCTTTTGGTAATAAGATTTTTTTATTTATTTGAAAGCCATAATCACGAGCCAACTGCGTAGACAGTTAAGGTCAATGCATGCCAATCATCTTTTACCATATTTATTTACGTTATCATTATTGATCATATCACATGCAAACAATAGGCCAATTTAGTACTCTAGTGACTCGTGAAGAGCTGGAAAGTAATAGGGACATGCCTCGAATATTCAGTAGAGATTAGAGAGTTCTAAATTTTTTTTTTTTTGGCTACAATATTCAGCAGAGTTTTTTGGAGTCATAAGGGATATAATTCTTTTTGAAGGGTATATATACTATTTCTAACACGCAATAATAAGGTATGGGATCATTTATCCTACAGAGAGCATTGAGTTGTGCACGGTGGGTTCTCAATATTCTTTTGATGAATGATCATAGAATACAAACAAATTAAATAAGTACTGATTTGTGTAGTTATGCACGTGTTTTACAACTAAAAACATGAGTTCAACCCACAATTTTAAACGCACATGTATATGTAATAAGTTTTAGCCAAAGGCCTTTGACAACTAACATAATTATTGACGTATTTGGCTCTCCCAAAGAAGTGAACTTAAACTCAATCTACCAATTTTATCAATGAAAGGGAGCTTGACTCTCCCTAGCAAAGAAATTAAAATAACTATATACTCTAATTTTGAGCCCAAAAAAAAAAAAAAAGGAGTAGGACTATTCAATATTCATTCTAAGGAGCAAGGATAGTGCATTTAGTGCTGACACTTCGGAGATCCACAACATCACTGTCACATATATGCGTAGCCCCCCTTTGAATTGACACTTTACTGGTGTTTCTGGATGATTACATAGATTGCATGAGCCCTTTTACACAAATTTCAACTTTGTAATAAAAGAAAATAGACCCTCTTAAGGGGAACTCAATCAGGACAAGATAAGGCACCCAAAGGTATCAGAGCACTACAAGAGGATAGATTGAAATGAAAGCACACAAAAAACGTGTCAAATGAAATTTGATGCTGGTTTTTTTTCCCTAATTAATTTTTGAGTCAGATCCATATTGTGTGAGATTCCTAATCAACTAGATCTGTCTTTTTTGACTTGTTCTAGTATGTTGTGTTGTATTCTTTTTGGTGTATGAATAATGATTGTCCCTTTACTTTTCTAAATTATTAGTTTTTTTTTTTTATATATAAGTCTCACCAAATCACCAATACGTGGGAAGTCTAAAAGCCATAAGAGCCAGCCAACAAGTGATCTACTGGACAAGCTAGAAAGTAAAACCAACCTTCTATGGAATTTTGGACTCAAGAATTAAATAAGCCCACATCTGTGATCCGTGTAATGACAGCCTAGAAGTGGTTTCCTCCTCAATGTGCAATTACAAAGCCCATCATCCCATCCAGAGAACTCTTTGTACCCTTTTTTTGGATTGGCATGAGGGGGATTCGTAAAGACGTATACATTGCATGAGTTTTACAGTGTCATCTCAATTTATTGATATAAGGGGAGGAAGTGACATTTGATTCTTGAGCTACATTTCGAATACGTTTAGATACCGCTTATTTTGCTGAAAATTAAAAATTAAAAATTGAAAAAAATAAAAAAAAATTAATTTTTGGTTACTGTTTACACTCACAAAACACTGTTTATTTGTTTATTTGCACTGTTCATAATCCAAAAACGCTAAATGTGGATGCGCTGGACGCGATCCAAATGGGTACTTCATCTACTATTTAGAAACATTTTGGTTGAATGGTTTTTAAAATCTCATAATATCCATAAAGCTCTTGGTTTGAAATCATTAACCAACGTTTTGGGACTATGTCAAAGGGACAACTACAATTAATAGTTCTCACTAGCCAAAAGCCTTGTAATTGAATTGACACCTCCCTATGCACAAAATGCTTTGAGGTCTAGATAGAAAAGGGTTCAAGTTGCGGGGTTAGCAGCATGTTGTAATTATCTCAAAAAAAAAAAAAAAATTCTCACCATGAATTCCTAACTCATGAAGTATGAATATTGACTTAGACTTAAAATAAAATGCAACAACCTACACCATTTGATTTTTTTAAAATTACTTATTTTCTAATATTAGCCTAATCTAGGATTCAAATTCCCCCTCTGAGTTGTAGCTATCAAATTTATAAAAAAAAAAAAAATGTTGTTATTATTGTTATTGTTATTGTTATTGTTATTGTTGTTGTTATTATTATTATTTTTATTATTAGAGGGACATTTATTCTCCATCAATTATACTATTTTATTTGTGTTTTTTTTTTTCTCATTTCAAAATTTAATTTTTTATATAAAAAAAGTAAAACATATTGCATTCTAAATGTATGTAATTTCAATTTCTGATTCAAAAATTAACAAGTATATACTATTCTATTTATAATCACAAGTTAACTGGGGAATTGTGTTTATTACTATTGACTCACAAATTATAAAGCAAGATCATAAAGCAAAACTATTTATAATTATTCAAATGACTTTTTTTTAGGAGGGGGTAGGGAGCAAAAAGTTTTTAATCCCCAAAATGCCAAGCCTTTTTTTTAATTATTATTATTAAGGAAATTAAAAAAAAAAAAAAAAAAAAAAAAAAACTTCATAAAATTTCTTATTATTATTAAAGAAATAAACCGGCTTCATTAAAATTAAGTCATAAAGAGAAAATCAAATATAAGAAGAGAAGCACACTCCTTACGAATTGTTTTGGAGAAAATCCTCTATATTCTTGAGCTAGTATTATTTTGTATCTTTATCTAATAAATCAAAATAATTACCTTTTTGGTTGCTAATCCCTATCAAACGAACAATACATTATAAAAAACCATTACGCATGGTTGAGAGATTATTAATTACTCGTTTGAAGATACAATTACTATTAATTTGTCTGCACAACACAAAGTCATTAATTTACAAATAGTTGACTCATGATAAAATATGTAAAAGTCATTAATTTGTATCTTTATCCAATAAATCAAAATAATCACCTTTTTGGTTGCTACTCCCCTATCAAACGAAAATACATTATAAAAAAACATTACGCACGGTTGAGAGATATTATTTACTCGTTTGAAGATACAATTACTATTAATTTGTTTGCACAACACAAAGTCATTAATTTACAAATAGCTGATTCATGATAAAATATGTAAAAGTCATTAACTTACAAATAGCTAAAAATCGTAATAAATTCCATTATATGTTTAAATAATATTTTGAAAATAAAAATACAATAAAAATATTAATAATGTTGACATTTAGGCCAATAGAGAGACCCAAATAGGGGCCCATATGGGCAATCCATTTCATTAGGGTTTTCTAAGTGCACATATGTAAGAGTACATAATCCCTAATTAGAAAAATTAATCAAAATATACGTTCACAGCCAAATAATTAGAGTATACATTTGCTAATGATTATTAGTTCATTCTTTATTTTATTTTTAGTAATAATTATGATTTAAATTAGGTTCAAACAGCTTATTTTGTTATTTATACATAACAATTATTATTATATAAATTCTCACAAATTTCAGTTATTATAAGTTTTCATTCAACAGTTTACTCAAAAATAATTTTAGAATTAATACTACTTAGAAATAACATTTAAAAAAACTAGATTTATTATTATATTATAAAGCTTCATCATTACATGTCAATTTCATAACATGTTATCATTATTGTCTATAAAGTCTTGTTCAAGTTACTGATGATGTCTGCAATTAATAAAGGAATTAGTAAATATATGGATCTTCGCACTTGAATTCACCATTCATGACCATTCTCCATGCTGTTAATCTGTATCATGCCACATAATTTTCAATTACTCTCAAAAAAAAAAAAGTTTTTAAATTAGTATATTATAATAAACATAAGTCTATGCTTATTAAAATTGTTGTTATGGTTGTTGATTTTAATTCCCACAATTTCATGCCAACTGTTTTTATAATTTAAAATGGCTTCAATTATGCCAAGTATCATTTCATTTCTCATTTTGGCAAGTGTACATATTCAAATTTGAATGTGTATACTTCCAAATTATTTGAAACCATTTTAAGTCTATCTAAAACCACTTCTACTCCATTCAATGTAGATTTTATGTGAAACCATATAGAGGCTATCTTCGTCATGTTCATATATCTTAAAGACACCAAGCCGCCTTGAACACTGGTCCTAAGAAAACACAGCATTGATTAAATTATTCTACGGCTACTTTAGTGCCACAACAAAAGGACAACTACACTTGACAAAGTAGAGCATCTTTTGGCTTTGGCCATTCAAATTTAAAAATAAGTCATGCTGCAAGAATCCCATTGAAAGGGCTTCTTAATTTGTATTAACCAAGGGAATCAAACTTGTCTTATTTGTCATTTAATAACACAGAAAAATGATAACTACCATTCAAGCTCCTCATCTAAAAAACTGATCAATAAAAAAAATATTAAAAAAAGGAAAAAAAAAAAAAAGAAAAAGAAAAAAAAAGGCCAAGTTCCTAACATCAAAAGGCTAATACAATTTTCATGAAACAGGATTTCATAGCATCAAGCTTTAGTAGACCTCAACATGCCATTGTTTGTTCTTTTTGAGCTGTGAGAGCTTCTCTTCCCAATTCTCCCCTCGTTGGTCTGCAACTCGCTTAAGCGTTTCTTGGATCCCAGGCATCATTCCCTTAAGACCACAGAAATAAATGTGGGCACCAGTATCCAACAGTTTGAAAATTTCATCACTGTATTCCTCAATCTTGTCCTGAACATACATCTTGCCTCCACTCTTACTCTTTTGCTCTCTACTAAGGGCCAGGTCATAGCGGAAGTTATCTGGATAGTCCTTAAGATACTTTTTAAATTCATCATCGTAGAGAAGACTGTCAGAATTGGCAACCCCAAGGAACAGCCAAGCAAGACCATTGAACTTGAATGTAGGAACAGACTCCATGAACATACGACGAAGATAGCCTCTATATGGAGCAATGCCAGTTCCAGTAGCAATCATTATGTGGGTGGCATTTGGGTTGTCTTCAGGCAAAAGCATTATCTTGCCAGAGGGACCTTCCATAAAATTCAGATAAGAGCAGATAAGAAGCCAAGTCTAGACCAAAATTACAATGAAAATCTATGATAAACCAACACCAGAGAATTAACAAAATTAAATAAATTTATCTATCCATTCCTCCAAATATGATGATCATGGATAAAACAAACTGAGCCATAGTATATCCTAACTAAACAAGCATTAAGACACACTGCTAAAGCAGCACCAACTTGAACCTCTCACTCTCCACCTTATTCATACAAAGGGAAGGAGACATCATTTGAGCTAGAGCTCATTAACTGTAGAAAACATAAGCAAAACCTTGGGATAATAAACGAAAAAAGGTTAAACAAAGCAATTTAACCATTAAAAAAAAAAAGGGCTAAAATGCACTTTACACCCTCTAGAAATTTTAAATAAAATAAAGTTTCACTTAGGATAAGAACAAAATCCTTGGCATAGGGTAAAAAGTCTTCCCTTCAAATTGTACTCATTTATGTGCCAGATTTGGTTGGAAAAGGCAGGAAATGTTTTAACTATTTATGTTAATTATGAATAACATACTAGTTAAGCCCAATGATACGTTGCTGTAGTTTACCTAAATGAAAGAAAATCTCCTTTCACTGTAAAAAATTTTTTGGCACATGATGTAAACCTCTTTCTTCCAAGGGGAAGGAAGAAAATATATTGAAATTTAAGCACATGCATGTTAAAATTACCGGTTAAATAAATTATATGAGAGTTTATATCATCTTTCCTCCTGAGCTTCAAATGCTGATATCATCAAAAGCATCTAAATGTCAAAGTTTGATGAAAGAATCATTGACCAGTAGATCCTGATCCACCAGTCTAAATTAAACAAACAATCCAGGCTATTGACCATCTGGACAGTAGCAACTAGTTATCTTGCCCACCTTTTACTACCTAAATTACCCCTATCAAATCATGAACCTGCATTAATAATTTGTTAATTTGATACAGCAGGAAAAAACCCTATATGGTGTTTAAAGTAGCAATGAAAGCACTTCTATCCACATCCTAAACCACCAATATCGTGCCTTCTGTTGCACAAATTTCAATTGGGAACTTATATCAATCTGCTGATTCTCTGTTCATATCAGCTAATCAGTACATATGAAAATTAATTATGAAAGATTTCGTGAACAAGTGATGCGATTCTTGACTACTTGAGTGGGAAGTTTTCAAAAACATCAAATATGGTTTTTATGTAAAGCACGCCCTACCTGTGACCCTAACTTTATCTCCAGGCTTTGAGTTGCATAAAAAATTGCTGCATACACCATTCTTGGAAGGATCCTCCTTCCCAGTCTCAGGGTCATAATAAACAGCACGACGAACGCAAAAGCTGGCTGTTTTGCCATCAAAAGTGTCTCCATACCTAGTGGAGGCAATTGAGTACAAACGAACATTGTGCGGACTCCCTGGTTTCTTTGGGTTTTCACCCTGTGGTGCAACGAAATGATTATATAGATTTTACAACGGAACAGTTGTACTTCACAGATACAACTATTAGCATGGCAAGAACATTATTATAAATATATGGATAAAGATATTAATTGAGATCGTCCGTCAAATGGAATTGAATGCAAAAACTAGATTATTATTATTAGTTTAATGCTCTTATCCTAGCCAGTAGCATGACAACATCATTTATAATACTATAGATCTTGGTTATAATAAGCTTAGAAAGGGAACCTAAAACTCCAGAGAAGCACAATGCAAGAGGATAATGACCAGGTAACTAGTTACTTACAGGAGGAATTATACCATAACTCTGTCCTTCCCAGTATGGAACATTGCCACCATGATCAATCACAATATGGCAAGTCTCTCCAGGGGCTTTAGGGCCAACAATCCTCTCCACAGAAACAATGGTTGCTGTATAAGGTTCCTTAGGCTTGTGTATATTTAGTGGGGGCTCTTTAGCATCTTCAAGGTATAAAGGGGAAACATTAACTTTAGGTACACTAGCTTGTTGCACTGATTGGCATATTATGTGTCGATTTCTCAACCGTGCATTCTTCGTTTTTAAGTCCAATGACAAGGAAGGCGCCCACAATTTATCATGAAAGCTTATGCTATGAGTCTGCAACAAAATGAGGAGCAATTGCCTTGAGAAAATCATTAACCATAGACATTGCAGAGAAGCTCAATTTGTATACAGTAATCAGGTAAAATGAATTCTAATGTGAATTATATCATTCATATTTGTCTCAAAGAATCATGTAAACAATTATTAAAACTCTATATACATATACACTGAGGTATTGAGGACAATGCACAAGGATCACTACACTGAAAAGACAAATCAGATACCTATGACTTCAAATCCATAAGCTTCTTTCCTTAAGTTATACTAAAATTTCATTACAGTGACTTCAATTCTTTTTCTTTTTTTTGTCCTTTTGCTGTACAAGGAAATGGGGTTGTTTTAGTGGGAAGAATAGTTAGATAAATAGACATACAATAAAGTGAATACGGGTGCTGGATTATGTTGTACAAATCGAGTAAAACCACAGTAGAAGAAAACAGTGTATTCTCAATTGCTTTGATCAAAGATTTTCTACAAAATATTTTTTCCCAAGGAAAATTAAGTGATTTTTCCACATGAAAGCTAAAGTAAAAGATATAATCAGTTTTCTACAGGCTTCATTGTAAATAACCCATCAACACTATTACAGTTTCTAAAGAAGGGTAAAAGCTATCAATTCATTGAATTACCACCCATTCGAACAATTTGAGCCTATTGCAATTAAACTAAACCAAAACCCATGCTTCCAAAATTGAGAAAAATAATGAGAAAGCAATCACAAAGTTGGCTATCAGAACTCAAACTTCCACTACTTAAAACTCGTTCAAAGTAAAAAAAATAAATAAATAAATAAACCTGACACTGAAAACACTTTTTCAGAAACTTTTACGATTTCTTTATTGGTTCGTTTGCATGAAAGTAGATGAAGAGAAGGATTTGAATTTTCAATCTTTTAGTTCAATAGGGTCGAAATGAAGCATAAAAGGTAAAAAATAATTCAGCTGATCAAATTCACATACGAATGTAAACTTAAAATAAGACTGCACAACTATTAACAAGCCCATTAATTTATATGATCCATAACAACAACAACAAAAAAACCATCAAACAAAGAGGTAAGAACTAACAAAAACACTTAAACCATTTAATTATGGATTATAAAAAAGTATGCATTTTTAAGCACAAAATTAATCAGAGAAAAATAGAAAAAGATTAGAAAAACCTTAAACACAGATCTCCTAGTGGACAAATCGCTTCCAACAGGAACAGTAACAGCAACCTGAAAAACAAACCCACACGCCAAAAACATTAGTAAAACAAAAGTCAAAAGTTTTAAACCAAAAAGTTCCCAAAAGACATAGACCCATGTTTTTGATTTGGGTAATGAAAAAAAAGGAAGAGAAAAACAGATAGATTGAAAGAAATGGGTAGTGAACCTGAGATGCGGCCAATTGAGCCATTGATGAGAGATCAATTTAGAGAGGTTTGAGAGAAAGCTGAGAACGCTTAGAGAAAGAGAAGTGTTGTCGACAATATTATAAGCTGACAACACTTCGAGGTGTGACTCTGTGAATGATCCTTTCGATACTGTCAAAGGACGCTCTCATTCAGAGTCGTTCATATATATAAATACTAAAATTAAAAACTGTCCCTTTTCTTTTGCTGGCAAATTGTTTTGTGCTCCAGTGATAGATAGGCTTCGGCTTTCAAAACCTGGCCGTGCTCTGTGACGCGGGCTTATGGGGTATTGGGCTCTGGAGTTTTAACTGCCTTTTAGGCCCACGTGGGTCTGCATCGTGGGCTTGCTGCACCTGGGGTGCGATGTTGTAGTAATGGTCACCCACTTTTACTTTGCACAGTGGGAGGATGAGAGACCTTTCAAATTTCTTTAAAATGGTGACATGTCTTTTTTTTCTTTCTTTTTTTTCTTTTTTTTTTAAGGAATGTGTTGAGAAAAAATAATTAATTGTTTAGGGGTCAAATTGGTTAGTTTTGAAAAGTCTTGAACCTGGTTGGCATTAGCTTAAATCTCAGGTATGTTAGTAGAATTTACCATTTATAATAAAATAAAAAATAAAATCTCAAACTATGGGTGGTGTGGAGTTTAGTTGAGTCAAGTTGAAAAGACACATGTCATCATTTTAAAGTAATTTAAAGAACTTCTCTCTAAACTAATTCGAAAATGCATTTTGTCATTGAAAAAGATCCAGCAGCTTTTCATATCTAATTGTTTGGAAAATGGAGAGTGAGTTAGTGAAACTGGGAAAGAAAGAGAGGCTAAAATTGGGTTTTCCCATCTATTTGTTTTAAAACAATAATGCTAGTACCGCACTTTTTCACAATTATTCTATGTGACATATTATGATTGGCTATTGTCACTATTACATGGACTCACTATTTTTTTTACTACTCATAATCTACCACATAAGACAATTGTAACAAAGTTTATGTGAAAATGTGCGTTACTAGATTTTTTGGTTTTAAAACAATGAGATTGAAAAGTGAGAAGGTGAATTTGAAAGTAAGAGACGTGCAAGTGGAGGGGGTTTGCTTAGAGGCGAATGGGTTTATGGTTTTGCTAGATCTCTTGGGGTGACATCTAATATTTTGGCGGAATTGTGGCATTAAAGGATGGGCTTACTATGGCAGTATTGCCCCACAGCTTGGAATTAGATCCCTCTCTTTTTTTTTTCGTAAAGGAGAATTTAATTAAACAGAATCATGGATTACAAAGTCTTAGGTATGAAATACCCTAAGCATCTGAAAATAATTGATACAAAATAGGAGAAGGGGGATGAGAATACAAAACAAAGTTATCACTAATGCTAGATCATCCCTTAGCCAAAAGATCCTCCCTTTTTGTGGAACTAGATAGATGTTATTGTAGAATTTCTTTTTAACTCATCCTTGCAAAATTTTATTTTGGAACCTCTCCTTAATGACCTATTGAAGATATTCTCCAACATAATAGTCCAACACATATTCAGAGAAACTAATCAATGTGTTGATGCTTGCTAGATTAGAGACTTCTCAATCTGGGTTCAAACCCCCTCTTTCCCCTCTTGTGATAAGCAAAATGAATAAAAAATAGTAATAAAAATCAAGAAAGATAAAATAAAAGTAACACCCTTGGGTTTTAAGTGTTGTTACCAAAAATAAGAGAAGATTTATGATACTTTTCCAGATTTTTGACGGAGAGAAAATCTAGGGTCTCAACAAAATCTCAAATCCTCTTTTCTCACTTGCTAGATGAAGCCAAGGAGATAGTAGAGCGGTTGGAAGAAGTTGAGTTCAATCATGTCCAAAGACAGGCCAACAAGGCAGCCCACAACATTGCTAGACATGCTAGACATATTAACGAGTTTTCGGTGTGGATAGAGGATGTTCCTCCATACCTATTTTCTGTAATTGAAGTTGATTCGGCTTATCATCAATAAAATTACAGTGTTCCTTTTCAAATTTTTATTTTAATTTTAAAAAAAATTAAAAAATTATAAGTGTAAACTGTGTAATACATGATCTATACATAAACGTTTTAATGGCAAGTCTTGACAAATATTAATAGGATAGATTTATGTGAATAGAATTTCATTCATTTTACATTACAAGTTGATAAACGGAGTTTATCCTATACGACTGGCAGAAAATATTATATAATTAACCCTTTTATCATTTTAATATATATTTTTATTATTAAGGTGAGTTCTTTTTAAATATGGAAACCAAGAAAACTAAACAAAACAAAACTTTTTAATGTTTTTTCATGTCATTCTAATAGATATAAATTTGTACAATAAATGTACTAGTAAGATTTTATTAATAATTAATAATGGTAGAGAGTTCATGGAATTACTTAAAAATTCGGTGGTTAATTACTTTTAACCGTTTACTGTCTTGGCTTAAATGCTGTAAGCAGTAAGCACCTTATTATTTTGGTATTTACATATAAGGAAAAACCTGTTTCTTAGGTTCTTTTTTTAAAATTTTAGCCATATGACTTTTTTCTAATAATATGGAAGTATATTTTTAGTTAAGTATAATCATATGGCTAAATCTTAACCAGGGAACTTGAAGAACAACACTAAGTACTGTACCTAAATTTTACTCTTACATATATGTGATTCGGATGTTGTAGGCATGATATGTTAGGTAGACATTGAGGAGATTTATGATATTTTCCCAAACATGATAGTGAAGTGGGAAAGAAAATGATAGTATACGTGAAACATTGAAGTGTAAAAAACATGGAAGAATTTGTCAATCATGAAATTCTTATTCATACCAAAAAAAAAAAAAAAAACTAAAATTTGCCAAGAAGGTGACAGCTGAATAATTTGAGAGATTTGACTCTATGTATACTGCGATCTCCAATCTCTTTAATTTTTGTTACATCACAAATAATTTGGTTAAAAAAAATTGTAAAACTAAAATTTTGAGTTTTATCCTCGTGTCAAAATGAATCTTGAATAGATGCCTAAAAATGTTTGCATTATTCCTTTGACAAAAAACATTTGGTGACATTGAGTTGCCTCTAGGATAAGGTTTCAAGTGAGGCTAGCCATTTTTAGAACTATCTTAAAAAAAAAAAAAAAAAAAAAAAAACTAAAATTTGCCAAGAAGGTGACAGCTGAATAATTTGAGAGATTTGACTCTATGTATACTGCGATCTCCAATCTCTTTAATTTTTGTTACATCACAAATAATTTGGTTAAAAAAAATTGTAAAACTAAAATTTTGAGTTTTATCCTCGTGTCAAAATGAATCTTGAATAGATGCCTAAAAATGTTTGCATTATTCCTTTGACAAAAAACATTTGGTGACATTGAGTTGCCTCTAGGATAAGGTTTCAAGTGAGGCTAGCCATTTTTAGAACTATCTTTTTTTTCTTTTTTCTTTTTTCTTTTATTCATATTTTGGTTTAGAAAGTTAGCTAGAAACTCCTTGTTTATAGATTCTATAAAATTGCTGATTACTGTTCAGTGTTGGCTAATTTAAATCAATTTTGGATATTTGGGAATTAAGATGAACAGATTATAGACACTTCACAACAAGTCTATAAGGAAGCCAGAAACATGTGGAGAAAGTTATTAGGTACTTTTGGAAGGTTTAGTAATTGGATTAAGAAAATGCTAGCTACTAAGGTTCACCCTCTCCCTTCCTCTTGGTTGTTTGGGAAACCATGCATGAACCTTTAACAATACACCTGTCGATGCATTAGTAAAAAATGACTGCTTCTTCTTTTTTTGCAAAGATGGAATTTAAGCTCACATTACTACATTAGAACCTGTATTCTTACTCTTTGGATGATGATTAAGAAAATGCTAGCTACTGAGGTTCATCCTCTCCCTTCCTCTTGGTTGTTTGGGAAACCCTGAACCTTTAACAATACACCTGTCGATGCATTAGTAAAAAATGACTTCTTCTTTTTTGTGCAAAGATGGAATTTAAGCTCACATTACTACATTAGAACCTGTATTCTTACTCTTTGGATGATGATGATGATGATAATAGGATAGGACTCTATCAATGGCTACCTCTATGAAAGGTCCAATAATGCTACAAACACGACAAAGTTCAAAATTACTGAGATGATATTTTATGATTAATACAATATTACTTTCACATTAGATCATAATTAACATTACTTTTCTTGTGCACCAATCATCTCAGTAATTGTGATTTTTTTTTTTGTCTTTAGAGTGTATTTGGCATGATCAAGCTTATAAGCTCAGTTTTAACTTTTAGCTTTTATGTACAGCTTTTTAAAACTTCACTTTTTCCCGCATTCTCTCACATTTTCAAAATTTTTTTAAGGTATAAACATACTTTAGCACACTTTCAGCAAAAAAATTTCAATTTCAGCTAAATAAGCTATTCCCAAACAGAGCCTTAACCTCCTAAGAATTTAAGGATTTGTAGGTGAAATTATAACGAAAATAATATTTTGGTTATAATAAAATTTAGAATTTAGAATATGTTGGATATAATGTAATAATAATTGTACGTGATATGATATGATTTAAATATAAATTAATTAAAATTATTTTAGCATTTCAGTGCTGACAATAATTGATTATCATATAATTTCACAATTATATAATAATTAACCCTTTCTTACTTGTTGATGATGTCACCGTGTGGTCCATAAGTTGTTCCTTATTCATTTTTCTTTCCAATTATTTTTATTTATTTAAATTAGATCACTATGTTTTGAACTATGATATTCATATATTTGTTGAATTACTTGATGATTTATTTATTTTTAGATGTATAATTTATTTCCCTATAATTTGGGTTTTAGAATAATTTGGAGATTTCTTTTCCTTTGTCTATATTAGTGGTATATGGGGCATTAAGATTTGGAAATTCAATCTGCCCAAGTTTTGTGCAAACAATTCTTAAAATTCAATTATTTATGAAATAATTTTTATTTGTTAATTTCTCAGAATATACAAGTTGAAACTACATCCCAATGGTGGAAGTTATGGTTTATTGTTCTTTTTAGTTTTGCAGAATCACTAACCATAAAAATTCTTCAAATCAACTAAAAATCAAAATCTTCTTCTTCATGTGGGTGTTGGAAACTCAACCCACTTTACTAATATCAATATTCAACTAAATTATAATATGTCTCTCATGTTTTCAAAGGGGAGGCTTTAGGGCCTTGGATTAAAATCATGGACATGTATTTTGTTCAATTTTGAGTTTGTTAAGTTATTATATTATTTAATTGTGTAGTTTATATTATTTGATTGGATTTTGTGTAAAAATAAGAACTAGGATGTTGGATGTATTGTTAAATGGTTCGTAAAATAGATAAAGTAGTATTTGAGCATGTAAAATAAGTCTTTTTTTATATCCTCGGATGTAAATGCTCTTATAGTTGCTAAAAGCCTTTCTAATTAATATTCTCATTGACTTTATTGCATTTTTGTGTTTCAATTCCGTTGTCATTATGAGAAATGAGATGCGAAGAATATTATATCTCTAATGGATAACCCAATTGTTGATATCATACCACCAAGATCAAGTGTTTTACATTTTCAGTTGCCACTTGTTATATTTATCTATATGTTTATATTTATGTTTATGTTTATAAAGTTTTTATAGAAATATTGTAATTAAAACATATGGTCTTCTACCTTTGTAACCCATTAGGATTTCTTAAATGGCAAATGAAAAGTAAAGTTGATATGTTAGAATTGATTAAGCATCTTATTAAAATATAACACAACAATCCCAACGACAATCAACAAATGAGGTCCACGGTCTTAATAAGGAAATAATACCACCTGAAGCAATTAAGAAGAATGAAATATCTACAGCATTCATGGACTTCAAAGAGTTGCTGTCGTGAATGATTAGAACGAAACAGAAAAAAGAGTTGTTCTCAGTCATGGTTTGGATAATAGGGATACATCGGATTCGAGTCAGAACTAACCAACCTTGTTGTATTCCAAATTAGCTCGCAAACATGGCTAACGGACTACTATCGGAATTCCAGGCAGTGCAGCAACCTCCCCAACCACAATCCACACCGATCCAAGTTCATTGGAGAGCTCCTATCTTGGACATGGTTAAGGTCAATCTTGAGGATGCACTATTCAGTTGGGAGCAAAAATCAGGGTTTGGAGTGGTTTTGGCGAGATATTTTAGTAAATTACACTACTCTCATGTTAAGAGAGAGGGTAATATGGTTGCTCATGTTTTAGCTCTTTTTATTTTAAATGTTTTAGATTATAGTGTGTGAATGGAGGATGCTCCACCACAGTTTCTTCCTTTTGTTTCTAGTAGACTCTAATGGTTTTTTATTGAATAAAAGGCACTACGTTGATTCTCAAAAAAAAAAAAAAAAAAAGCCTTCGAAGGTAATAGGTCCAAAATTTATAATGTGTTAAAAAATTGTCAAAATTTTAATAGAAGTAACCTTAAGTAAAGGCCTTAATATCCCATTTTACAATAGCTGCAAAGTTTTGTCTTTCAAAGACTCTTCCTCCACGATGTCTAGTATATTTTTAAGGAAAAGCGTTAATATTAAACATAACTCTATACAAGGGAGTTACCTTTCCAAATATCCTTTCTCTACATTGTTTGTGGATTTTTTAGGTAAAGTCCTTAATATTATGTTTTAGACTTTGTCTTAATAAGAGTTTTGGTTTTAATATGGCTCCTATGTGAATTTCAAAATTAACTAAATTTAAAATGTACTCATTAGGAGATTATTTAATCCATAGAGGTTAATGCTTAGTAAATTTAACAATAAATGAAAGTTCTGAAAGAAAAAAGGCATAGACTTCAAACAATTAATGATTTATTGGAGCAAGGATTCATTTGTTATTTGTTGGTGGAATAGATAGAACGCATTAGTTCATATGGTAAGTTCCAAATCATAGCCAAACACTGTATTCATTAGAATTTGAGCAAATAAAAAAAATAAGGTCAGATATCTTAAAGAAATGAAACTCTTTTGAAAGGTTAGTTGTCTCTCATATTTATGGTATAAAATTGTTTTATACATTAAAAACATAAGAGGAATTAAGTGTAAACATGATTTCATATATTAGTTTTAAAAATTTTAATATTTTTTCATGCTTCTATTTTAATAAAAAATAACATATGTTTGTAAGCGGAAAAAAGAAATCAATGTTTATGGTTATTGTTATTGTTATGAAACTTTCGTTCAAAAATTTTATTAAAAAATAGTTTTAATTTTCTACATTTTTTATTTTTAACCCTTTAGGATTTTTGAAAATGTATATGAAAAATAAACTTTTTTTTTTAGAATTCATTTGGCAAGTTAGCCAAAAAAGAAAAAAGAAAAGCTATGAACATAAAATTCACATATTTGAAAAATGAAAAGCCTTTAAGCATAGACATTTCATGTGTAATTTAAATTTTTTATTTATTATTATTTACCTTACGTTTAAAGTCTTTGAGTTTCAAACAATTTCAATGTTGGAGCAATTATGACAATGAAGCTTGGGAGCAAGCATTGGTTGTTTGGCTGCATGAGGATTCATATTTCTCTTTTTACCCATTGTAGAAACCCCCTAGGTGCCCATGGCCACATCTTTGGTTGGCACAATTTTGATTCACTTGGGTGAGGAAGGAATGGAATCAGATAAGGCTTTGCTAATGGTTTTAGGTAACGTTCCTTATCAATGCATTTAAAAATCTCTACTACAAAAGCAATGAATAAGGTATCAAGTAAAAGGGAGACAAAAAAATTGGTGAATCTACCTTTCAAGCCAAGGCTTGAGGCTAAATGAATAAAAGCTCAAGCTCTCAAGTGTGATGAGGTAGTCAAAGTTAGTCACACCATACAATAAGAGTGGTATGGTGATTTGATCATATTATATGCGTTTACAAATTTGAAAATTGCATGCTATAGTGACTGATATAGATAGACATGTTCTAGTGGGGGTAATAAGGGGAAATCAAGAAAAATTCATTGGGTAGGATAGGAAAAAAATCTCTACTACAAAAGCAATGAATAAGGTATCAAGTAAAAGGGAGACAAAAAAATTGGTGAATCTACCTTTCAAGCCAAGGCTTGAGGCTAAATGAATAAAAGCTCAAGCTCTCAAGTGTGATGAGGTAGTCAAAGTTAGTCACACCATACAATAAGAGTGGTATGGTGATTTGATCATATTATATGCGTTTACAAATTTGAAAATTGCATGCTATAGTGACTGATATAGATAGACATGTTCTAGTGGGGGTAATAAGGGGAAATCAAGAAAAATTCATTGGGTAGGATAGGAAAAGCTTTGCTTGCCAAAATGCCAAGGGGGATTGTGTTTTAAGGACATTGAAAATTTCAATTTAGCTTTGTTGGGTAAACAAGTGTGGAGGCTCCTTTATAACACTGATTCACTCTTTTACACAGTTTTCAAATCCAAATACTTCCCCAATTGCTTGATCTTGGATGATGAAGTGAAGCTAAAAGACACGTATGCCTGGCAAAGCATTTTGAAAGCTAGGCAAGTTGTGATTTTGGGTTCAAGGTGGAGAATTGGTAATGGTAGATCAGTGATTATTCGAAAGGATAAATGGCTTCCAAATCAACACGCTAGCTGCATCATTTCACCTTAGAAAAATTTGCCAAACAATACATGGGTTTGTGCTCTTATTGATGAAGAAAATTCATGTTGGCTAGAGGATCGAATACATGATGAATTTCTCCCTGATGAAGTGAGTTCAATCCTTGATTTGCCCCTCAGTCATTGCAGAACTACTGACAAACTGATCTGGTCAGCCAATAAAAATGGCATTTATTCAACCAAAACAACTTATTAGCTCCTCAGTAATGCGGAAAAAAAAAATGGTGTATCGGGTTCCTCAATCCAAATGCTCATAAATCTTTTTGGCAGCAAGTTTGGTCACTCAATGTCCTAAGCAAAATTCGACATTTCATTTGGAGGGTGACAAGTAGCGCATAAATGGTTGTCCTTACTTGCAAACCGTCCATAATAATGATGAGTAAAAGTATGGACGAGCGTAATTGCATTAATTCCAAACAACACTCAATCTTTTTTCTTTTTTCTTTTATTCATATTTTGGTTTAGAAAGTTAGCTAGAAACTCCTTGTTTATAGATTCTATAAAATTGCTGATTACTGTTCAGTGTTGGCTAATTTAAATCAATTTTGGATATTTGGGAATTAAGATGAACAGATTATAGACACTTCACAACAAGTCTATAAGGAAGCCAGAAACATGTGGAGAAAGTTATTAGGTACTTTTGGAAGGTTTAGTAATTGGATTAAGAAAATGCTAGCTACTAAGGTTCACCCTCTCCCTTCCTCTTGGTTGTTTGGGAAACCATGCATGAACCTTTAACAATACACCTGTCGATGCATTAGTAAAAAATGATTTCTTCTTCTTTTTTTGCAAAGATGGAATTTAAGCTCACATTACTACATTAGAACCTGTATTCTTACTCTTTGGATGATGATTAAGAAAATGCTAGCTACTGAGGTTCACCCTCTCCCTTCCTCTTGGTTGTTTGGGAAACCCTGAACCTTTAACAATACACCTGTCGATGCATTAGTAAAAAATGACTTCTTTTTTTTGCAAAGATGGAATTTAAGCTCACATTACTACATTAGAACCTGTATTCTTACTCTTTGGATGATGATGATGATGATAATAGGATAGGACTCTATCAATGGCTACCTCTATGAAAGGTCCAATAATGCTACAAACACGACAAAGTTCAAAATTACTGAGATGATATTTTATGATTAATACAATATCACTTTCACATTAGATCATAATTAACATTACTTTTCTTGTGCACCAATCATCTCAGTAATTGTGATTTATTTTTTTTATTTTTTGTCTTTAGAGTGTATTTGGCATGATCAAGCTTATGAGCTCAGTTTTAACTTTTAGCTTTTATGTACAGCTTTTTAAAACTTCACTTTTTCCTGCATTCTCTCACATTTTCAAAATTTTTTTAAGGTATAAGCATACTTTAGCACACTTTCAGCAAAAAAATTTCAATTTCAGCTAAATAAGCTATTCCCAAACAGAGCCTTAACCTCCTAAGAATTTAAGGATTTGTAGGTGAAATTATAATGAAAATAATATTTTGGTTATAATAAAATTTAGAATTTAGAATATGTTGGATATAATGTAATAATAATTGTACGTGATATGATATGATTTAAATATAAATTAATTAAAATTATTTTAGCATTTCAGTGCTGACAATAATTGATTATCATATAATTTCACAATTATATAATAATTAACCCTTTCTTACTTGTTGATGATGTCACCGTGTGGTCCATAAGTTGTTCCTTATTCATTTTTCTTTCCAATTATTTTTATTTATTTAAATTAGATCACTATGTTTTGAACTATGATATTCATATATTTGTTGAATTACTTGATGATTTATTTATTTTTAGATGTATAATTTATTTCCCTATAATTTGGGTTTTAGAATAATTTGGAGATTTCTTTTCCTTTGTCTATATTAGTGGTATATGGGGCATTAAGATTTGGAAATTCAATCTGCCCAAGTTTTGTGCAAACAATTCTTAAAATTCAATTATTTATGAAATAATTTTTATTTGTTAATTTCTCAGAATATACAAGTTGAAACTACATCCCAATGGTGGAAGTTATGGTTTATTGTTCTTTTTAGTTTTGCAGAATCACTAACCATAAAAATTCTTCAAATCAACTAAAAATCAAAATCTTCTTCTTCATGTGGGTGTTGGAAACTCAACCCACTTTAATATCAATATTCAACTAAATTATAATATGTCTCTCATGTTTTCAAAGGGGAGGCTTTAGGGCCTTGGATTAAAATCATGGACATGTATTTTGTTCAATTTTGAGTTTGTTAAGTTATTATATTATTTAATTGTGTAGTTTATATTATTTGATTGGGTTTTGTGTAAAAATAAGAACTAGGATGTTGGATGTATTGTTAAATGGTTCGTAAAATAGATAAAGTAGTATTTGAGCATGTAAAATAAGTCTTTTTTTATATCCTCGGATGTAAATGCTCTTATAGTTGCTAAAAGCCTTTCTAATTAATATTCTCATTGACTTTATTGCATTTTTGTGTTTCAATTCCGTTGTCATTATGAGAAATGAGATGCGAAGAATATTATATCTCTAATGGATAACCCAATTGTTGATATCATACCACCAAGATCAAGTGTTTTACATTTTCAGTTGCCACTTGTTATATTTATCTATATGTTTATATTTATGTTTATGTTTATAAAGTTTTTATAGAAATATTGTAATTAAAACATATGGTCTTCTACCTTTGTAACCCATTAGGATTTCTTAAATGGCAAATGAAAAGTAAAGTTGATATGTTAGAATTGATTAAGCATCTTATTAAAATATAACACAGCAATCCCAACGACAATCAACAAATGAGGTCCACGGTCTTAATAAGGAAATAATACCACCTGAAGCAATTAAGAAGAATGAAATATCTACAGCATTCATGGACTTCAAAGAGTTGCTGTCGTGAATGATTAGAACGAAACAGAAAAAGAGTTGTTCTCAGTCATGGTTTGGATAATAGGGATACATCGGATTCGAGTCAGAACTAACCAACCTTGTTGTATTCCAAATTAGCTCGCAAACATGGCTAACGGACTACTATCGGAATTCCAGGCAGTGCAGCAACCTCCCCAACCACAATCCACACCGATCCAAGTTCATTGGAGAGCTCCTATCTTGGACATGGTTAAGGTCAATCTTGAGGATGCACTATTCAGTTGGGAGCAAAAATCAGGGTTTGGAGTGGTTTTGGCGAGATATTTTAGTAAATTACACTACTCTCATGTTAAGAGAGAGGGTAATATGGTTGCTCATGTTTTAGCTCTTTTTATTTTAAATGTTTTAGATTATAGTGTGTGAATGGAGGATGCTCCACCACAGTTTCTTCCTTTTGTTTCTAGTAGACTCTAATGGTTTTTTATTGAATAAAAGGCACTACGTTGATTCTCAAAAAAAAAAAAAAAAAAATGCCTTCGAAGGTAATAGGTCCAAAATTTATAATGTGTTAAAAATTGTCAAAATTTTAATAGAAGTAACCTTAAGTAAAGGCCTTAATATCCCATTTTACAATAGCTGCAAAGTTTTGTCTTTCAAAGACTCTTCCTCCACGATGTCTAGTATATTTTTAAGGAAAAGCGTTACCGCAATCTACGCGCATAAGGATTCCTATAAGGAAAAGACTTCTACTCCAAGGAAGAAAGGTTCACCCTCTACTACTATAAAAGCCCCAATACCCTCATAAGCCGAGGTACGTATAATTAACCCCTCTCTAGCACTCTAGAGTTGAAAAGAAGTTCTAACTTGACCTTCGGAGGGTATTTGGCCGGCACCACACCGGTGCTCTCTGCGAGGTCCTTTCCTTTTTGTTGTGCAGGTGTTGTTTTGAGCGTACAAGCGTCGTGCAACTCACTGGTGAGATTTACGGTATCATCAGGATAGATTTATTTATTTATTTATTTTGAAATCAATAGGATAGATTTATGTGAATAGAATTTCATTCATTTTACATTACAAATTGATAAACGGAGTTTTTCCTATACGACTGGCAGAAAATATTATATAATTAATTATCATTTTAATATATATTTTTATTATTAAGGTGAGTTCTTTTTAAATATGGAAACCAAGAAAACTAAACAAAACAAAACTTTTTAATGTTTTTTCATGTCATTCTAATAGATATAAATTTGTACAATAAATGTATTAGTAAGATTTTATTAATAATTAATAATGGTAGAGAGTTCATGGAATTACTTGAAAATTCGGTGGTTAATTACTTTTAACCGTTTACTGTCTTGGCTTAAATGCTGTAAGCAGTAAGCACCTTATTATTTTGGTATTTACATATAAGGAAAAACCTATTTCTTAGGTTCTTTTTTTAAAATTTTAGCCATATGACTTTTTTCTAATAATATGGAAGAATATTTTTAGTTAAGTATAACCATATGGCTAAATCTTAACCAGGGAACTTGAAGAACAACACTAAGTACTGTATCTAAATTTTACTCTTACATATATGTGATTCGGATGTTGTAGGCATGATATGTTAGGTAGACATTGAGGAGATTTATGATATTTTCCCAAACATGATAGTGAAGTGGGAAAGAAAATGATAGTATACGTGAAACATTGAAGTGTAAAAAACATGGAAGAATTTGTCAATCATGAAATTCTTATTCATACCAAAAAAAAAAAAAAAAACTAAAATTTGCCAAGAAGGTGACAGCTGAATAATTTGAGAGATTTGACTCTATGTATACTGCGATCTCCAATCTCTTTAATTTTTGTTACATCACAAATAATTTGGTTAAAAAAAATTGTAAAACTAAAATTTTGAGTTTTATCCTCGTGTCAAAATGAATCTTGAATAGATGCCTAAAAATGTTTGCATTATTCCTTTGACAAAAAACATTTGGTGACATTGAGTTGCCTCTAGGATAAGGTTTCAAGTGAGGCTAGCCATTTTTAGAACTATCTTCTTTTTTCTTTTTTCTTTTATTCATATTTTGGTTTAGAAAGTTAGCTAGAAACTCCTTGTTTATAGATTCTATAAAATTGCTGATTACTGTTCAGTGTTGGCTAATTTAAATCAATTTTGGATATTTGGGAATTAAGATGAACAGATTATAGACACTTCACAACAAGTCTATAAGGAAGCCAGAAACATGTGGAGAAAGTTATTAGGTACTTTTGGAAGGTTTAGTAATTGGATTAAGAAAATGCTAGCTACTAAGGTTCACCCTCTCCCTTCCTCTTGGTTGTTTGGGAAACCATGCATGAACCTTTAACAATACACCTGTCGATGCATTAGTAAAAAATGACTGCTTCTTCTTTTTTTGCAAAGATGGAATTTAAGCTCACATTACTACATTAGAACCTGTATTCTTACTCTTTGGATGATGATTAAGAAAATGCTAGCTACTGAGGTTCATCCTCTCCCTTCCTCTTGGTTGTTTGGGAAACCCTGAACCTTTAACAATACACCTGTCGATGCATTAGTAAAAAATGACTTCTTCTTTTTTGTGCAAAGATGGAATTTAAGCTCACATTACTACATTAGAACCTGTATTCTTACTCTTTGGATGATGATGATGATGATAATAGGATAGGACTCTATCAATGGCTACCTCTATGAAAGGTCCAATAATGCTACAAACACGACAAAGTTCAAAATTACTGAGATGATATTTTATGATTAATACAATATTACTTTCACATTAGATCATAATTAACATTACTTTTCTTGTGCACCAATCATCTCAGTAATTGTGATTTTTTTTTTTGTCTTTAGAGTGTATTTGGCATGATCAAGCTTATAAGCTCAGTTTTAACTTTTAGCTTTTATGTACAGCTTTTTAAAACTTCACTTTTTCCCGCATTCTCTCACATTTTCAAAATTTTTTTAAGGTATAAACATACTTTAGCACACTTTCAGCAAAAAAATTTCAATTTCAGCTAAATAAGCTATTCCCAAACAGAGCCTTAACCTCCTAAGAATTTAAGGATTTGTAGGTGAAATTATAACGAAAATAATATTTTGGTTATAATAAAATTTAGAATTTAGAATATGTTGGATATAATGTAATAATAATTGTACGTGATATGATATGATTTAAATATAAATTAATTAAAATTATTTTAGCATTTCAGTGCTGACAATAATTGATTATCATATAATTTCACAATTATATAATAATTAACCCTTTCTTACTTGTTGATGATGTCACCGTGTGGTCCATAAGTTGTTCCTTATTCATTTTTCTTTCCAATTATTTTTATTTATTTAAATTAGATCACTATGTTTTGAACTATGATATTCATATATTTGTTGAATTACTTGATGATTTATTTATTTTTAGATGTATAATTTATTTCCCTATAATTTGGGTTTTAGAATAATTTGGAGATTTCTTTTCCTTTGTCTATATTAGTGGTATATGGGGCATTAAGATTTGGAAATTCAATCTGCCCAAGTTTTGTGCAAACAATTCTTAAAATTCAATTATTTATGAAATAATTTTTATTTGTTAATTTCTCAGAATATACAAGTTGAAACTACATCCCAATGGTGGAAGTTATGGTTTATTGTTCTTTTTAGTTTTGCAGAATCACTAACCATAAAAATTCTTCAAATCAACTAAAATCAAAATCTTCTTCTTCATGTGGGTGTTGGAAACTCAACCCAAGTCTCTCATGTTTTCAAAGGGGAGGCTTTAGGGCCTTGGATTAAAATCATGGACATGTATTTTGTTCAATTTTGAGTTTGTTAAGTTATTATATTATTTAATTGTGTAGTTTATATTATTTGATTGGATTTTGTGTAAAAATAAGAACTAGGATGTTGGATGTATTGTTAAATGGTTCGTAAAATAGATAAAGTAGTATTTGAGCATGTAAAATAAGTCTTTTTTTATATCCTCGGATGTAAATGCTCTTATAGTTACTAAAAGCCTTTCTAATTAATATTCTCATTGACTTTATTGCATTTTTGTGTTTCAATTCCGTTGTCATTATGAGAAATGAGATGCGAAGAATATTACATCTCTAATGGATAACCCAATTGTTGATATCATACCACCAAGATCAAGTGTTTTACATTTTCAGTTGCCACTTGTTATATTTATCTATATGTTTATATTTATGTTTATGTTTATAAAGTTTTTATAGAAATATTGTAATTAAAACATATGGTCTTCTACCTTTGTAACCCATTAGGATTTCTTAAATGGCAAATGAAAAGTAAAGTTGATATGTTAGAATTGATTAAGCATCTTATTAAAATATAACACAGCAATCCCAACGACAATCAACAAATGAGGTCCACGGTCTTAATAAGGAAATAATACCACCTGAAGCAATTAAGAAGAATGAAATATCTACAGCATTCATGGACTTCAAAGAGTTGCTGTCGTGGATGATTAGAACGAAACAGAAAAAAGAGTTGTTCTCAGTCATGCTTTGGATAATAGGGATACATCGGATTCGATTCATAACTAACCAACCTTGTTGTATTCCAAATTAGCTCGCAAACATGGCTAACGGACTACTATCGGAATTCCAGGCAGTACAGCAACCTCCCCAACCACAATCCACACCGATCCAAGTTCATTGGAGAGCTCCTATCTTGGACATGGTTAAGGTCAATCTCGAGGATGCACTATTCAGTTGGGAGCAAAAATCAGGGTTTGGAGTGGTTTTGGCGAGATATTTTAGTAAATTACACTACTCTCATGTTAAGAGAGAGGGTAATATAGTTGCTCATGTTTTAGCTCTTTTTATTTTAAATGTTTTAGATTATAGTGTGTGAATGGAGGATGCTCCATCACAGTTTCTTCCTTTTGTTTCTAGTAGACTCTAATGGTTTTTTATTGAATAAAAGGCACTACGTTGATTCTCAAAAAAAAAAAAAAAGCCTACGAAGGTAATAGGTCCAAAATTTATAAGGTGTTAAAATATTGTCAAAATTTTAATAGAAGTAACCTTAAGTAAAGGCCTTAATATCCCATTTTACAATAGCTGCAAAATTTTGTCTTTCAAAGACTCTTCCTCCACGATGTCTAGTATATTTTTAAGGAAAAGCGTTAATATTAAACATAACTCTATACAAGGGAGTTACCTTTCCCAATATCCTTTCTCTACATTGTTTGTGGATTTTTTAGGTAAAGTCCTTAATATTATGTTTTAGACTTTGTCTTAATAAGAGTTTTGGTTTTAATATGGCTCCTATGTGAATTTCAAAATTAACTAAATTTAAAATGTACTCATTAGGTGATTATTTAATCCATAGAGGTTAATGCTTAGTAAATTTAACAATAAATGAAAGTTCTGAAAGAAAAAAGGCATAGACTTCAAACAATTAATGATTTATTGGGGCAAGGATTCATTTGTTATTTGTTGGTGGAATAGATAGAACGCATTAGTTCATATGGTAAGTTCCAAATCATAGCCAAACACTGTATTCATTAGAATTTGAGCAAATAAAAAAATAAGGTCAGATATCTTAAAGAAATGAAACTCTTTTGAAAGGTTAGTTGTCTCTCATATTTATGGTATAAAATTGTTTTATACATTAAAAACATAAGAGGAATTAAGTGTAAACATGATTTCATATATTAGTTTTAAAAATTTTAATATTTTTTCATGCTTCTATTTTAATAAAAAATAACATATGTTTGTAAGCGGAAAAAAGAAATCAATGTTTATGGTTATTGTTATTGTTATGAAACTTTCGTTCAAAAATTTTATTAAAAAATAGTTTTAATTTTCTACATTTTTTATTTTTAACCCTTTAGGATTTTTGAAAATGTATATGAAAAATAAACTTTTTTTTTTAGAATTCATTTGGCAAGTTAGCCAAAAAAGAAAAAAGAAAAGCTATGAACATAAAATTCACATATTTGAAAAATGAAAAGCCTTTAAGCATAGACATTTCATGTGTAATTTAAATTTTTTTTTATTATTATTTACCTTACGTTTAAAGTCTTTGAGTTTCAAACAATTTCAATGTTGGAGCAATTATGACAATGAAGCTTGGGAGCAAGCATTGGTTGTTTGGCTGCATGAGGATTCATATTTCTCTTTTTACCCATTGTAGAAACCCCCTAGGTGCCCATGGCCACATCTTTGGTTGGCACAATTTTGATTCACTTGGGTGAGGAAGGAATGGAATCAGATAAGGCTTTGCTAATGGTTTTAGGTAACGTTCCTTATCAATGCATTTAAAAATCTCTACTACAAAAGCAATGAATAAGGTATCAAGTAAAAGGGAGACAAAAAAATTGGTGAATCTACCTTTCAAGCCAAGGCTTGAGGCTAAATGAATAAAAGCTCAAGCTCTCAAGTGTGATGAGGTAGTCAAAGTTAGTCACACCATACAATAAGAGTGGTATGGTGATTTGATCATATTATATGCGTTTACAAATTTGAAAATTGCATGCTATAGTGACTGATATAGATAGACATGTTCTAGTGGGGGTAATAAGGGGAAATCAAGAAAAATTCATTGGGTAGGATAGGAAAAGCTTTGCTTGCCAAAATGCCAAGGGGGATTGTGTTTTAAGGACATTGAAAATTTCAATTTAGCTTTGTTGGGTAAACAAGTGTGGAGGCTCCTTTATAACACTGATTCACTCTTTTACACAGTTTTCAAATCCAAATACTTCCCCAATTGCTTGATCTTGGATGATGAAGTGAAGCTAAAAGACACGTATGCCTGGCAAAGCATTTTGAAAGCTAGGCAAGTTGTGATTTTGGGTTCAAGGTGGAGAATTGGTAATGGTAGATCAGTGATTATTCGAAAGGATAAATGGCTTCCAAATCAACACGCTAGCTCCATCATTTCACCTTAGAAAAATTTGCCAAACAATACATGGGTTTGTGCTCTTATTGATGAAGAAAATTCATGTTGGCTAGAGGATCGAATACATGATGAATTTCTCCCTGATGAAGTGAGTTCAATCCTCGATTTGCCCCTCAGTCATTGTAGAACTACTGACAAACTGATCTGGTCAGCCAATAAAAATGGCATTTATTCAACCAAAACAACTTATTAGCTCCTCAGTAATGCGGAAAAAAAAAATGGTGTATCGGGTTCCTCAATCCAAATGCTCATAAATCTTTTTGGCAGCAAGTTTGGTCACTCAATGTCCTAAGCAAAATTCGACATTTCATTTGGAGGGTGACAAGTAGCGCATAAATGGTTGTCCTTACTTGCAAACCGTCCATAATAATGATGAGTAAAAGTATGGACGAGCGTAATTGCATTAATTCCAAACAACACTCAATGACTAAGTGATAAATGGGCACGGAACCGTTACTGTCATCTAATGATGTGCATTTAAATGGCCGTTACGAATGGAAAAAGACCGGGATTAAGTGGTCATCATTGAGCCATAAATCCTCCAGCTGTGGTATAACGTTAGACTGAGCATTTACTCATACAGAGGCTATATAAAGCCAGGGAAGACAAGTAAATGATTCATATTGAACACACACACAAATTGCTCTACAAATTACTTATTTCTAAAGAGTTTAAGCTAATTGAAGCATCAGAGGGTCCTTGGTAGGCCCCAAACTAGTGCCATTATCCACTTAGTGTTTTCTCTTACACAGGATCTCCAAGTTGTCCATCATACTGACGAGGCGAAATCTTGCTTCATCAGTTTGGTGCCATCTGTGGGAAATCGACCATAAGCCGTTGAATTCTCTACTAACTAAGTTCCTTAGAACCGATGGACATAACCATGACTACATCGCCAGATCCAGTGGTAATGGCTTAACAAATTCAAGCACTAACAGCTACTATGCAAGAATTGATGAAATAGAATGAAGACTTGAAACCAAAAGTACGTCCAAAAGGCATGAGTACATTGCAGTCACGACGTAACCGCAACGACAATGACGATGAAGCCCACAACCCAGGAAATAGTAGAAGAGAAACTTCAGAACACACTACGCAGTCAACTTGTGCCAACAATCAAATGATGAAGAACATGAGGAAAGAGTTAAATGAAGTCAAAAATGCCATGAAGGGTAAGACAACAGTAAATCTTGATGGCATAATCAAGAGGACAAATTCACCCTACACTACTAGCATTTTGGAGTGTCCTTTGCCTCCCAAGTTTTGTTCTCCTCAGTTGGAAGTTTACGACGGCACTAAGGATCCCTTGGATCACATAAGGGCATTCAAGATGATATTAAACCTCTAACAAACCCCAAATGAAGTCATTTGCAGGTCATTCCTAAGAACCCTTAGAGGAGTAGCAAGGGTATGGTTCAGAAAGCTAGTGTCTATTGCAAATTTTGACCAGTTGAGCGACTCTTTTGTTCTTCATTTCATTGGGGGGCCAACACCATAAGAGTCCCACCTCCTATCTGCTAACTGTGAAGCAACAGGAAGGGGAAACCTTAAGAGAGTATGTAAAACACTTCAACAAAGCAGTATTGGAAATTGACGAAGTAAATGATCAAGTGATAATGACGACCTTCCAAGCAGGGTTGAACAATCCTAACCTCGTTTTCTCTTTAGGGAAGACCCCTCCAACCTCAATGATGGATTTGTTGTTCCAAGCACAAAAGTGTATGAATGGAGAAGATGCACTGACCGCAAAAGGACTGACGGGTAAACGAAAGAAAGAAGAAAGCGTTGAGTCCCAAGGTAAGAAGAGGGATCACAAAGATAATCTGTCAGAAGCCAAGGCTAGCAAAAGTGGTCCAAAGACGTCATCAAAGAAAAAATTGAATTTCACTCCTATGCTAATGCCCATGGACAAAATTCTAATGCAGATAAAGGACGACCCTGCACTGAAATGGCCCAAACCATTGAGCTCATCCTCAACGAGGGGAAATTCAAAGAAATGTTGTCGTTTCCACAAGGATCATGGTCATTATACTGACAAATGTTGAGATTTGAAAGAACAGATATAGGAGCTGATCTAGAGGAGAAAATTCCAAAAATTTGTTAAAAAAGATTATCAGGCTTGCCACCGGACGGAAGAGAAGTCTACTAACGACGACAAGGAAGAAGACTGGGACAATCCCAAACAAATCGTAGGAGAAATAAGGACCTGGAGGACCAGTTGTTGGGGGATCATACAAGTCCTTGAGAAAGGCAGTCCAAAGACAAATTAATAGTGTTTATGTCAAACACCCAATATCAAAACATCATTGTACCGGGAATGACGACATTATTTTTTTTAAGCGAGATGCAAAGGGAATTAAGCAGCCACACGATGACCCCTTCGTTATTATTCTAACCATTGAAGGGTATAACACCCGAAGAGTATTAGTGGACAACGAAAGCTTAGCAGATGTAATGTACATGACGGCATTCCAACAGATGAAATTGTATCCAAAACGCCTCAGATCCTTCGGATCTCCATTAGCTAGTTTTAGTGGGGATTGTGTTTATCAAAAGGGAGTCATTTCACTACAAATTACAGCAGGGACTTACCTAGCCCAGGTGACAAGAGAGGTAGACTATCTAATCGTTGACTGCCCTTCGTCTTATAATGTGATTCTTGGACGACCAACCCTTAATTGCCTTAATGCTGCAACTTCCACATACTGCTTGAAAGTAAAATTCCCAACTCCTCACGATATTGGAGAAATCTATGGAGACCAACTTTTAGCTAAGGAATGTTACTAGGCAGTCTTGGCGTCCAGAGAGAATCACATCTGGATAGTAGAGGAGGAACCACCCAAGCCCATGGAAGAGGTAGAAAATATAGAGTTGGTGGACGAAAATCCTTTCAAAATTACCAAGGTAGGAAAAGAGCTCCAATAGTCCTTTAAAGGACAAGCTAATGAAATTTTTGAATAAGAATCTAGATGTCTTTGCATGAAGCCATGAAGATATGCAAGGGATTGACGGACAAGTGATAGAGCACAGTCTTAATGTTGACCCAATAAAGAAGCCCATCCAACAGAAGAGATGAGTATTCGCCCCAGAGCGGAACAAAGCAGTTATGGAAAAATCCTCAGTTTCATGGTATCTTAGTGAGGAATTGAAGCAAATCTAGAGAAGGTCAAAGCCATACTTGACATGACTTCTTTTAGGTCAAGGAGGTGCAAATGCTGATAGGAAGAGTGGCAGCATTAAATAGGTTTGTCTCGAAGGCCATTGATAAGTGTCTCCCCTTCTTTAAAACTCTTAAGTGGGCTTTCCAATGGACAGACGAGTGTGAGGCAGCCTTTCAAAATCTTAAAGAGTACCTAGCCAAGCCTCCACTTTTGAGCCCGTCAGTGGAAGGAGAAGATCTGTTTTTGTATCTAGCTGTGTCACAAATAGTCGTTAGCTCAGCGTTGATCCGTGAAGAATCCAAGGTGCAATGACATGTGTACTACACAAGTCAGGCTTTTCGAGGTGCTGAAGCGAAGTACCCACAAATAGAGAAGATGGCCTTCTCATTAATTGTCATTTCAAGGAAGTTTCGTCCATACTTCCAAGCCTATACCATCATGGTAATGATGGATCAACCAATCCAAAAAGTAATGAGCAAACCAGATGCAGTAGGGCGCATGGTCCGATGGGCTGTTGAGCTAAGTCAGTTTGATGTTGAATACAGGCGAAGAACAGCGATCAAAGCCCAGGCCTTAGCAAATTTTATTGTTGAATTCATTATTCCAGATCTAGATCAAGAAGCAGAGTATTGGATGATCTGCGCAGATGGCTTGTCTGTTGCAGGGCTCAAAGGCATCGATATCATTATGACATCACCCGAGAAGGACGTCCTTAAGTTTGAAGTTCAACTCCAATTTCTAGCGATGAACAATGAAACAGAGTATGAAGCGGTCCTTGCTAGCTTGAGAATTGCAAAAGCTTTGAGAATCAAGAATTTGACGTTGAGGACTGATTCTAACCTGATTGTTGGGAAAATAACCAATGAATACAAAGTAAAGGAAAAAGGAATGAAGAGGTCTCTTAAGCTGACAACTCAACTCATTAACGAATTTGATTATGTCAAATTTGAGCAAATCCCATGGGAAAACAACTTAGCATCTGATGAGGTTGTTAAACTGGCATTAACTAAAGATGCCTCAGCAATGATAAAGTTATTCATGGAAGTTCAAAAAATCCCTAATATCGACAGATTGCAAACCTTCTTAGTCTAGGGACCAAGCACCTGGATGGACCCAATCCTTCCTTACATCAGAGATGGCTAGGTCCCATTTGATCCGTCAGAAACAAAGAAGGTTAAAGTCAGAGCAGCCAAATTCAGTGTCGTGAACGGTGAACTTTACAAGAGAGGATTTTCGCTGCCATACCTGAAATGACTGATTCCTTAAGAAGCAATGTATGTGTTGCGAGAAATCCATGAAGGCGTATATGGTAACCATTCAAGACCTCAATCTTTGGTGGGAAAGATAGTTGGCCAACTATGCAAAAAGACAGTTGAACTCGTCAAAAAATGCGATAAGAGTCAACGGTTCGTTGGTCCACTCCCTCAAGGGAAGAAATAGGTTAAGTTCCAACTCATCGCTATTGATTACTTCACCAAATTGGTTGAAGCAGAGCCATTGGCAGTAATTACTGAAGGCAAGATACAGAGCTTCGTTTGGAAGAACATTGTTCACAGGTTTGGAATCTCAAAGACAATCATCTTTGATAATTGTCAACAGTTTAACAGCCGAAAATTCAAGAAATTTTGTGCAGAGCTAGGAATAAAAAACCACTATTCATCACCTTGGCACCCATAAGATACCGAGCAGACAGAGGTAGCAAATCATACTTTGCTCAAACTCATCAAAGCATGACTTAAGGGGGCAAAGGGTGCATGGCTAGAGGAGTTACTAGGGGTACTATGGGCTTATTGGACAACTACAAGAACACCAACAGGAGAAACACCATTCAAGTTGGCTTTTGGTACATAAGTAGTTATTCATGTTGAAGGTTCAAAAAATGACAAGCTGAGACTCAACTTGGATTGTTTACCTGAAGTTAAAGACGAGGCAGCCTTGAGAATGGCTCGGTATCAACAGAAGATGGCAAAGTACCACAATCAAAGGGTAAAGCTTAGAAGGTTCAACCCCGATGATATGGTACTGCAAAAAGTCTCAGAAGCTCCTAGGAACCTAGCCTAGGGGAAATTAGGCCTTACTTGGGAAGGTCCATATAAGGTCATCCATTACTCAAGAAAAGGAAACTGCTATCTGAAGGACCTCAACAGCAATCCATTGCCATGTTCCTGGAACATGGAACATCTTAAGTAGTATTACTAGTAAGAAGTACTTGGATTAATAAGCTCTGTCTCTAGGAGTACCTTGCCTGACGATGCATCAGATAAGCAAGATTTTATTGTTTTCTTTTTCCTTTAAGCATTTTTCCTTTCAAGTATTTTGGTCAAGATATTTTCAATAATTTCCCTTGTAATCCCCTTATAAATAAGGGTGCATGAAATAATAAGGTTCCAAGTATTTTGAGCTAAGAAAAGGAGATATCCATGATCGAATGGTAAAAACTTAAATGATAGGTTTAAATCATAAACATGGTAAAAAATCAAATGATGAGTTTAAATCATAAACATGATAAAAACTCAAATGACGAGTTTAAATCATAAACATGGTAAAAACTCAAATGGTGAGTTTAAATCATGAACATGGTAAAAACTTAAATGACGAGTTTTTATCATAAATATGGTAAAAACTCTAGCAACGAGTTCAATCCATAGACACAGTAAGAATTCAAAATGGAAAGAACCATTGAAGTATGTCATTAATGACGAAAACTCTAAGTTCAAATAATGTATTCCCAAAGGAATATCATGAATGGCCAAAAGAACCTCAAACAACGACGTCTGATGTTATAACTAGTACTTCGAGGTTTAGGCCACATCAAAACTTTTGGAGCAAAGACTAAATAAGTGAATAAAGCTTAGACAAAGGCATTGCTTATAAAAACAAAGGCTTTAAAATAGGAGGCATCCAAAATATTCATTGTTTCTAAGTTAAAGCCTCAAAACATGAGGCATCTATTGTCTTTGAGTTAAAGCCTCAAAACACGGGGCAATGAAGTCTGATGTTATAACTAGTACTTTGAGGTTTAAGCCACATCAAAACTTTTGGAGCAAAGACTAAATAAGTGAATAAAGCTTAGACAAAGGCATTGCTTATAAAAACAAAGGCTTTAAAATAGGAGGCATCCAAAATATTCGTTGTTTCTAAGTTAAAGTCTCAAAACAGGAGGCATCTATTGTCTTTGAGTTAAAGCCTCAAAACACGAGGCAACTAGAGTCTTCAAAAAACAAAGCAAAACAAAAAAGGTTATTAAAATCTTCTTTCAAGGAGCAGTGACGACCTCCTCAACATGGCCCTCATCCATGTGAGCCTCGTCCACAACTCCACCTATGGCAATACCATCTCCTTTAGCATCATCAGCGATAACTTCACCTTCCTTCTCTTCAGTCTCGTCAGAAAGGATATCAGTGTCAATGGCTTCAAAATCAAGGTTTGCAAAGTCCGCCACCTGACTATGATGCTTCATCATCCACCTACAAAGAAGCTCGAAGCTCTTAAAGTATTGGACGAATTGAAGATCAAAGAAGCGATTAGACTTAAGAAATTTGGTGATCACCTTCTCATGTTCTTCATCTGTCTTCAGAAGAGCAGCTTGTACTTCGTCATCTTTTTGAATGATAAGCTTCTTCTCCACCTTTAGGCATCCTTGAGCTCCTTCACTTTCTCCTTAGCCTTTGTCGCTTGTTCCATTGCCTCGACCAGATCCTTCCTCAATCTCGAGCTCTCAGCCTCAACTAAGTCAACCTTTGAATTGGCCACCACTATCTTCTCTTCACTGCTCAGATAGTCTGTCATCAAGTGCGGGATTCTCCGAGAACCTGAAGATGAGACGAAAGAAGGGTCAAAACTTTTAACAAGTGTAAAAACTCAATAAGCAACAAAGGTAGTTAAGTAAAATACCTGCACCAGTTTGTGAATGTGACAATCGACCAGTTCATGAGAAGGGATAGACGAGAGACCTTTGAGCTTGTCATTAGTAATGACACAATGAGCTTGTCCAAGGGTCATGGTGGGATCTTCCCAAATGCTCTTGCCAACCTTACCCTTCCCTTTGGAATGAGTGGTTAGAGGTGTAAAGGTCATCATCTCGAGAGAAGGTGTGGGAGAAGATGGGGTACCAAAAGAGACTAGGGGCAGGAGTTTCATCTTTTCCTTCGTCTAGCTTGCGTTTCTCCGATCTACAGATAAGCTGGGACAAAGGCTCATTTTTCAAGCTCTTAACATGGGCATATTTGTCTTTGTTGTACCTAGTAGCCATTTCTGCAAAACAGAAAGTCAAAAGGCCAAGCTCCTATAAAGAAAAGTGAAATAAAAGAAGAGAAGGTAAGTTAAACATACTCTTTTCTTCCCGAGCAATCTTCTTCAACACAAATACAGAGGGTTCAGGTCCAAGGCAATAGTTGTATAAATGATGAGGGTCTACCAAGTCATCAAATCGTCAATTGTGATGGCAAACTCAAGAGTGGCTTGAACTCGTTCTTGATAACGGTCTTCCAATTTAGGACAATCAAAAACTACAAAACAAATTGAAAAAGAAGAATCAGAAAACGATAAGTGAAATAGTTGGTCTAATGGAAAGGTAGAAGAACGCACCAAGAGAGGGAATTTCCCATTTTCATAGCAACCACAAGACCTCACCCCAAGGTCGTCAGTCATGGTTTCCCATCTAGATCCAAAAACAAAAAAGTATCATGACTTCTAGTCATGAAAAGAAGTAGGAAAACTACAGATGATCCTAAACTCCCTACTCCAAGGTAAAAGTTCAAAATGCCCATAGTGGGTAGAAGGTTTTAAGCGATATAAATGGAGGAACTCATTTAGGGTTATCGTGTCACCATCATAGGTGGATACCCAAATTGACATTCAGCCAATAATCGTCCTCCAAGCATTAGGGACGAGTTGTCCAAGTGCAACATTAAGAACAGAAAGGAGTTGCATGATGAAAGGATGAACAGGAAAGCGAAGGCTACACGAAAAAGTAGCCTCATAAAAACTCACCTCGCCATGGGCAAAGGAGCAGGCTTTTTCATTTGGACGAGGTAATCTTGTGACAACCTCCCGAGGGAATTGAAACCTTTTTCTTATAGATTTCAGGTGTCTTTGCTCCAAAGAGCAAGATTCGGAGAGAGCATGGAAAGGGATTGAAGACGAAGAATAGGAAGGTTTTGAAGATGACGAGGGTTTTGATACTACAATTTCAAAATCTTTATCCATATACTCACTACTTGAAGACAAACCAGTTTCGAGTTCACTAGACCTAACCTCGGTGTCCCTATACTCTATGGCAGTCATCTCTAAGTGATGCGCAATCAAAGAATGATGAATTAGGGGTAAAGGGTGGTCAAAATAAGTCTAAAAGCTCCACAGTCTCGAGGTAAAAAAAAAAAAAAAAAAAAAAAAAAAAAAAAAAAAAAAAAAAAAAAAACACTACTACTTGAGGACGATGCCCACCAGAAAACTCTAGAAACACCCCTAATCTAGCAAAGAAGAATGAAATAGAAGGAGCTTCCTGCCTAATGAAAGAAAAATAAACCATTAATGGAGTTTTGAAGAAAAGGAGTCTTACCGTACTGAATGTGCAGGAGCTCTCTTTTTTTGAAAAATTTCAAACTTCAAATACAGCATACGATGAAGAAAAAGGAGTATATGACGAGTTTTTGCTAAAAATAGGAACAAAATCAATGCGCGGGAAACACAAGGAAAACACACACGGGTAATGAATACAAGAGGGAAACTTGGCAATCACCTAACAGGAATATTGCCTCACATTAAATGTGATGAGACAAGAATCTCAAGGCACAGATAAATTAACTCGCCAAAAAAGACTTTCCATATTCCTTTGCTTGTCCAAACGAAGGACGACAAAGGAATAAAGGGGGCAACTGACGAGTAGCGCATAAATGGTTGTCCTTACTTGCAAACTGTCCATAATAATGACGAGTAAGAGTATGAACGAGCGTAAGTACATTAATTTTAGATAGCATTTAATGACTAAGTGATAAATGGGCACGGAACCGTTACTACCGTCTAATGATGTGCATTTAAATGGCAATTACGAACTAAAAAAGGCTGGGATTAAGTGGTCATCATTGAGCCATTAATCCTCCATCTGTGGTATAACGTTAGACTGAGCATTTACTCACACAGAGGCTATATAAAGCTAGGAAAGACAGGTAAATGATTTATATTGAACACACACACGAATTACTCTACAGATTACTTATTCTAAAGAGTTTAAGCTAATTGAAGCATCGGAGGGTCCTTAGTAGGCCCCAAATCGGAGCCATTATCCACTTAGTGTTTTCTCTTACACAGGATCTTCAGGTCATCCATCGTACTGACGATGTGAAATCTTGCTTCATTAGATTCAATTTAAAACAACTACAATTACCCGAATCAAATTATACCTTTATTTTGGATTATGTTCAAATTATATATGATATTAGCTTACACATTTTTTTTTAGACTTTACATGGATTTAGACTCTTTGGTTTTTGCACCAAATAATTCATATGCCACAAAAAAAAAAAAAAAAATTATATGGACACATGGCACAAAATTGAACTCCAATTTAGAATCTAGTTGGATTTGAGCTTTTGATTTTTACACTCAACTAGTATGTAATCTCATGCATATGCATGAGTACAATTAAAAACAATCACAATTATACGGTTCAAATTAAACTTTTTTTTTTAAAAGATGTTCAAATTATACCTTACTAATCTATGTAATGGTTTCTCATTTTATGGGACACATAGCATAAAATTGAGAATCCAATTAAAATATAATTTGATTTTCTCTAAGATTTAGCTTTTAATATATATATATATATATATATATATATAATTTTTTTGGCACAAAAATAAAAATAAGATGGAATACATGGCCCAAAATTGTAAATTCAATTGAAAGCTAATTGAATTTTCTCTAGGGTTTAGCTTTATATATATATATATATATATAGATTTCTTATAAAGTCACATTTGATGTAATAGTTCATTTATGGATACATCACATTTTTTTGTAACTTTATGTCACATTCTTTTTTTTCTTGTGTTTTAAGTCTCTGTTTTTTTTTTTTTTTTTAAATCTTTATTGAATGCTTTATATAATTATGTTGGATTGTAACAATATCACATAGTAACTTCAACATATTTATTGGTAATCTTGTGTCACCTTTATGTTTTACCTATACAATTTCTTTTAGTTGTAGAAGGAAAGAAGCAATGAAATTGATATATTTTAAAGTTATCATGAACTTGGATGAAATTTGAGGTCGTAAAAATTAAATTTAGATAAAATCTTATGGACCAAAAAGGTGCTTTAGCCAAAATTAACAAAAACAACAGCATCGGAAAAACAATCTTACCTAATAAAGCAACCTTATGCTTGCACTTTGGAGATTGGATTTTATTTTGGTGCCAAATAGATGACGAGTGCTTCATCTTCAGTGGAGTGGATAAGGTTTTTGATTGAAGAAAAGGATTGGTGAAAGTAAAAGAAGGAATATGTAAAATGAAAAAGTGAAAAGAAAAAGGAAGATAGAGATAGAGAAAGAAAAGGAAGGGTAAAACTAACCAGAACATATCTCATAATCCTATGGCTGCTTGTTATCAGCTACAGTTGTAAAATGGTAGCGAATATGGAAGCGGATAGATGGGAAAGCAACAACATAAATAGGGATAAGATTTATCGTAATATATACTATATAATTTTAAAATGAAGGCTATTAGCCCTAATATTTTTAATTTTTTAATTTTTTTAATAAAGATCATGTAGTATATCAAACTGTGGTGAATGCTATATGATAATTGCTCTTTAAACATTATACCAAGATATTAATTGGTTGGTGGTAGATGGAACTGAAATCTTAAATCTCTTACTTGAGAGGAAAAAAAAAATTTATTAGTCAAACTAATTGAAACACATAGAATAAAAATAATTTTAGATAAAAGAAACTTTTTTTTGAGAAAGTAGATAAAAGAAACTTCTTTGTGCATGGTAGAGTAATGTTAGGGACTCATTATTTTTCATTTCTCTCATCACTCATTCGTTTTATTAATATCATATTAACATATTATTAAGAGTCTTATAATTCAATTTCACCACTTAAATCTAATGTTTTTTTCCTAAAAAAGTATAGGGTTTAAATCCCTTATTTTCTAACTAAAAATGTGTAAAAAAAAAAAAAAAGAAGAGAAAACTTCAAATTTACTTTGGTCACCATTTGTCATTAATTGCAAAAACAATGGTGTAATATATACTTGACCAAGTTTATCATGGGTTCTGTACCCTGCCTCAACCATAAACTTGACCAAAAATTTCTCTATGGTTTTTTTTTTTTTTGGCAAGTTCTGCGGTCCAAAACTAACCACGAAATTAAGCAATGAAGACTAAAAATTTAGACTTTCCTAGGTAGCATACAATAAAAATAAATAAAAATTACATGACTTTACTTTAATTAGGTGGCAAAGCAAAAAAGAAGTTTACTTTATTGGTGCCAAGCAAACTGGAAAATAAAATAAAAAAATATAGATATCACATCAAAATTACGTAATTGATCATCATCGATGATGACGCCTATATATCTTCCATCTCTTCCGTGGGCCCACTCTCATCTGATCCGTACACTTACACAGAGCCAAAAAAAACAAACGGCAACAACAACGGTCAGCGGTCAGCAGTCACTTCTTAAATCCTAACCACAAATTCAATCTGCTCAACATATTCTGTGGCTCAGATTTGTTCCATTCTTTGCCGTCAGTCCTACTCTGCTGCCCGAATTCCCCATTTTCAATTTAACGGTCATGATCAATGTCTGGCCCACCAAACGTGCTTGACATGTAACCGCACAAACCCGGTTTGAACCCGATATATCGGGTAAAAAACCCGATATATTGGAAAAAGGTAGATGGTAAAAAAAAAAGGATTTATTAGGGGAATTGGAAAAGGGCAAAAAGGAAGTGTGTCGCTTGGATAGGTAGCAGTGAAGTACAGCAGAGCGGTTAATGGATTTCCAATTCCCGTAAAAGTTTTTCCTAAACAGAATTTTTTATTAATTTTGGAAAAGAACAAAAAAAAAGTTGTAGAAGTAGTAGTAGAAGAAGAAGAAGAGAATTTGTTTTCAAATTACAGCGGCCTGGGAAGAAGTTTTCCCTGTAAGGTAAATTTCGAAATTCCAAACCCTAGTTTGTTCAATTTCCAATTTTTTTTTTCTTTTAATAGTTTGTTTTCGGAAGCGTGATTGGTTGCTCGGAAATTAAAACTAGAAGAAATGGAAAAATTGTTTAGAGTTTTTGAACTTTATCTATCTCTGGTGTTTGTTTGGTTGCTGAGAAAAATGAGAGTTTGTAACTTTTTTTTTTTGATGGTTTCTGGGCAACCAAACGGGTAATTCGGCGAGTTTTATGAATTGTTTTGAATGTTATTTAATTAATTTATTTAAAATGGGTTGTAAGTTAATTGAGTTGAATTACCTGAGTTTACATGAATTTGAGCTGATTTTTGGGGCTTACATGGATAATTGAGGTGGGATTTAGTTGAGCTGAATTTTCCAGGTTTTGGTGTCGTAGTATAGTTGAATTTTCGGGTTTAAGTTAGTTTATTGAATTGATTTCTGGTAATTTGATTGAAATTTGATTTATATATTTATTTTTAATAATTTTTGCTGAGGAACTTGTTATTTTGACAGTTAAGGTTGTTGATTAATGCATTATTTGTGTTGATACTGAGTTAGAATTGTGAACAAGGGAATTAGTGGTGTTATGGTAAACATCACTCCTTAGTTATTTCGTATTTTATCTGCGAATTATACCCTAGGCATGCCCAAAGCCTTGTAGCTGAACTGAGACATCCAGAGTTTAAATCTCCCCTCCCCCAATTATCGAATTATCCCAAAAAAAAAAAAAAATTCAATCTGGGCATATCATATAGGAATGTTGATAAAGGCCAAATGTGTGGCCAGAGCTGATTGGTTGTTAGATGGTTGAACTAAGTAAGGTAATGGAGGAAGGGAATGAGGCATGTAGGGAAGAAGTTTGTGAAGCCACCTTGTGTCTACACATTTTAAAGTGAAGGTGATAGCATTTAAGCTTTATCCATTGAATCAGAAAGATTTATTCTATTCATGTCTGCATAGGTACTGTCTTTTATCAATTCAGAAAGAGTTTATTATGGTTATGATCATATAAGATGAAAGCTACGGTTCGTTTTAAAAGACCACAGGTAAAATCAAAATTTATGGGTCAGTTTTCATGAGACATCTGCATGGTCAATTTGGAAATTGAATGTCTGTTAAATTGTTAATTAATTACAGTTATTAGAAAAAAAGAAAAGAAAGTATTATAAGTTTTAACAAACTTATCCCAAACCCAATTATGTTTGTCATGCTTTAGTTCTCTTGAAGTCAACCTTGCTTTATGGCATATAGTTTCTTTAATGGAGTTGGTCATCATACTTCTTTTTAAATAAATTGTCACTGGTACATCAATGGTTTACTTCCCATGATTCTTTCAATAAGTATGATAACAAGCACAATTAAATTTAATAAAAGAAATTTTTATCTTATTTTTTCTTTATTTATTTAATTTTTTTTTTCCATTTAATAGATATGTTTTCTCAGTCTGCTACCAAATATGGATTAAACTATGTTGTGCTATATAAGGATCAAAGTAGGCTTTTTACCAATTGCTTTCTTGACATTGTTTAAAATGAGAAGAAAATATATGTTCATCTTTTAAATTTTAGATACTGTCTTTCCTGAGCAATAAAAAATTCTAAAAGATCTTTCTTTAGCTGGTGGTGGTTTATCTTTTGTCAATACCTAGTACCTTCATGTAGTGGCTTCTATTGAAGTTGCAGTGTGCTGGATGATGTTGTAATGCCCTTGGTGTTGAGGTGCTAATATTTGTTGTGATTATCTGAACTGCAAGAGTTGGATGAATATATAGCTATGTTTGTTCTGGCATAAAATGTCTTCTGTTGAAAATGCTTTGGAAAACATTTTCAGGTGTTTGGCTTGCACTTAAAATCACAATTTTTCCTATACACAAGATCTAACAAATAATTTCATACTACCTGTTGCAAATAAAAAACCCACGATAGATTTCTCATAACAACACAAATCAACTAATTTCTCAAAAAAAAAAAAAAAAAAAAAAACCCATAATAGGCTTTTGCAATCACAAGAAAATTGTAGGTTACTCATCAAATATGAGGGGGGGAAAAAAAAAGAAATTGGCAGCTTCGCTTGGAGGGGTGTAGCAGATCAATATACTAAAAGCACTGGAGCAGCAATGGCGTGGGTTTCTTGGTCGTGGGTTGTTGGATTGGGGGTTGCTGGGTTAGGATTTGGCTGAGTGTGGCACTGAAATATGTGGTAGCAACAGGGAGGAGAAAGGGTGGGTGGGTGGGTGGGTGTTGTGTCTGTATCTGTGAAGGTTATTTTCTGGTCAAGCAGAATTTTTTTTTGTTTGACCAGCATTTTCAGCTGGACCAAACACCCAAAAATGTGGAAAATGCTATTGGGGGAAAACGTTTTATGTCGAAACAAATGCAGCCTTAAGTGAAGATTGAGGGATATGCATCATTTGTTGGGTTTAAAAATTAGCAAGTTTATCGAGTTTCCAATTGATTTCTTGTTTTCTTCCTTTCAGCCATTGGCTTCTTCAGTAATTCAAAAGAATATCAAAATGGTTTACCTGCCAATAAATTACCTAATGAAGAGCTCTGTGTGCAAATACATTGGTCTAGATCATTATAAATCTAATGTTATAAATACTGAATATAGCTCAATTAAAACCTTGTCTGATGTTGCACTTTCTATATGCTAAGTTGACTTAGTCATTGGATACTATAATTCCTTGACATGACTATTATGCTATGTTTCTTTAGTCATTAAAATGGAGGCAGTTTGCCTTTGTTTCTGTCCTTGTATAAATCAATAGATTATTTCCATTGACATATGGACTAACTTTGATAAAATCATCATTGTTAGGAGCATATTCCATGTTTGTTGGTTAAATACCCTAGAGAAGATATACTTCATCTGCCATCAACCCTAAACAGTTTTATCTGCTATTTGTGAATGTGTGGGTTCTTGATTTCTTTATGAAAAATTGTCTGTCCATCTTCTAGTCTCTACCACTGTATGCATAGAAAAAAATGGTAGGGTTTTCTGATCTTATTGAAAGAACATTCCAATAGTACAAAAAAAGGAAAAGAACTGAATGATTTCATTGTTGATATGAATTGTTTCTCTTGAAGCAATTCACCTTCTATGAACCTTAGGTTTGTCCATTATTTAATGACATAATGAAGCTCTGATGCTTTTGCAATGAACTATATGAGTCCTAATATGTCTCAGTCCATGAATGATTATATATACCATAGTAAGTAGCTGTAACTACTTGAATAAATTTAGTTTCTAATATCAATTACTTCTTTTTGGTATTTGTTAATCAACCCTAGTAATTGTTTTTTGATAGGTAGTTAATCAACCCTAGTAATGTCATGGATGATAAGCATAGTACATGTTTTTTGATCAGTGGTATTATTTATGTGTAATATTTTAGTTGGTTTGCGGTATACTTGTGTATTCCAACAGTAAATTAAATTAGTTCCTGCAGTTGTATTCTCACTGCACTATTTTGGTGCTTGGCATTATGGTGCTGAATATCAGTTTTTTTCCCCTGTTCTTTTTCCTCAGGCGCTTTCATAAATGTTAAATATTAAGCATTTAACCTTTTGATACTATTTAGTGACTGAAAGGTCCTAGTTTGGACCAATGAGCATGATTTTGGTGACTAGGATCTCTTTTTTAACATGCCTCTGGAATGCTTTGGCATTAATTTAACAGTGTTGGTTGTGCTGCCAGATTTGACTGTCGGGATTCAGGATTTGGGGTGCATTACAGCCTCATGACTTCTTCTGTGAACGATCTTTCCGGTATTTTCTAGAAAATCTGGATTCAAAATCTTATATCAGTGCTCCCCTGTTAAAAATTCTGTTTTGATCTTTGTGAATAGAAAAATTCTGTTTTGATCTTTGTGAATAGATTAAATTATAATTCTAATATGCTGTAATTGAACCGGCATATTTGGTGTTATGAGCTTCAGTCTAACTTAATTGCCTCTGCTTTGTTCCCTAACTCTTCATCGTCTGTTATATGGAAATTACACTATTTTTTTCATTTAAAATGTAGAAGTTTTTTTTCCCTTCATCATTATCAGTTCCATAGAAACAGAATAACCATAACAAGAGAAGATCTAATTCTTTTTTAGCTCATGCTTTTCCAAGGATTTGATTCTAGGATCTTCAGCATGAGTTTGCTGCTACCTTATCACCAGATCCAAAGTAATGCAGGACAAACCAAAATGACGCAACAATAGAGAATGAGAAAATGAAGGGTAGTTAACCTATACTTGGTACCTGGGCCTACTTGGAGTTAACACCAAGCAAGAGAGAACTGATATGAGCAGCACCAGACCATTGGGACAATTTCAAGAGAAATTTTATTCATCATCAAACTAATCCTCTCTCAAAGGAGTACAATGCTTTGCTTAAATAGAATACCAAACCCTAATTCTAACTAACATAGGAAACCCTAATTCTAATTGACATGGTAAACCTAATTCTAAGTGACTTAAGGAATCCCAATTATTAAATTACAAAAATGACTTTGACTATAGCTCATTAAATAAAAGTACTATTAAACCTAAAATGCTAAAATAAAATACAATTGACCAATTCATAATACAATTGATTCCAAATTTAAGTAAGTCTAAATTGAAAGAAATCTTTCCCTGTGCTTCCCATTTCACAAAGACGCTGTTCACATTATAACTATAGCTCTTTTTCTTGTGGCTTAGGGCAGGTCTCAATCTTTGTTAACAAAGGGCTCTTTTGTGCACTGTTGTTGGCAGTTTCATTACCTTCTGTGGTAATATTTTTCTAGTTACTAACTTATCAAAAAAATATTTTTTAGTTATTAGATTAGAACTTGAATTACCCTGATCTCAGCTCACTTTCTTACCTCTTGAACCACGGTCAAAGTGCATAGCCATCCATGGTAATTTTGCTTTACAGTGTTCTTATTGTCTGCTTACGTGTGTTGCCCTTATGCTATGATAATTATGTTCAAGAAACTTACCTACATCTCATTGTACAAGTTGAGTCACTAGGCTGATTATTTAAAGCTGGAGTCCCTCACTTCAGTTGTAAAGTTTGGTGCCTTTACACTTTGTTTTACTGGTTGCTAGTTTCTTTCTTTGGTCTAAACATGCTTTATCTTGTCTTTCTTGTATTATTTATTTTTTATTATTTTTTAAAATTTTACTTAAATACTTATGTTCTGTAAATAATGATTGTCCAGATAATAGTGAAGCTGATGAGCAGCAAAAGCACTCAGAATCCCGGATTCATTCTTCGTCTCCTATAACTGGAATGTCTCACCCTGGTGTTACTACCTCTAATGTTCAGTATCCAACACCTCCACAACTTGGAGCAGGACCTGCTATGGTACTACTTTTGAAGTCAACTTTTAAACTGTTTGTGTTATTATTAGCATATTCCACATTGAATTTTTTTTTTTTCAATTAAATAATCTGTTTGCTACATATATAAATTTCTTTAAAAAAAAAAAAGGTTGAAGTTAACCTGGACATAGTGTTGGGCACTTGGGCTTCATCAGCCAATTGTATTATGATAAACTGTCTTTGTTAGATCCTTAAAAGAGACTGATTCCCTACTCTTTCTTTTTGTTAAATCCTTACCTTGAAACCAGGTTCCTTACTGTCATTCAATCAAGTTCCAAATATTCCTAGGAATCTTCTTTGTTCCTGATAACCTTCTAATAATCCTCATTTTTTATTTTCTGAACATATCTGTAACTGGTGATAATTCCAGCCTTGCGGTCATGAACGTTGTGAATAAAAATTGTGTCATAGTAGTGTATATGTTGATTTTATCCTATTTTCTTTCTTCTAAAAATTCACATTTGAATAATTGAAAATGTGTTAAATGATACACCTGAAAAGGATCTCTTCATGCTTATATTATTTGATATATATTAATTTGTGGGTATCTTCCTTAGTAGACTCAAGATGATTGTCATTCAGGATTTGAAGTTGCAGTGAGAACACAGCGGTCAAGAAGTTTGAAATCAAATATTGGGAAAAGATACCATATATGGTGAGTTACCGAAGCAGAGTAATCAATCAAACCCAAAAAAGAAAAGGAAAAAGAAAATCTAAAACAGGTTGAGAGAGAGAGAGGTTTCTAAGGAGACCAATAGACTTTCTCATTTCTTTGGTATTGGAGCGATCAATATACAATTGTTATCTATATTCAGGAGCATGGTATCTAACTCTGGATGCAGGCAGTGAGAGAAAAAAGTGGAATGCAAGGATATAAATAGAAAAAAGAAAAAGAAAAAAAGAATCTGAGGTAAAAACTTAGTTTATTCGGATAATTTAGGTGGAAATAGAATTGGTTTTGAAGTAGTAAAGGTTTGATGTGGCCAGCAATTGCTGTCATGGTTGTATGTATGAGCTCTCCTTAAAGGATATGTTCACCTCTATTCTTTTGCCATTATTAGGAGAGCAACTGTGGTGAGCCATATGGATTGGTCGGAAGGAAGTTCCATTGGAATCTAAGATTCAATAGGACCATCCATGATTTAGGAATTGGAGGCTGTGGATTGGCGGTTTTATGCTCTTAATGCTATTCATGTTTCTGGTGTTAGAGAGGATGTGACATGTTGGTGACCAATTGGGAGTACTAGATTAAAGGTGAAAACTTCTTTGACACACTTAACTTTAACATTTCTTCTACATAGGTGTATCATTTTGCCTTCTCTTTTCTTTTTCATTCTTTCATTCTTTCATCTTTTATTTTTTTATTTTTTATGTTTATCATTTGTTTACTGTGTACCACGACTACACCCCTCCATTGTCACACTGTACTTACAAACAGGTATTGTGTTTCATTGTTAGAGAATGTACTAGTCAGTGGTTTTCCCTGGGTGATGCATATCTGGTAAAGAGTTGGTAGTGGTGAAGAGCACCACAAGTTGTGTTAAGGCAATTTATGAAGTGTTGGCGTTTTGTTGTAAAACAGGAGTTTAAGCTACTACACTCTTGCTTCAATGGTGACTTTGATCCTTTATCTTTCACAACTCATGACAAATGGGTTGTATATCTTTTCAATTAATGTTTCTTTTAATGGATGCTAATGATGATGAGGAATTCATCAAGCTGTTGATTTTACACGATTGAAACCATATTTGGTTTTCGAATTGTCTTACTAGGCGGTCCTTGTTTACGACATCTTAAAAATATATATATATATTTTTTTTTTTTTTTGATAAGTACTACATCTTAAATAAATAAAGTTGTAAAATATATATATATTTTTTTTTTTTTTTGATAAGTACTACATCTTAAATAAATAAAGTTGTAATGAATTCTTTTATTTTTTTTTTTTTTGTATTTGTGTTTTACTTTAGAATGAAACTAGAGAAAAGATAAAAGTTGGGTTGCTTCCGAAAAAAATTAAGCTCTGTAACTATTTGTAATCATGTTGCAATTTTGTCATTGATGAACAGGATTATTTGAGCTAAGAGAGACCCTATTTTACTTTTAGGTCTCACCTTTATTTTATCAATGGAACATGATTGTGTTTTTAGGTAACAATAAGACTGCAATGTTATAGATAAAGCTGGCATAATTATATCTAAGTTATAGATAGTTAGGGTTGCATAAGGGGGTAAGTTTGTGGAAAAGCATTTGGAAGAGCTGGGAGTTCTCCGGACATGCTACTTTCATAGTGAGGATTAGGGATCAAGTATGCTTTTGGAATGGTCCACAGTGTGGGGAGATTATGTTAAATTGTTTGATTTCTAAGCTTTTTTGTGTTGCACTGGATAGGGATGCGTATATGGCTGATTAAATGAATTGGTTCAATAGTGAACTCCAAACGTATAAGGGCTGTACAGGATTGGGAACTTGGGTCAGCGGATCAGTTTACTGAGTTATTCAGTTATCGTGAATAGGGAGGGCATTGATTGGTGAGGTAAAATCTTATTATTTGGCTCTGATAGAGGTTTAACGGGAACCATTCCATGGAGGAATATTTATCAGGCCAAGGGCCCTAACAAGTGGGGATTATTTTGTTTGGACAGCAGCAAGGAGAAATTTTTTGACAATGGACGATCTGAAAAAATTGTGAAATATTTTAGTGGATTGGTGTTCTATGAGTAAATCAAATGCAGAAGAATTGGAGCATTAAGCAACCAATGCAGCGCATTATATTTTCAACCATCTAGCCAACAGCTCTACACACATTAGCTAAGGTAATCTGCTTTGTAGTGTCATTGAGTGAGGACTGAGGTCACAGGTTTTTTGCTTTTATAACCTGGGTACTAGGGTTCCCTACTTCCCTGTTTTATGGTTTGATTGTTGTGGACTTTGCAGAGGGAGAGGAATTGCTGAACTTTTGAAGATTTGGAAAACTTTGCGGTTCAATTGAAGACGTATTTCACTAGATCATTGTTTGAATGGTCTAGTGCTTTGAGTTATAGTGTCACTCTTTCTTTTGTAGATTTCACTTGATTCCCCTTTATTTCGATTGTAATTTGCATGTGTTGCAATTTTAGGCTATCTTAAGTATGCATCCTGTGTACATGAGGTAGTTCCTCCATCTTAATAACATTATATTAGTTATAAAAAATAAAAATAAAAATAGAAGGAAAAAGAAGTAGAATCAACCTTTTTTTTAGAGCAGTCAAGTGAAGTTGGTGATGTGTATGCTCTCATTTTAGGATTTGAAAAAAAATATGAATTGGCAACACTGAAAATTATGGAATAAAAAAGAAAGACTCAACTAGTATTTTATCATTTCTTGATCTGATTACATGTGAAAGCCATAACTCAAATGTTTGCATTACAATAATGTCTCATGATTAATGAATGCAGATTAGAACAATAGGCTTAGAAAAATTTCTTTTGTAGGTGGTTGTAGTAGCCACCCCTCCCCCCAAAAAAGAAAACCCCCTTTCTCCCTTTCAAGGCAGCATGAATTCTAAACTTTCTCTTGTTCATTCTTGTATTATTAAAAAATGTTTTGGTGGCAACAGTTCTTATTGAAGTTTTATTACTGAACTAGTTGACAGAAAGATTGTGGTTTCTCCCTCCGATTTTTTTTTTTTTTTTCAAATTTAAATTTGGAACCAAGTCATATCACACACTTAACTAATTCCATATTGGCTTTTCTATTGAAGGGACCGGCGGCATACCCGTACCCAGATCCTTATTATAGAAGCATCTTTGCTCCCTATGATGCACAACCCTATCCTCCACAGCCCTATGGTGGGCAACCAATGGTATGCTCTCTTTGATTCTATCTGTCGATACATTGATAAAAAAGATGCCATATGTTGATCTCTAATTCTTTATGACATATGGTCATTGTTGATATTGAGACCACACATTGCTTATGACCATCCACCTTACAATTATTGGATAATTACCTCTCAGGTCCATCTTCAGTTGATGGGAATCCAGCAGGCTGGTGTTCCTTTGCCATCAGATGCAGTTGAGGAACCTGTATTTGTGAATGCAAAACAATATCATGGCATCCTGCGACGTCGACAGTCTCGTGCAAAAGCAGAATCAGAACATAAAGCTATTAAGTCTAGGAAGGTATGTTATGAGCCACACGTTTCTTGCCTCTTTTATTCAAAATTGTGTTGAGTTTGCTTCATAGGCTACAATGGCATTCTGGCCTATGTGGGGTTAGTTTCTGGGGTTCAATCCCTCCTACATCTGCTGAGCAAATAAATAAATAAATGATCTGTGGGTTGCCAAATAAATACATAAGTGATCTGTGAGGTTGCTTGGCCTTTTTATCCTTTTAAGTGTTAGTCTTATTTGGTTCTAATTGTCTTTCAATTTTATATTATTTAAACGTAAATTGATATATTGCTCCTCACTCAACTGATCTTGCAGCCATATTTGCATGAATCTCGACATTTGCATGCACTGAGAAGAGCAAGGGGATGTGGGGGTCGGTTTCTCAATTCAAAGAAAGATGAGAATCAACAAAATGAGGTGGCATCAGGTGACAATTTGCAGGCCAATATCAATCTCAACTCTGATAAAAATGATATTTCTTCCTCAGATGGCACATCCTGAAGTTTTGCTGCACAAACCAGTTATTGATCAAAGGTGTCCTTTCAACCAAGGCTCAATACCAGTCCCAATGGTAGCAGTATTGCTTCAATCTGGATCTATACTTAGAATTCAGTAGCATGTATAGGTTAAATCTGTAGGCAGTTCGTAGGGTGGTTGCAAGATGAGGCAGAAATAGTGTTATTGAAGAACAGTGACTGTTAGCTTCTCCGATGGTTTCTCGTCAGGCTTCACCTTTTTATTTTATTTTATTTTATTTTTCTCTCCTTTTGATAGTGATGGTTAAATATGCTGTGTGGGTGTTTTATGCATTTGAATCTGTGGCGAGGTCAGGACTTCCTAACACAAAATTTGAGTTGTGTTGATTGTTTGGTTTGGTTTGGTTATGTTTAATTAGCTTGGCAAAGATTAGATTGGTTGTTGCTCTATAGTATCAGTCTGATCCCTGTGTTGTCAGCTGGGAGAATAAGTCAGAATTGTTTAATTAAAATTGTTGGTGAATCTAGGGGGTGATGGTCATGGTACTATGTAATATATTTGTAGAAGTTGCATTGCCAATGGAAGTTTTATCATTTTGTATGTACAACTAGAAATGAGCTAAAAATATAGTTCTCCATGAACCAATGCTCATTTGATTCAATACAGACTTGTGCAGTTAGGCTGGAAAATTGTTGCACTTGTCAGATGGGACTAGAAGGTTGTTGCACTTGCAGGGTCAAGCCATCTTAGAGAATTGTGGTACAGGTGCCTACTAAAAAAAGAGTTGTGGTAAAGGCATTCATCAAGGTGTGGATTGATTTGAGGCATTGAGAAAAGAATTAAGCAGGCCTGAGAAAACCATGCATTCAAGGCATACCCATACAATTGATCTTTAGATAATATAGTACAAGGTCTACAGCCTTTGTACAACTATGTCGTTTTTGAACTACTGTGTTGGAGATGAGGGCAAAAGTAGCTAAAAAAAAGGGATATTATGTAACAGGTATATGTAATGCGTTGGTATGTGACACGGCGGCCTCCAGAGATACCATGAATGGGAAAACCAGTAACTCAGAACATCAATGGGATTAACAGTCTCCAGCGGATTAACAACACATACCAATCTATTCAGGGGCTTGCATGGTGTTTAAGTATATGCAGGAAAAAGTTGCTTTTGATTTATGTCAAACAATATTCATCCTTTTTTGGTTAAGAATCAAGGTCAGAACTCAGAGGCAGACTTTAATTATTATTTTTTTGTTTTGTTTTGAGAGTTAGGCAGACTTTAATTAAGCTTGGATAAGTGGACAACTTCAAGAAACCATAATTCCTTTTTTTTTTTTTTTAAAGAAAAAGAAGAAACAATAATTTAAGCGGACTAGCTGAGCCCTATTACTACTATTAAATATTAATAGTCATAGTTCCATCATTTCGGGTATTTATTAAAATGAGTCAAATATGGCTTTGTAGTTTTTGCAGTCATTTAAACAGTTCTTGTTTCTAAATGAGTTAATCTGGTGTGACTTTATGTTAGAATTTTATTCTCTCTTGCGTGCGTATGCGTATGTTTTTTTTTTAAAATGTTCCTATTTCTAAATAATACTCATAAAACAAGTCTCATTATATTTTCAGTTAAAATTTTAATATAAAAAAAAGTATTTCTAAATAATACTCATAAAACAAGTCTCATTATATTTTCAGTTAAAATTTTAATATAAAAAAAGTGTTTAGCCTGCATTGTTTGCTAAGAAAATTAGATACAAGGACCATTGACTTGTTTTGACAAAGTGAGATTAAATTGACAAAAATTAAACCGTAGGAACTAATTTAATAATTGAAGTAAAAGTACTAATTTAATAATTGAAGTAAAAGTTAAGGAACTAAATTAAATTTTAGCAGGAAAAAAAAAAAAAAAAAAGAAAAAGAAAAAAAAAGGCACTGTTACATGCGCTTGTGCTTGTCCAAGTTCAATCTAATTTTTATGATGAAAGTTTGGTCTCACCCAAAATTCTTAATCTAAGAAAGAATCAAATAATTGTCTTTTACTCACTAGAGTCTTGTTTAGTAATAGCCTTTATAATTTTTAAAACAAGGGTAATAATTAATAAACACCTTTTCTATCACTTAATTAAACTTTTAAGATAAATACTAACTAGTCGGTAATTGGTGCAATGAACGATAAAGTTAAACAAAATTTTTTTTTTCTATCTTTTATTTTTTGTCTAAATATAAAATTTAATAATTATGGTAATTATTCATAGTTATATATTATAATTACTCATAGGTATTTATTATAATTTTGTTTTCATATAAAACCATATATATTTGATAATTCAATAGTTGGGTGTGAGAGAATTTGAACCATGTAGTCACTGCTAGAAACACAAAGGGGTGCTAGTTGAGCTACAAACATACAATTACAAGGTTCTTGACATGCATTCTACTATTTAAAGAAAATATAATTTAGTAAGATTCTAATGAATGTTTTAAATATAGACTAAGTTTAAAATTAGTTTAAAAATATAATAGAATAATGGCGTATAAAATTATAAGGTCTCAAAAGTTTAAGTGACAAAATATTATGAGTTCAACCAAAAGTCAGAAGTCTTTAAGTTTATATGTATTATAGATTTATTATAGTACTATTAGAGTAAGTGGGTAAGTGGGGTTTTAGGTCTATATATTTTTTTTATTTAGTGTTAAAATTTTCACATAATAACTAAGGCTCCACTTGTTTCAACATAATTTTTTTTTTTTTGGGAATACATTTTCAAAAAAAAATCTAATGGAAATGGCTTGTTTTATATTGTTTGGTTGTATTTTTAAAATGTCTTGAAAAACATTTTTGGTGTTTGTCTTGTACAAAAAATCACAAAATTTCTTTTATATATATATATGCACAACCAAAAATCACAAAATTTCAACATAGTTTTTATTTAATAAATATATATTAAATAAAAACTTTAATTCATTCTATTAAAATTAATATAAAACATCTAAAATCAACCTAAAAAAGAAGCACAATCAAAATCAAATTATTGAAAATTACACTAATATGCACAACCAAAATAAGAGTACCAAAAAAAATTTAACAAAAATTATCAACTAAACTTACACATTTTCATACATAATTATAGATACTTGAAACCTCCAAAAATACACTTGAGAGTTGTTTTTGTGTTACTTTTAAAATATTAGAAGCAAGTCTTGAAATTTTGAGATATATCATGGTCATTTTGGAGGTTTTGAGAGGTGGTAATTGTTATTTTGAGGTTTTGGGGTATTTTCTCATTTTGTTGGTTTAAGGGTATTTTAGTCATATTGACATTGAAGGTTTTTAAAGATATTAGCTCATTTTGAAGGTTTCAAGGTTATTTTGATCATTTTGTAGGTTTGGAGAGTATTTTAGTTATTTTGAAGGTTTTCAAGAGGTAATTTGGTCATTTTGAAGGTTTTTGTGGCATTTTTTTAGGTTTTAAATGTATTTTGATCATTTTGGAGATCTATAACTATTTTTGTCATTTTAGAGATTTCAAGGAAGCATCAATCATTTTGAAGGTTTTGATATCAGTTTAGAGGTTTTAAGGATATTTTGGTAATATTTCTATTATTTTGGTGGTTTTTGTTATCTTGAGATTGAAAATGTTATACAATATTTTATAGGTGTGAAACATTTTTCAGCCCTAAATAAGGGTTTTTTTTTCTAGTCAATAGAAGATGATTTTGTGACCAAGTGTTTCAACCATATCTTTTTTTTAAAATATTTTATACCGAAACAAATAGGGGCACTAATATATCATTTTGCTTCACCACAATTTCAAAATTTTGGATAGTTATTTTCTTTTGGATATATTACTTTTTGTAATATCCTTTATTACATTATAGGGGAATTCAAAAAATTTCTAAATAAGAATGTGTAAACAAGCCAATGGTTAATTTCCAACAAAAATGGCCATATTTATTTTGAGTAAAGTTTATGTCTAGTGTTCTAGTGTATTAGAGAAACGCAAAAGTGATACATGATCATTTTTAGACACGTATTTTATTTATGTTGCATCTAAAATTCTAGGACATTGGATGCATGCCAAACAATTATCTATCATATTCCTTTGGGGGAGGGGACCTTAGCATTAGTTATATATTAGAGCTTAAGTACAGATCATAGGAAAGAAAATCATTTTATTCCCTTTGACACCCTATATTTTTTTGTGAAATAAGTCCCATCAAAACTTTGAAAAAGAGAAAACCATCATTTAATTGACCACCACCTAATCTTAACATCCATGTTCACAACCTCAAACCCATGAATTCTCAATTTATTGTGACTCCCAAATTTTTCTCCATTATTGTACTGAAAACATGAGATTAAAATATCTTTTTGTGTGTAATTATTGAACCTAAATCTATACCTTAATGAAAGGTTTATGAGATAGGACACCCTAACCCATTGTGTAGCATATGAGCCTTCTAAGTAAACTTTAATTCCAATGGACGAAATTAGATATTCACTTATAGACAAATAGAATATCATGAAAGTCGATCTGTACCTCAATCTTCATCACACTTTTATAAGGAAAATGACATTATTTAGAGATATTCTCCCCATGTGAATTTCCTATCCTTTAGTGGGGTAGAGAAAAAAAATGAGAAACTTATTAATTAAAATAAGGTCAAAAAGTTGGCCTTCACTGTTGACCACTGTCAATGATTTATAGGCGTCATTCAAACAATATGATATATTGTTCAATTATCTCTTCTACAAAGATGGGGCATGGGTTCTCAAATTTCAACGAGTCACTATTACCTTCTTTTATTTCACGTTATCTTATTCCCGATGTTTCTACCTTGAAATCATTCCAATTTTGCCTAAAATTTCTAACGTTGTTTGGGTTTGTCTTATTAGAAATTGCATGAATTTTTTAACCTCTCACACTGAAGTTGGCAGGTGATGGATCGAATAAGAGAGGCTTTTTGGACTTGCACTTGTTTTTGGTTTATTTTCTCTTACCCAATGATGCTACTTTAAACCCCCATGACCAAATACAACAAAGTTTTGGTAAGCTGTAAACCAAACAGTCCCATCACACACACACACACACACAAATATGGTGGGGTTAGTGAGTTTTGTCACCTTAATTTACCTATATTATTTATTAGAGCACTAATTATAGAAGAACTCACTTTCTTCAACAATGCTTTGCACATGTCAATCAAATCAAGAAAAAAAAAAAAAGATCACCCTATTGACTATTTAGGCAGGATTCAAGGTATTAGTGTATGTATCAATGTATATCCTCTAATCACCACCACACCCACCCCCACCCAACACCCCCCCCCCCAAACCCCCCGGCCCAAAAAAAAGTATCTCAATTGGACTTATGAGGGAAATTAGCATTATATTAATTTACCACTAAATTGTCCATTTAGACTTCAGGATTATTATTTTGTATTTAAGCACACCATTCATGAACCGATGATGAGTCGTATCACATCAATTATTGTTGATAATTGATATATGCAAAATACCTTTCGGTTCTTTCTTTTGGACAACCTTCTATTATTTACAATATTGTTTTCTTGAAGTCAAATAAAATGGGAAACTGACGCAAATCACTGAAAATTGTCACTACATGTATCATTGGAAGTTGTTTAATAATAGTAAATCATATGAAATGTTGAACGTAAAATTCAGGAGGTACCAGGAATCACATTTGTCAGGATTAGCAGTGACAGTATCCAGAAATAACAGTATCCAGAAATAATGATAGAAAATGTGACCCAAATATATAAATGATAGAGAAGCAAGTCAATATGCAGGAAGTAATTGCAACCAGAACTTCAAAATAAGAAAATTTCGAATGAATAAAATTATTTATGCTATCTTATACTTCATTAAAATTGCAACATGTCACATGTACTTCCATTTTTCTTTTCTTTATAAAGTAATTAAAGTTAAAACCAAAAAAAATCAAACAAATGACATATTATAATTGATGAAAAATAATCTCAAATATTAGAGTGGGACAAAAAAATTTCGTTTTTCTAGAATCACCCAATTCTCCGTAAGAAATAAACTGAATCTGTAATAGGTATTTTTTTGAGTAATTACCTATTGTGGTAGTTTAAAAGCGCTGTAATAAGCCTTGTATTTAAAAAAATAAAAAAACTCAATTTCACAAAAAATAAGACCTATATTGGCGCATTCTAACCGCTGTAATAGATACATGTGTTGAGGTATTCTTCAGAAACGTCGTTATAGTCATCTTAAACGCCAGTATTGACCATAACTATGTCAATACTTACAAAAGCGCTGCTGTAAGCCTTTGTTTATAGCAGCAATCACTAAAACTGCTGTAATCGGTGATCCATAGTGGTGGTTTTAGAAAATGCTGGTATAGGTCAATTTTTTTGCAGTGCCACTTGTGATTAGAGAAAAGGAAAGTAATATGAAAATCAGTTATTGCAATTCCTTTAGCATCTTAACATTTTGTTTTGAAGTTAATTAAAAAAATGAAATGAGTAAATATAGTGGAAAGTAAGGACAGAGTATTCTAAAGCCTTTTGAAATAAATACACAAGTGAGTAACAGTTTTCCTGGGTCTTCGAGGAATAGAGACCATAGTAACATGCATGATACTATTTGATTTGTTATGGATTTATATTTAAAGTTACCATGTACAATTGCCACTAATAAATATTAAATTGGCTTACGATCATCTATCATCATGCCACATCATCCGTTAATGGGAATAAGAGTGTTTGTCACTTTTACTGGAAAGCGCATGTATACATTTGTGTGTTTTGGTGCAAAAAGAAGGATGCTAATTAATGGGCTGCTTGTGTTTTTTTGCTGAATAAATTAATAGGCTGCTTGTCAAGAAATTGTAAAGTGACTGCGATATATAACCAAAAATCTATCCGTTCAATTCAAAGAATTAGTTTTATGATATTTGTTATTACTTGTTTGTTTTACATCCACACCCACTAACCAAAAAAAAAAAAATTGGGACTATTTTAGCATTTTTAAACTGTTGGAATATTTGAAGTTCAAAATTGCTATAGATAGAAAATGAAATTAATGAATGATAGAATTTTCTTTCAATTTGATTTGAACAAGTTAAAGTTCCTTCAATATGTGTCAAGTCAAATAAGCATATACTTACACTTTTAGTTATGTAACCCTACTTGATATATAGTATCCATTCGGATACAAGTGTTTCTCCCCAAGTTTGTGTTTGTGTTTTTTAGTGGCCCCACAGTATTGTTCATGGAGTCGCAACTTGTGAAAAATTCTATTAAAATTTGCTACAATGTCCTGAGCCATACGGCTGGCCTACACCTTTTGTACTTTTGTTCATTTAAATATACCTATTCTATATTTTTCCGGTTAAAAAAAAAAAAGTTTGCTATAATGTTTTTTTTTTTTTTTAAGATTATTTTGCTACAGTATTTTCAGCAATAAGTTTTCAGTTTTCAGTAAAATAAGCGGTATCCAAACAGACACATAGTCAAATAAATGACTTATTTAAATTATTTAATAAATTAAATAATTTACTGGGTAAATCTGGGCTTTATTAACAACTGCAAGGAGCCTCAATAGTGATTAATCCTTTTGAGGTATAGCGCAGATGTGGCTAGCGCTTTTCCTTGGGTCGTTACATATATAGTCTTTGAATCTTCATGCAATGAAAGAGATTCTCTTTTCCGGCTTACATGAAACTTTTTTTTTTTTTTTAAAGAAATATTGTGTGCATGATTTAATAGTGAACGCTCCTCAAGAATTTAGCGCTTCTTTTACTATCTTCCAACACAAAATAGAGACCTATAAGCACATACGCATGAATACGAGTATAGCTACGGATATGGATACAACATGGTAACAAGGAAATTTTTAAAAAATTAAGATACAATACGACAAAAATATGTATTTTAATTAATTATTAAATATTCATTTATTTATATTTTGAAATATTTTTAATCATTTATCTTTGCATATTATGTTAAACATATATCAATTTAAGAGTAATAATGGATACTAAAGAGAATTCATGACTAATAAACGATATTTAGAAATTAGAATACAAACCAAAAATAAGATTCAAAAGAGTCAATAAAAGATAACTATGTAAGTGTTTAAAATTGAAACTAGAAATAAATAGAAGATAAGTCATAAGTGTCCCTCTTGTGTTCTGCAAATTTTCAGAGAAGAAAAAAAAATATGGATACAACATGGTAACAAGGAAATTTTTAAAAAATTAAGATACAATACGACAAAAATATGTATTTTAATTAATTATTAAATATTCATTTATTTATATTTTGAAATATTTTTAATCATTTATCTTTGCATATAATGTTAAACATATATCAATTTAAGAGTAATAATGGATACTAAAGAGAATTCATGACTAATAAACGATATTTAGAAATTAGAATACAAACCAAAAATAAGATTCAAAAGAGTCAATAAAAGATAACTATGTAAGTGTTTAAAATTGAAACTAGAAATAAATAGAAGATAAGTCATAAGTGTCCCTCTTGTGTTCTGCAAATTTTCAGAGAAGAAAAAAAAAAAAAAAAAGACTGGGACATGCGTAGTGTCCCAAATGTGCCCCATGTTCGACACGGGTACAATACCTTAAATGAAGTATTATTACTTCCTAGATAAATACATATGTAATTAATAAATTAAATTTCCACCACAATGTTTTGATTTTTTATATTTTGAAAATTAGCTTATATCCTATAGCGATTTGATTCCCAATCTAGTACGATAGGCCTTGTATAATTGAATTGGGTCTTTAGTAACCGTAATCAAAAGAACCGATGTTTGTTAGATGATACCTAGGAATTCTGTAGCTCAATTAAAATTTCTAGTACACGTGTTTCAACAAAGAAGCTTATGGGTTAAATCCTTTTCCCGACTATCAAATTGCTTTAAGAAAAAATTTACTTAAATAATAATGAGGTGTTTCTCTTTTTGAGAAGAAAAATAATAATGAGTTATAGATACTTAGAAAAAGCAGCTGCCTCTCTTAGATCCTATATTATAGTCCAGGGGCTATAACTGTGTTGGGCCTGAGTTTGAGTCATCAACTCAGTCACTGCGTGCTTGAAGGGGTGGCAGGCTGGCAGCATAATTTATACATGGCTCTTCTCGCTAATTTCACTATCTTTGGAAACAAATCGCCTATCATTTCATAAGTTAATTTAGACCGTCGGCAATCTCTCAAATATACACGACAAAAGATGACATTATAAGGTGATAAAGCTTTTTAAGATTAACACTGTATCCGTAAAAAAAAAAAAACACTAATTAGCTTACAACATGGACCATAAATTTACGTGCATGGTAACTTGAGAAATCTATTTATAAGTACATGGTTCATATCATACAATACAAGTACAAGCCATAACTAATTAAAACAGGTTTAAGAGAAAAAGTCACTAAATTTAGTTGTAATTTAATCAATACCATGCAATTTCTTCCCTACAATAATTTACCTTATGGAAACGTCTGAAAATATATTATATATAGCATGGCCATTATTTGCATTGCGACCAAAAGTTTCCAATACTTTTGAATAAGAAAATGAAGATTCCCAGTACAAATAAAATACTATTATAATATATATAAAAAATAAAATAAAGCTTGAATGGAAAGAAGACGACTTAATAAACATAACAATGCTTCTCTAATCCAAAGTCCATACTCACATTAGGAGGAGAACAAAAATGCATGGTGATGCATGCCATGTTGACGGCTGATTAATGCTATTAATGTTGCCATTAATTGCAGTCTCACTCGTAGTTTTTCCTTGAACTTTTCGAAGGTTTTGACAAATTGAATTCATATACTTTAATACCACTCCTAATCATAGCAAGTATTATATGATATTGTGTCATAATTAGTAGCAAAGATATCAAGATTTTCCCTCAGATGAGCATCCTATCAAGTTGGGTTCCTCTCTTTTCCTTTCTATCCATGTCTCTACCTTTACACCCTCCTATCATGCATGGACCCCTAACAATACATACACCTCACACAGACAAAGAGAGAGAGAGAGATGTAAAATGGAAGCAAAGGCACACAAATCTAGAGTGAAAAAATTGTGGTGGGTGGGGTATGTTTTGCGAGTCCATAACAATCTTTTGTTGCATGACAAAATGGGGTCACCCACCCTCCTAAATACTCTATCTCCACAACCAAAAAAAGAGAGAAGAAAAAACCCTTTTGGGTCCCTCAGACGGGGCTGGAAAGGGACTTCCACCACTGTTAATTTTGCAAAATCACGCAATCTGATATGGGAACATGGCTCAGTGGACCTACCCCAGTGGTGGGGTCTTGGTGTCCTGGACTAACCCATATTTTGTGTACCCCTTCTCTTCCAAAAAGAGAGTTAAAAAGAAAGAAAAGAGAAGCAAAGGGGTTCATGATAATTATATAGCCAGGGAGACAAGAAAACACCAAGTGAGTCTGTGTAGCCATTGACTCCTCTCCCTTGAGCTCCCATCATAAGCCCATTAATTATATACATGTTAAGAGGAGAGAGAGAGAGAGAGAGAGAGAAAGAAGAGCCATCTTTGAAGAAGGAGTGTTTCCAAGCTTTGGATGCTTTCAAGATATGAAATCTTTTATATGTGAAATGTCAACCTTGTGAAATCTAAAAGTCAATTGCTTTTCTTACCATTATCTCTCTCTTTTTTCTCTCTCTTGGATTCTTCTGAGCCAAGGGATGGAGGTGGGAAACACTCTCAATTGTCACCAAAAGGGGTGGTTGGTGCTGGTCGACCTTAACCAAAAAAGGTGAATTTTAAGGCCAGATTCTAGCTTTGAGGTTTAAAAGCTTGGTAGAATTTAAATATAAAGAAAATATAGATTCTACATAGTGAGCAAGGTGTGCTTTAACAAAGAAAACATATTCTTAATCCAGTAAGACTGAACCCTAATATATCTTTTTTGCCACTTGGCATGCACATAGAAAACGAAAAGCATGGGCAAGTTGAATTCATGATGACACTGCACATGAAATTATAGCATAATAGAGATTACTCTACTTTTAATTTGACCTAACCTATACAACTAATAAAAGTACCAGGTATTCGTAAATGATCTATCAATGGTCAATCTTTCTTCCTCATCCATGAAGCCTTGCCACTTCCTGTTATTTTAAAAACCGTTTCTCATAAGCCTATCTATAGAGGGTCAGGCCATACCTCAACGATATGAGGAGCGAGATTGAGCGAAGTCATCGGATCCCTTATTTAGAAAGAAACGCTACTCATAGAGAATAATAGTTATCTTCATATTTGTTGTACCTAACAAACTCCCATTGCATTTAATGTGATGTGATTGCTCCCCCCTCTTTGAAGTAGGTTATAAAATTCAGCCGCCTAATTATACCTTGGATGTCACCAAATCGGGTGACATGCATCAAACTAACTAGAGAAATGAGGGCTTTGAGGCTTAATTCGGGAGAAAAGAGAGAGATGGCTATAAAAGATATATATCAACTTGAAGAAGAAGGTGTGATTCTTACGTAATTTTAATGATCTATTTGGATTGAGAGAGAAAGAATGGGGAGTTGAGGAGAGTATAATAGAATTAGATAGAAATTGGCTAATTTTGGTCCAAATCTACCTTACTCTACGCTACTCCTCATCCTTCCCCTCAATCTAAACAGATAGTACTATTCCACAAATCTCAAACTCACTTTATCATTCGAGTGTCACCGATGAATCGGATAAACCATTTTTACAATGATCATGTTTGAGAATATAATTGCTGACGATACATCTTGACTTTCATCAATTCCCAATTCCAAGAATCCCAACTCTCGCATTGACTTCATAGGTACATACTTGTCTCCTAAAAGGCTTTTATGGTTGTCAAGGACGCGTTAAATGTTTAAAACTAAGAAGTCACAAAAAAAATTTACTTTTAATTTCTCCTGCTTAAAAGAAGAGGGAAATTGAAGATTAGAATTTGAAAATCATTAAAATAATATTTTAATTATTAAGTGGCTTTAAATAGCTTAAAATTTTGTAATTATCCTAAAACAAATAAGAAATTCAAGCAAAACCCACCAAAAGTCAAGATTCGAGCTAAGATGTACGCACAAGACACAAGTGTAGATTTGCACCTTGTCCAAAGACATGGGTGCCAATCGGCACCTATGTTGTGATTGTCACAAAATTTGAGTTTTGGTACACAATATCAGCTTAAAGGTAGTTTAAACATGCATTAAGAAAAAAAAAAGTATAAAAACACTTAGAGGGATGGAAATAAAAGAAATTCGAACCCTCTAATCCATTCCCCTCTATAAAGAGAACCTCTCATCACTAAATTGAGAGATTCCAATTTTTTGTAGCTATGAAGCTTACTAAAATTTGAGAATCATTAGATGCTGCAATATTTTGAGGGAACTAACTAAAATGAGGCATTACATATATCCAAACGCTTAAATTGTCTAAGTCAAGCAAGCTACAACATGCATCACAACATATTGCGTTCATCAACACACACAACTCCCTCCATCAATGACGAGGAAAATATGGGGATTAAGAGATCCAACAATTCAAAGAGACACATTCACTTTTAAATCTACCATTAAGCCATTTGAAGGAGATAGTGCATGCAGGTATAAAATTTATAACCCATTAATAACATATTGGGGAAATTAAATTTTTTGTCCCTATATTTTTGCCATATTTTCAATTTGGTCCTCATGTTGTATTTATGTTTACACATATGTTCAACATAATATTTGAATGAGTCATCTTCTTATTCAAAGGTAAATTAAATCTGTTACATTTGTACTCGTTATTGTTGCTAATATGTGTGAAGTGTTTAAGATGGTACATTAAATGGAATAATCCAATTTCAACTAAAAATTCCTTTTTTCTAAATTTCATTCCTTATAAATTTTGTATTTACTATATGAGAAAGGGTGATGTTTAAGAAACAAAATTAGGTATGGAATTATAAAGTCTGCCTAAAATAATTGTTTTAGTTTATATGTTTATGAGCACGTATATGATTTTATATGTTTATAAATCAAACTTTAAGGTTTTTTTCCTTATAAAATATTGGCATTACCTAACTATTCAACTTTTTCTTATAATGTAATAAATAATACAACATTACAAAACTCCAACAACTTGCATGGAATTTATATTTTACATAACATACTTCTTAAAATCCACTAGAATATTATCATGCCGGTGATCTTCTAATTCATACTGTTCTTGTTTAGCTTTAGGTTAACCCAGCAAGCGATTTATAATCCACGTCATCATGAGCTATTAACAGTGATTAGAGAACATAAACTCTCTATAACCCCATTATCATCGGTTCAGATAAGCTCGAGTATATTGGACCTGAAGTTTCTCTTCCACCACACCCCAACAGTTGATGAAGATATTCTAGAATTATTGACTATTATACCTCTAGTTGGTTCATTGATTAGTATTCCATTTAAGATGGTACTTTAAATGGAATAATCCAATTTCAACTACAAATTCTTTTTTCTAAATTTCATTCCTTATAAATTTTGTATCTACCATATAAGAAAGGGTGATGTTTATGAAACGAAATTAGCTATGGAAATAAAGTTTTCCTAAAATAATTGTTGTAGTTTATATGTTTATGAGAACGTTTATGATTTTATATGTTTATAAATCCAACTATTAAGGTTTTTTCCTTGTAAAATATTGGAATTACCTAATTATTCAACCTTTTCTTATAACATAATAAATAAGACAACATTTCAAAACTCCAACAACTTGCACGAAATTAATATTTTTCATAACATACTTCTTAACATCCACTAGCATGTTTCTAAAATCCTTTTTTCCTTTCTTGTTAACCTTAAAAATACATCAAAATATTTGCTTAAATGTTTTTTTTTTTTTTTTACTTCACCTAAAGAGTTACATCCTATAACTCCCACATCTCCTAGAACAAAAGCTTGCAATCATGTAAGTTTCTTGTATTTTTGCCTCTTATTTGTATGAGATGGCATTCAGCCTAATAGTATACACCGGTTTGAATTAAGTGAATTGGCATTAAGCCTAATAGTACATACCAGTTTTAAATTTATTTGAGGCTACACCTTATGTTCTTTTTGTGCTTGTGCTACACTTTCTCGAGCACAGAATCTTATGATATGCACTAAGGTGTTCATGATTGGCTAGTGAACAGTGGTGAGATGGTTATTTATGCCTTTCTCAAAAGGATCAAGTCCGACAGGCAAATAACATGTGACTTCAAGATTAAGACAAAGTGATAAACACCATAAACATCTTTCCCACACACATGCACTACAAAGCTCAAACTAGTAAAGTGCAATAAAGTAAGCTCATCCAAGCTAAGCAAGGTACATAAGACATGTTATGTGTAAATAAATTGACCAACCTTGTTTTCAAAAATCAAGAACATTATGTTCAACATAAATTTTGCTTTCTCCTTTTCCTTTTTTTTTTTTTAAATGGAAAACAAATAAATCCTAGAATGAAATGCATGAATGTAATGCAATGCAAGTCCTAGAACAAAAAAAACACAAAAAAAAACAAAGAACAATGGTCACAAAAGAATAGAGCAATGAAGCACAAGGACCATGTCAGAAAGACTCAATTAGTTCGAGTCTTTTGCATCCAAAACTTTTTAGATGCACCATGAGCATTGGAGTTCTTATTCACATTTGAGTGATTCCCAACTCCATGATTGGAGTAAAGGTTTAACACCTTTACCAATTCACCAATTAATGCCATAGGATCTTGTGCTTGAGGCACAGGCACTTTTGGTTTATTTGCTCTCTTATCAGCTTGAAGCTTGTAACAGTTAGGACGAATATGTCCAGACTTACCACAATAATGACAAACCCAAACAGGTTTACCATGCATCTTGTCCTTAGATTTGGTAGGCTCCTTAGGTTTAGATTCTCTTAAGTCTACCCTAATCTTCTTAGGTGGTGAAACTTCTACAGGTTTAACTACCTCACTCACAGAAGGTTTGACAGTTTCACTCACAACCTCATTCACAGAAGGTTCAGAAGAAGAAGAAGGAACAAAAGTAGTGGAATGTGGTCCAGTATCAAAGAAGCTTTCAACATATCCTAACCCAGTTTTATCAGAAGGATACTTTTGAACATTCAGCATGTGATCAAGTTTAGAACTAGCAGATCTAGCAACAGATAAATCATGTTCCAAAGTTCTAACTTTATTAAGCAAAAGCATGTTCTCAGATTTAACATTATTCAAAAGCTCATTAGCATCAAACAGTTTAACAAGCAAACTTCTCTTTTCAAGCTCAAGAGAATCAATTTTCTTTAGGCCAAGATCAACTTTCATAGCATCCTTTGCAGCAATTTTGCAAAGTTTGTTATAGGCCTCTTGAAGATCTGCATCTTCAGAGAGTTCCCCATCAGAAGGGTTCTCTTCAGCAGATATGCTTTCATTGACTATAGCAATAGCCGTGAAAGCAATGAAGTTTCCATCCTCGTCACCACCGGACTCATCATCAGAAACCTCATTATCACTAAGGGTTACAGCCATAGCTTTACCCTTAGTCCTTAAGAATGTAGGACATTCAGATTTCACATGACCATACCCTTGACAGCCAAAACACTGAGGACCCAAAGAGTTATTAGAAGATTGACCAGAATTTTCTCTAGGTTTTCAAAATTGTTAACCTTAGTGGGATCATTCTTCCTAAAATTTCTAGGTTCAGCAGTGTAACTACCTCTTGCCTTTCTATTTGTATTCCTAAGAAAGTTCTTAAAGTTTTTGGCAAGATAGGCAATCTCTGTAGCAGAGAGCTCATCATCAAATCCACCACCATCAACATCATCAACTGACTTAAGAGCCATTGATTTGGATTTGTTCACTTTAGGTAGGTCAGACTCATAGGATTGAAGAGATCCTACAAGCTCATCAACAGGGATGGAGTCCACATCCTTGCTTTCAGTTATGGCAGTCACTTTGGGTCTAAAGTCTTCAGTTAAAGATCTAAGTATCTTCCTAACAATCTTAGGTTGATCATAGATTTCACCCAAATTAAAAGCAGAATTAACAATATCATTCAGTTTGGCATAAAATTCATCAAAGGATTCATCATCAGACATCTTAATGCTTTCAAACCTAGAAGTTAATTGCTGCAGTTTGTTTATCTTAACTGCCTTTGTGCCTTCATGCACAGTTTGGAGGATTTTCCAAGCAGTATGAGCAACCTCAACATTAGAGATTCTCTTAAATTCCTCCATAGAAACAGCATTAAAGATAGCATTCATAGCTTTGCTATTGAAGCTTGCTGCTTCTTTTTCAGAAGTTTGCCACTCACTCACAGGAGTAGCGGGCTTCACCCATCCGTATTCAACGGAATTCCAAACCCTTTCATCAATGGATTTCAGGAATGCTTTCATCCTTACTTTCCAATAAGCATAGTTGTTCCCATCAAAATGAGGAGGAACAAACAGAGAGTGTCTATGCTCCATGACAAAGGGGTCAAGGATCAGCTCAGAGATTAAAAATCTCAAACAAAAAGAGCTACCGGCTCTGATACCACTTGAACGGTTTTAGACCCCTTAAACACACAGATTGCGTAGCCTAGATTAATTAGCCAAGTTGTTACTTAGTCAAATTAAGCAATTCTAGGTTAAAACAATCCAAACAATCATATCAAGAATATAAAGCAGCGGAAAATAAATAACACAAGATATGATCACCCAGAAACCACACGGTAAAAACCTGGGGAGGATTTGACCCACCGATCCTCAAGGCTAACCTGAATTCACTATGAAAGAATTGAAGTTCGTACAAAAGGACTACAAGCTCCCCGCTCGACTTCCTAATGCTACCCACCAGTAGAACTTCCTGACACGACCACGCGCAGGCTCCGAATCCACGGACTACTTCTTTCTTGAATTCCTCAATCAGCTACAAGCTCCCCGCTTGCTTTTCTTTTAAGTTCCAATGGTTGCAACAGTAATGATCTTCAAGATGTTGAAATCATCTCTACCATGAAAACCCTAAGTTTTGTGTAAAGGAAAGCTCCTCAAAGATCTCACAAGAGATTCACACAAAACAGCAATGTATGAGCAACAATACAATATGGACAACCTCCAAAAACGTGGCTAGGGTTTTGTTTATATACCTAGGGTAAAAACATGAAACCCTAAACGTTTAATGAAGTAGGGCTGAGTTGGAAATTCTGCAGAAAATTCAACCTGTGCGATTTTCGATCGATCGAGTCTATTCTTCGATCGATCGAGCCAGGCCGAAAGTCCCAAGTACTTCTGCAGCCACTCGATTCCAACTTTACAATATTAAACCAACTTTGAGCAAGTNATTAATGTTGCCATTAATTGCAGTCTCACTCGTAGTTTTTCCTTGAACTTTTCGAAGGTTTTGACAAATTGAATTCATATACTTTAATACCACTCCTAATCATAGCAAGTATTATATGATATTGTGTCATAATTAGTAGCAAAGATATCAAGATTTTCCCTCAGATGAGCATCCTATCAAGTTGGGTTCCTCTCTTTTCCTTTCTATCCATGTCTCTACCTTTACACCCTCCTATCATGCATGGACCCCTAACAATACATACACCTCACACAGACAAAGAGAGAGAGAGAGATGTAAAATGGAAGCAAAGGCACACAAATCTAGAGTGAAAAAATTGTGGTGGGTGGGGTATGTTTTGCGAGTCCATAACAATCTTTTGTTGCATGACAAAATGGGGTCACCCACCCTCCTAAATACTCTATCTCCACAACCAAAAAAAGAGAGAAGAAAAAACCCTTTTGGGTCCCTCAGACGGGGCTGGAAAGGGACTTCCACCACTGTTAATTTTGCAAAATCACGCAATCTGATATGGGAACATGGCTCAGTGGACCTACCCCAGTGGTGGGGTCTTGGTGTCCTGGACTAACCCATATTTTGTGTACCCCTTCTCTTCCAAAAAGAGAGTTAAAAAGAAAGAAAAGAGAAGCAAAGGGGTTCATGATAATTATATAGCCAGGGAGACAAGAAAACACCAAGTGAGTCTGTGTAGCCATTGACTCCTCTCCCTTGAGCTCCCATCATAAGCCCATTAATTATATACATGTTAAGAGGAGAGAGAGAGAGAGAGAGAGAAAGAAGAGCCATCTTTGAAGAAGGAGTGTTTCCAAGCTTTGGATGCTTTCAAGATATGAAATCTTTTATATGTGAAATGTCAACCTTGTGAAATCTAAAAGTCAATTGCTTTTCTTACCATTATCTCTCTCTTTTTTCTCTCTCTTGGATTCTTCTGAGCCAAGGGATGGAGGTGGGAAACACTCTCAATTGTCACCAAAAGGGGTGGTTGGTGCTGGTCGACCTTAACCAAAAAAGGTGAATTTTAAGGCCAGATTCTAGCTTTGAGGTTTAAAAGCTTGGTAGAATTTAAATATAAAGAAAATATAGATTCTACATAGTGAGCAAGGTGTGCTTTAACAAAGAAAACATATTCTTAATCCAGTAAGACTGAACCCTAATATATCTTTTTTGCCACTTGGCATGCACATAGAAAACGAAAAGCATGGGCAAGTTGAATTCATGATGACACTGCACATGAAATTATAGCATAATAGAGATTACTCTACTTTTAATTTGACCTAACCTATACAACTAATAAAAGTACCAGGTATTCGTAAATGATCTATCAATGGTCAATCTTTCTTCCTCATCCATGAAGCCTTGCCACTTCCTGTTATTTTAAAAACCGTTTCTCATAAGCCTATCTATAGAGGGTCAGGCCATACCTCAACGATATGAGGAGCGAGATTGAGCGAAGTCATCGGATCCCTTATTTAGAAAGAAACGCTACTCATAGAGAATAATAGTTATCTTCATATTTGTTGTACCTAACAAACTCCCATTGCATTTAATGTGATGTGATTGCTCCCCCCTCTTTGAAGTAGGTTATAAAATTCAGCCGCCTAATTATACCTTGGATGTCACCAAATCGGGTGACATGCATCAAACTAACTAGAGAAATGAGGGCTTTGAGGCTTAATTCGGGAGAAAAGAGAGAGATGGCTATAAAAGATATATATCAACTTGAAGAAGAAGGTGTGATTCTTACGTAATTTTAATGATCTATTTGGATTGAGAGAGAAAGAATGGGGAGTTGAGGAGAGTATAATAGAATTAGATAGAAATTGGCTAATTTTGGTCCAAATCTACCTTACTCTACGCTACTCCTCATCCTTCCCCTCAATCTAAACAGATAGTACTATTCCACAAATCTCAAACTCACTTTATCATTCGAGTGTCACCGATGAATCGGATAAACCATTTTTACAATGATCATGTTTGAGAATATAATTGCTGACGATACATCTTGACTTTCATCAATTCCCAATTCCAAGAATCCCAACTCTCGCATTGACTTCATAGGTACATACTTGTCTCCTAAAAGGCTTTTATGGTTGTCAAGGACGCGTTAAATGTTTAAAACTAAGAAGTCACAAAAAAAATTTACTTTTAATTTCTCCTGCTTAAAAGAAGAGGGAAATTGAAGATTAGAATTTGAAAATCATTAAAATAATATTTTAATTATTAAGTGGCTTTAAATAGCTTAAAATTTTGTAATTATCCTAAAACAAATAAGAAATTCAAGCAAAACCCACCAAAAGTCAAGATTCGAGCTAAGATGTACGCACAAGACACAAGTGTAGATTTGCACCTTGTCCAAAGACATGGGTGCCAATCGGCACCTATGTTGTGATTGTCACAAAATTTGAGTTTTGGTACACAATATCAGCTTAAAGGTAGTTTAAACATGCATTAAGAAAAAAAAAAGTATAAAAACACTTAGAGGGATGGAAATAAAAGAAATTCGAACCCTCTAATCCATTCCCCTCTATAAAGAGAACCTCTCATCACTAAATTGAGAGATTCCAATTTTTTGTAGCTATGAAGCTTACTAAAATTTGAGAATCATTAGATGCTGCAATATTTTGAGGGAACTAACTAAAATGAGGCATTACATATATCCAAACGCTTAAATTGTCTAAGTCAAGCAAGCTACAACATGCATCACAACATATTGCGTTCATCAACACACACAACTCCCTCCATCAATGACGAGGAAAATATGGGGATTAAGAGATCCAACAATTCAAAGAGACACATTCACTTTTAAATCTACCATTAAGCCATTTGAAGGAGATAGTGCATGCAGGTATAAAATTTATAACCCATTAATAACATATTGGGGAAATTAAATTTTTTGTCCCTATATTTTTGCCATATTTTCAATTTGGTCCTCATGTTGTATTTATGTTTACACATATGTTCAACATAATATTTGAATGAGTCATCTTCTTATTCAAAGGTAAATTAAATCTGTTACATTTGTACTCGTTATTGTTGCTAATATGTGTGAAGTGTTTAAGATGGTACATTAAATGGAATAATCCAATTTCAACTAAAAATTCCTTTTTTCTAAATTTCATTCCTTATAAATTTTGTATTTACTATATGAGAAAGGGTGATGTTTAAGAAACAAAATTAGGTATGGAATTATAAAGTCTGCCTAAAATAATTGTTTTAGTTTATATGTTTATGAGCACGTATATGATTTTATATGTTTATAAATCAAACTTTAAGGTTTTTTTCCTTATAAAATATTGGCATTACCTAACTATTCAACTTTTTCTTATAATGTAATAAATAATACAACATTACAAAACTCCAACAACTTGCATGGAATTTATATTTTACATAACATACTTCTTAAAATCCACTAGAATATTATCATGCCGGTGATCTTCTAATTCATACTGTTCTTGTTTAGCTTTAGGTTAACCCAGCAAGCGATTTATAATCCACGTCATCATGAGCTATTAACAGTGATTAGAGAACATAAACTCTCTATAACCCCATTATCATCGGTTCAGATAAGCTCGAGTATATTGGACCTGAAGTTTCTCTTCCACCACACCCCAACAGTTGATGAAGATATTCTAGAATTATTGACTATTATACCTCTAGTTGGTTCATTGATTAGTATTCCATTTAAGATGGTACTTTAAATGGAATAATCCAATTTCAACTACAAATTCTTTTTTCTAAATTTCATTCCTTATAAATTTTGTATCTACCATATAAGAAAGGGTGATGTTTATGAAACGAAATTAGCTATGGAAATAAAGTTTTCCTAAAATAATTGTTGTAGTTTATATGTTTATGAGAACGTTTATGATTTTATATGTTTATAAATCCAACTATTAAGGTTTTTTCCTTGTAAAATATTGGAATTACCTAATTATTCAACCTTTTCTTATAACATAATAAATAAGACAACATTTCAAAACTCCAACAACTTGCACGAAATTAATATTTTTCATAACATACTTCTTAACATCCACTAGCATGTTTCTAAAATCCTTTTTTCCTTTCTTGTTAACCTTAAAAATACATCAAAATATTTGCTTAAATGTTTTTTTTTTTTTTTTTCAAGCGTAACTTAAGTATGCATCATGTGCAACAAATTTGTCTATTTAAGAATATAAGATAATTCTATAAAAAAAAAAAAAAAAAAGAATATAAGATAATTTAATAAACAAACCTAATTGTATAAAGTGAGAAATTCATAATCATATAAGAATATATACTCTACATTTTTTGGTACAAGATAAAAGTATCTTTGATAGCCATTTAACCTCTCAAAGCACTAAGTTCTATCATGCAATCCAATTTTAGAGTCATCAGGGCTACAATTGTAATGCCAATAATTTAGAAGTTGCAACATTACTTTCATGTCGCAGCATTACTAATAGTTAACACTTTTATAATTGAAAACTCGGAAAAGTGTTGAAAAACACACGAGCTATTTAAACCCTCAAATTAAAGTTACGGCTTGGTTGATTTTACACTAACTTAATACTAAGTGCGGAATAGTGTAAACACAAGCGTATAAGCAAAACAACTACTCTAATCCATATTTAAAGCAACCCAGCAGTAAGAAGGAAATGAACAAGAGTAGGGAAGAGAGATGCAAACACAGATAACACCGAGACGTGTTATCGAAGAAGAAACCAAAGAACTCAGCGAAAAACTTCTCTGCCGCTCTCCAAGCGGAAATCGATCCACTAGACAATCAGTTGGGATACAAGGATTAGCAAGAGACCCCCAAGCCTAATCTACCCTCTGTACCAAAGCCCTCCAAGCTCTTACTCTAACAAGGCTTCTTGGAACCGTGTCTTGTCTAGTTCTCCAGATCCCGCAACAAGCTCCATGTTACATCTGCCATTCTAGACTTCTTTCAATGCTTACAGTAGCACCAAAACTTCACTTGACACTCTCAAAGGATGTGGTAAGTGTTTGGGCTATCAACTTTTCAATGATATGGAAATGGAGAGGGAGGAGATGAGGAAATTTTAAAACAAATGTGTAGAGGATTGTAGGTATAACAATCTCTAACTCTTAAGCTGTTTGGCTAGGGTTTTCTCTCAGAGGCTCTCCTTAACATTTGTGGGTAATGTGGGTATAAATAGTGTAGGTACAGAAAGTGTGTATTAGATTGGATAGTCTAGCAGAACAGAATGCCTTGCGGGTGTTTCACGAGAAAGCCTTACCTGCGAGATACTCGTGAGACACAGATGTTTTCATCTGGCTTGACTCTTCGCATTCCAGCACGTGCAGGGCACATGATTCATTTTGCGGGTAGCTAAGTCGCGATACACCCGCGAGAAATCTTCAGTCTTCAAATGCTTGAGTCTTCACACTCTTTCTCTATTACACAACCCTTACAAAGAAATCCCACAATAAATACATGGTACAACAGATTGAATATAATTACAATAAAATTTGGTACGAAATATAAGCCAACAAAACAAATAGTTGTAAATAACAATTTACAATCTTTCCCTTTGGCTATTCCGTGACAAAAACCCTAAAATAGACTCTAGACTTAAACGTGAGTTTGGAAATAGTGGCAAAACTCATTCACACGTAATCTAGAAACTGTGAAGCACTTGCAAGCATATACTGGTTACTTGAAACACTTGTACACAAACAAAACTTTCATTAAGCTTATGACAAGTTAAATACAAGGTACGTACATGGGCAAGTAAAGTACGATCAAGTTTGTAAGCACATTATAACATGTAAGCATATCTTGATCAAACAAAAAGGAACCAGTCATTAACGAATGACTACAATGAACATTTAGCAAATAAATGCTCATCCGGACACGCAATGCAATTAAGAACAATCCAAAGGATCAATTGCATGTCCAACACTCAACCAATGTACAATACACTAAGTACTTGCATCTAGGATAAAAGATCCTACTAGGGCACAAGAGTGAGGTACTTAAGACATATTAGCAATATCTTTAAAGTACCAAAAAAAATGCTACAAAAGCATTAAGATAAACACAAAATAAACTGAAATAAAACTGAGATTAAAACACAGTATTTAAGTTTTAAACAAAAGCAGTAAAAACAGTAAGCATAAAATATCAACACAAGAAATAGTAGCTTCTTCTTCTAGCTTCTTCTCCCCTATCACCATACTCCCTCTATCAAAGGCTACCATACTCCCCCTATCAATGACATCATCTCCCCATTTTTTTTCATGGAATAGCTAATCATTTTCTTCTAGCTTCCGTTGAATTTCGTCCAATTGAGTTTGGAGAGATGTGAACTTTGAATCAAAACGACTGTGGTGGGAGTACATGATAGATGCTAGCTCGGATATCTTGGTACTAATCTCTTGAAGAGCACTGGTGATCTTGTTGAACTATTCATTGTAGGTATGGGGTGTATAGCTTGAGGTTCTTGACGGTGCATGACTTTCTTGCTTGGTGGTTTTCTTGGTGTGACTCATACTTGCATGGAGAGTACGAATATTAATTGGACTTGGCCTTGTGTATGGGCGCTCATCTTCCAAGGGACGGACACCTTTGAGCTTCAAAATCCTTGAAATAAGACGACAGAAAGGAATACAATTCCTTGAAGCAATCTGGTTAACTGTTTTTGCCAATATGTGAAAAATATGAGAGCACATATCAATCTATTCGTCAGTGATCAAATCATTCAAGAATAATGCTCGACCAAGATTCATATATCTGGTACTGGACAAGGGATAGAGATTGCTACATATGATCATTGAGAGAAGTCTTAATTCGGGAGAAAGGGATGCCACATTGATTGACTTCTTATTGGAGGAGAATTCCAAATTAGCTCCTAAAGTCTTTTTGAGAAACTCTTCATCTGGGTTCAGCTCATCATATACTGGCAGTATGGGGAGTATTGGTCGGTTAATGTGTAGAATTTTCGCCAAGTACAGTGGTGTTACAGAGAAACTTTTTCCTCTAACCCAACATTTTATCTCTTCGCCGACAATAATTGCATTGGCATAGAATTCCTTAACCATGTTCTTGTATGCATCCTCGAGAGTTGAAAGTAGAAAGTTCCAATCTTTCGTGGCAAACCAAATGGGTATATTTGTGTCATGGAGTGATGGTTGATCAACGGCCCTTTCAACTAGCAAAGGAGAATCTCGAAAATAGTTCCTATAGTTCTGAAAAGTAGCATAAGATTTGAACAGATCAGGGTAATAGACTTCAGTTGAGAAACGGGCCTCTTTGATCTTAGTGATAGTTCATCAACATCAATGATTGGCTTTTTGCCTTTGCTGCTACCTCCTTTCACTGCGGATCTTTTAAAAGGAGACATCTGTACAACAACATAACTAGAAAAGAACCAAGTACACAAGGCACAAACACAAACCAGAACACAAAACTTGATTAGATTCAAGTTAGTTCAAAAACAAATGAAATAAAACTTAAAACAGAGCATAATTAACTCTAAACAACATGCTAAACACATAAAAACAAGAAAACATAAACACAATGCATGAAAACAAGTAACTGTGCATGTGTGTGCGTCTCTGTGCATGTGCTGATGCATGTGTGCGTGTGTGGTGATGCATGAGGGTGCAGCACCCAATGCATGAGGGGTGCCTAGGTGTGTGCCTAGTGTGTGCAATATGGGCAAAGAGTGTGAAATACACAAACAGAGACCAAAAACTAATAAAGCAAGATCAAATAAATATAAACCCATAAATTGAAGTCACTTGAATCCAATTTAGCACAAAAATGTCACTCAGACATTTTGTCAAACACCTAGCATGCACACATGTACTCTAAGTATGAACAATGCATGAACATAGTGAAATCTAGCCTCAATACAAGTTAAAATGCCATAAAGGGCCAACACAAATGTACAAACCAGCAAATGGGACTCAACCCAATCAAAGAATTTGAAAAATATTCTCTTAAAAAGGTTTGAGAACATACCTTGAAGAAAAAACATGAAGCAAATGTTTTAGAAAACATACCTTGAAGTTGAAAATGTAGAAAAAAATGCTTGAGAATGATAAGGTTTGAGAGAAATTTGATTTTGGGTCGAGAAAGGTTCAAGAAGGACTTAGCGAGGGAAAGAGTATGATTTGAAAAACTATCACTTCTGCTACATAAAAACTAAAAATACACGTTTTTGCGGGTTAGAGAGTAGCAAGACAATTGCGAGACAGTCGTGAGAATGGCCACTGAAGCATATAAGCTTTCGCGAGAAGCTCTAGGTCGTGAAATAGTCGCAAGACAATCGCGGTAGCTTTTGTCTGATTTTGAAAAAATCCAATTTTAGCCAAACAGCATTTCGCGAGAAGCTGTTGGTCGTGAGATAGTCGGGACACAATCGCGAGTGTTTCTGTGTAACAAGATGAAAAAAATTATTTCCCTCAAGCCTTTTTCGCGGGAAGCTCTAAGTCGTGAGCTTCTCACGAGAACACCTCTGAACCAATTTTTGAAGAAAAACACAAAAATGCATTTTGAAAAAAACAAAGAGCACGAAAGTATAAAATCACTTTCAAAAACAAATAAAACACTCAAAAATCTTTTTGAGCTTGATCAACAAGTATTTGAGCATACACATCACATTTGAACATATACAATCACACAAATGAGATAAGCATTCATTGAATCAAAGTCTTGTGTGTTGTGGGTGAGTATCAAGTGTGAAATAGTCTTTAGACCAAAGTAAAGTTTCAATGATCAATTCAATCGAGTCATACACAATTGATACGAAATCAAATAGACTATCTCAATTATAGAAATGAGTATATATTACCTCCCACAAATTGATTAGATAGCTTAGAAGCTTTTCATTTGGCTTCCGCACAAATCATAAATTGATTACATTTTATCCATTTTGGATGATACATCTCTTTTTTGAGATCCGTACATGATATTTTTGATATATCAACATTTAGAATTAGCCTTTGGCTTTTTGAGCACCATACATTTCAAAATACAAGTCGCTTTCCTTTTTTTCTAGTCAAATACTAGTATGTGCGACAGGCTTTTGCAGTTCGATATCTCTTTTCATTTTGAGATTTACATTTAGTAGGCCGAAAGTCCCAAGTACTTCTGCAGCCACTCGATTCCAACTTTACAATATTAAACCAACTTTGAGCAAGTCTAAATAAGACTAAATACAATGTTTTGATCATGGTTTGCCAACATTACAAATTAGAGTTCTAAATACATAAAATCCTAAGACCTTAGAACCTAACAACTTCTAGCTCAAGAAATCTGATTTTTAAATAAACTTCAGTCAGCTCACCATTCATTGTCTCTATTTCACACTTGACATCTTTATAATGCACTAGAAGACTTTTATAGTCCTCCTCAGCTTTCTTCATCTTCTTCACAGTCGCCTTCGCTACCCTTGTGTATTCTCCAGACTTCTCAAGAAGGAAATTGTAATTTTCTTGAAGACTGGCTGTGTTATCATCTTCCTCTGCATCATTTCTTCAGCACCTCCTACTGATTCTTCATCACTATGATCTCCTAGTTCTTGTACCAGCAATTTCAAGTCTTCCGACGACTCATTATGAGTGATGGTCATAAAGGCGGAGAAGTTTCCTTCTCCATCACAGCTCTCTTCAGAATCAGAACTTGAAGAATCTGAATCACTCAGCGTTGTGGCATACACCTTGCCTTTCCCTCTTAAGAAATTGGGACACTCCTTTTTGAGATGTCCATGGCCATTGCATTCATAACACACAATGTCTGAAGAGATTGAGAATCCTTCCCTTCTTTCCTTTTAAACTCTTTCCTATCACCTCTTGAAGATGAAAACTTCCATCTGTTGAATGATTTCTCATTGTTCTTCATCTTCAGAAATTTGCGAAAGTTTTTCACAAGAAATGCTACTTCCTTCTCCACTCCATCTTCTTTGGATGAATCATCCATTCTTTCGGTGATGGTTTTTAGAGCAAGCGATTTACTCGTCTTATAGGAAGGCAATTCCAGTTCATATGTTTGGAGAGACTCAATTAGCTCTTGGATTTTGATCTCATCCAAGTCTTTACTCTTTTCTATGGCTATAATTTTTGCTCTAAAGCTTCCAGGCAAGGACCTCAAGATTTTTCTCACCACCTTAGTATCTTCAATCTTCTCACCAAGATTGAGCTTAGCAATAACAATTTCATTGAGCTTCCCATAGAACGAATCAAAAGATTCATTATCACCCATCTTAAGCTCTTTAAATTTGGTGGTAAGTATTTGGAGTTTTGTGTTCTTAGCTTTCTTTGTACCTTCATAGGTAGTCTCCAAAATCTCCCAAGCTTCCTTGGCAACTGTCCTGTGAGAGATCTTATGGAATTCATCTAGAGACACACCACAGAAAATAGCATTTAAAACTTTACTATTAGCGTTAGCTGCCGCAAGAGCTGCTTTATCCTAAGTGGATTTAGCAGCCTCCGACCTAGTCCAACCTACTTCAACCGTATCCCAAATGGTATCATCAATAGAGCACAAAAATGCCCTCATTCTGACTTTCTAGAAAGCATAATTGTTACCATAAAAAAAATTTGTGTAACATTTAGGGATTGAGACCTATCCATCTCAAAAAGGGTCAAGGATCACACTCAGGTATTTAAACCACAGCGAGTGTACCTGCTCTGATACCAATTGAAAGCTCGGAAAAGTGTTGAAAAATACACAAACTGTTTAGACCCCTAAATTAAAGTTACAGCTTGGTTGATTTTACATTAACTTAATACTAAGTGCGGAACAGTGTAAACACAAGCGTATAAGCAAAACAACTACTCTAATCCATATTTAAAGCAACCCAGCAGTAAAAAGGAAACGAACAAAAGTAGGGAAGAGAAATGCAAATACAGATAATACCAAGACATGTTATCGAAGAGGAAACCAAAGAACTCGGCGAAAAACCTCTCTGTCGCCCTCCAAGTGAAAATCGATCTACTAGACAATCAGTTGGGATACAAGGGTGAGCAAGAGACCCTCCAAGCCTAATTTACCCTTTGTACTTAAGCCCTCCAAGCTCCTACTCCAACAAGGCTTCTTGAAACCATGTCTTGTCTAGTTCTCTGGATCCCGTAACAAGCTCCATGTTGCATCTGCCATTCCAGGCTTCTTCCAATGCTTTTCAGCAGCACTAAAACTTCACTTGACACTCTCAAAGGGTGTGGTAAGTGTATGGGCTATCAACCTCTCAATGATATGGAAATGGAGAGGTAGGAGATGAGAAAATTTTCAAAACAAATGTGTAGAGGATTATGGGTATAACAATCTCTAACTTTCAAGGTGTTTGGCTAGGGTTTTCTCTCAGAGGCTCTCCTTAACATTTGTGGGTAATGTGGGTATAAATAGTGTAGGCACAGAAAGTGTGTATCAAACTGGACAGCCTAACAAAACAAAATGCCTTGCGGGTGTCTCGCGGGAAGGCCTTACCCACGAGATACTCGTGAGACACAGCTGTCTCCATTTAGCCTAACTCTTCGCATTCCATCACGTGCAGGGCACATGATTCATTTCGCGAGTAGCTAAGTCGCGATATACCCATGAGAAATCTTCAGTCTTCAAATGCTTGAGTCTTCACACTCTCTCTCTTTATCACACAACCCTTACAAAGATATCCCACAATAAATACAAGGTACAACAGATTGAATATAATTACAATCAAATTTGGCAAAGAATATAAACCAACAAAACAAATAGTTGTAAATAACAACTTTACAATAATAATTAAAGTGTTGTAAGTGCTGATTTTGAAACCACTTACAAAAGTTGTTTAATTAAAATCAAGAGGCTAATTTCAATTAAAATAATGATGTTTTAGATCAAATGAAAACGTTAAAATAATTTCTATTGTAGTTATTATAGGGGAAAGAGCCCAAATTTGTATATTGGGCCTTGGGTCTTATCTAGGGACATGGGCTTATCCGAGAAGGAGTAAATGATTGGGAGAGGCCCCAAGTTGAGAGTCATATAAGGAAGGAATTAAGGAATATAGTCCGAGGAGGAACTCCTTCTCAGATACGATGAATACTGATCAAATCTGTATTTCGGCAATCTAAGTGACCTTCCAGGAAGTTTCAATGATAAGGATGAGCCTTATGCATATACAAGAGCGATAGGAACTCAGAAATATCTAAAGAAAAAGCTGCTACCACCGCATTAAATGCACTGCAGCAACTTTTCTAGCTGCATGTATGTGGAGAAGACTCCTGAACATTGCAGTCTCAACTACCATAACTCACAGAAAGCTAAAGAGGATGTTTGATAGGACATGTACTCAAGTGAAGGCTTAGATGATTAACAAGTGTAAGATCAAGATGGTCTGAAAAGAACTATATAATGTGAAAAATCTCCTATGAGAGGGGGATCGAAAAAGAAAAAAAATAGAAAAAGAAAAAAGAAACACTGTAATAATCAAAGTTGTATTTATAAACAAATATATTGATTTATACTCCGAGTTATCTCCTCGGACAGTGAATTTATTCAATCCAATGAGTCTTGTTCTTTCTTGATCATCTTCTAAATCTGTACTAGCCATTATTAACTTCATTAAGGCCTAACTCTTTAACTCACTCTCTACAAATTTATTGTATTGGGCTTGTTGGGCCATCATCCAATTCTTCTTTGGGTTTGGGCCCTAAATTATGACTCTACAATTGGTGCCGTCTGTGAAAAAGAGCTTGTGTGATATTGAAAGTAACGGTTAACTATGGCAGAACCGGGTCCACAACAAGCAGAGTTGAAAGGATCCCAACACGGTGACCCTTTTCTTAGTCTTCAGCAAAGAGGTGACCGTGAAGGAAGTATCTCTACCACACACACTGACAGGAGTCAACCTTGAGGTGGGAGCCATATCTCCTATGTGAAGAACAATAAAAGCATGAAACTAGAGATCGATCATTTAAAAAGAGAGTTATGCCATGTAAGGAGGAAACAAGCTTTTGCGAACTCCAACGCTTCTTCTGATGATGAAAGGGACGTTAATTACAAGCAGAGGTCTTGAACCCTACCCAACGAATTCTTCTCCTATGAAGAAGAGCATCATCTTGAGTGGCGGTTTCGAAGCCCATTATGTAGAGGTGTAGGAAAATGGCGCTATAAATTGGGTCTTGAACCAAATCTCTAGGTTGCCTTTCACGCGTAAGATTGAAGAAGTAAGACTTCCTCGGCGCTTTCATAAGCCAACGTTCACCATCTATAATGGTCAAACAGACCCTGTGGAGCACGTGACCCATTTCAACCAAAGGATGGCTATCCATTCCAAGGACGAAACCTTGATGTGTAAGGTTTTCCCATGCAGTCTAGGACCAGTCGCAATGAGGTGGTTTAACAGCCTGAGAGCAGATTCTATAAGTTCCTTCAAAGAGCCCACCTAGGCATTTGGTTCCTGTTTTGTCACATGTCACAGGGTTCCTTGGCCTTTGGCTTCCTTACTATCCTTAGGCATGCAAGAGGGTGAAACCCTAAAAACGTATTTAAATAGATATTAGGAGATGTTTAACAAGATGGATAGTGACTTTGATGAAGTGGCCATCAGTACTTTTAAGCTCGGCCTTCCCAGCTGAGCACGGTTTAAGAAAATCTCTAACTGGTAAACCTGTTACCAGTGTTCGTCAACTTATGGATATTATTGATAAGCATAAAAGAGTTGAAGAAGATCAGCATCAAAGGAAAAGAAAGGATAAGTTTATCCCTCAAGAGAGGAGGGATTTCAAGTCGGATCGATATAGTAATAACAAACCACGTAGAGATTTTGTTGGACAATCAGGATCAGCAAATCTTCAGGCAGTCAACGCCGTGTTCCGAGAGCCGATGCATCAAGTTCTGGAGAAGATCAAGAATGAGCCATTCTTTAAACGGCTAAATAAAATGGTGGGAAACACTGAAAGACACAACCACAACCTCTATTGCCAATACCATCAAGATCATGGACACACCACAGAGGATTGTAGGAGTCTATGGGACCACCTGGAACGGCTTGTTCGTGAAGGTAAATTAAAACAACTTTTACACCACTCTAGTGGTTGGGGGGGGGGGCAGGCAAACTCAGATTCTCATTGAGATGATTCTTCCAGACTCCCTTTAGGAACGATAAATGTCATCTTTGCTGCACCAGGTAGAATCGGATCATGTCTGTCCAGAGTAATGTTCATGGCTCGGTTATTCGTCGAGGATGCTAATCAAGATATGAAGAGGGCTAGAATGGAAATTCAACCAGTTTTGGGCTTTTCAGATAAAATCGAAACCATTTAGCCTTACAATGATGCTTCGGTGGTTACCCTCAGAATTAGGGATATGATGTGAAGAGGGTGATGGTAGACCAAGGTAGTGGTGTCGAGATAATGTACCCCGACTTATATAAGGGGTTGAACTTAAAACCTGAGGACTTAACGCCCTACAGCTCTCGCCTGGTGAGTATCGATGGGAAGGTCGTCATCCCAAAAAGCCAAATCTGACTACCTTTACAAACTGGTCCAGAAATAGTATAGGTAGATTTCATTGTTATGGACGCGTATTCACCCTACACAGTGATTGTAGCTAGACCTTGGCTTTATACACTAGGAGCTATTTCTTCTACTCTGCAACAGAAGGTTAAATATCTGTCTGAAGGCCAAGTTAAAGAGATTTTAAGAGATCAATCTATGGCCAAATAATGCTTGGTGGCCGCCATCTGGCATAAGCCCAAGGCTGACTTTTTGGCCTATATTGAAAATCATTTATAGAAGTTAAAACCTACGACATTGCCCATCAACGATTTAGCCGAGGAGGCTAAATGTGAGGATTTGGTAAAGGTTATTATCGATGACGATCTAGAAAAGTTCTTTCAGGTCGGGTCTCAACTGCCTTCTCAAGAGAAGGAAAAGCTAATAGAATTCCTCAGAAAAAACCTTGATGTGTTTGCATGGGACGCTATTGAGGCCCCGGGGGTGGATCCAAACTTCATCTGTCATCATCTAAATGTTAATCCATCCATCATTCCCAAAAAGCAGTGGCCTCGTCACCCATTCAAAGAGCATGCAAATTCTGTCAAAGACGAGGTAATGAAGCTCAAACGGGTAGAGGCAATCAAGGAAGTTTTCTACCCTAAATGGTTGGCTAACACTGTGGTGGTAAAGAAGAAGAGTGGAAAGTGGCAAGTGTGTGTAGATTTCACAGACCTGAATAAGGCTTGCCTGAAAGATCCATTCCTTATGCCTAAAATAGATCAGCTAGTAGATGCAACTGTAGGCTATTCTCGGATGAGCTTCTTGGACCCTTTCAAGGATATCACCAAATACCATTAGCCTTGGATGATCAGGAGAAGACTACTTTTGTCACCCCTATTGGGAACTACCATTACAAGGTGATGCCATTTGGTTTGAAAAATGCGAGATCTACCTACCAAAGGATGATGATGAGGATGTTTGAGCCACAGTTGGGTAAGAATATTGAAGTCTACATAGATGACATGGTAGTGAAAAGTAAGGTGGTATCTGAGCATATAGGAGATCTTGGAAACATTTTTGAAGTTCTTAGAAAACAAAAGTTATGTTTAAGCACTTCTAAGTGCTCATTTGGTGTGGGATTAGGTAAGTTCCTGAGCTATATGGTAACCCACAGAGGGATTGAGGTCAATCCCAATCAAATTAAGGCTATTAACAGTTTGCAGCCACCTTGGAATCCTAAAACAATCCAGAAACTGACTGGAATGGCCGCGACCTTAAACCGGTTCATCTCTTGATTAGCGGATAGGTGCAGGCCTTTCTTCTACTGATTAACAAATGGAAAGGGTTTTAGTGGACTGAAGAGTGTGCCTTAACTTTCTAGTAACTTAAAGAATATCTAAATCGACCACCTATCATGTCCAGTCCTAAAGTTGATGAAGTCCTGTTTGCCTATATCATTATGGCCCCTTACGCTGTAAGTTTGGTATTGATACGAGTTGACTGAGGCGTACAACAGCCAGTTTATTATGTGAGCAAGTCACTGCATGAGGCCGAGGTTCGTTATCTACCATTGGAGAAAGCCATCATGGCGGTAGTGCATAGTACACAAAAGCTGCCCATTATTTCCAAGCACATACAGTTATTGTCCTCACCCAGCTTCTACTTAAAGCCATACTCTGAAGTGTTGATTACACAAGGAGGATTGCTAAATGGGGCACGATCCTAGGAGTTTTTGACATCAAATACATGTCTCGTACCTCCATCAAAGGCCAAGTCCTCGTGGATCTGGTGGCCGAGGTCGCTGAACCCCAGTTAGATGAATTAATGCCGACACAGATCATGGATGAAAAATTGGTTGACATGATTTCCCAACAAGGTCCCTTATCCTAGGAAGTGTACGTTGATGGTGCAGCGAATCATAAGGGTTCCGAAGTGGGGCTAGTGCTAGTATCCCCTGAGAAGATCACTATTGAAAAGTCATTGAGGCTGGACTTCTCGGCTACAAATAATGAGACTGAATATGAAGCTCTACTGATGAAAATGACCATGGTTCAAAAAATAGGCAGAAAGGTAGTAGAGATGTTCTTGGACTTAAGGTTAATCGTCGGCCAAGTGAAAGGAGAATTCGAAGCGAAAGATGAAAGAATGCAGGGGTATTTGAGTCAAGTTAGACACCTGCAATCAGAGTTTGAATCTTTCAACTTGTTACACATCCCTAGAAGCGGAAACACACATGCTGATTCCCTAGCCACACTTGCAACCTCCTCGATGTAGAACCTACCTCAGGTTATTCTCGTAGAGGATTTGTACAAACCTTTGGAGGTAAGGAGAAAGACAATCCAAGTTCACCAGGTCAAAGAAGGGCCTAGTTGGAATAAACCCTGTGATGCTATTCTTGAAGGAAGACACTCTGCCTGAAGAAAAGTAAGAAGCTGACTAGGTACAGAGAATGGCTACTCGGTTTTGGCTGTCCGAGGACCAGAAACTATATAAACATTCATTCTCAGGACCATACTTGTTATGTGTACATCCTGAAGCAACTGAATTACTCCTCGAAGAGCTCAATGAGGGAATTTGCGAAAGCCACACTAGAGGTTGATCCTTGGCGCACAGAGCCATCACTCAAGGTTATTGGTGGCTGAATATGCAAAGGGAAACACAAGATTACGTGAAGAAATGCGATCAATGCCAATGGGGAGTCCTTAATTCTTTGTCTAGCCCTTGGCCATTTGCTCAATGGGGCTTAGACATAGGCATCAAGGAATAAAAGGTATCTGGTCAGCACAGACTGCTTCACTAAGTGGGTTGAGGCTGAACCCCTAGCAAACATCAGAGATATGGATGCCAAGAAGTTTTTCTAGAAAAAAATTGTTACCTGGTTTGGGGTCCCTAATACCCTCATCTCAGGCAATGGCCTTCAGTTTGATAGCAAATGTTTTAGAAGATATTGCTGTGAGTTGAGAATTACGAATAGATATTCTACCTCAGCTTATTTTTGAAGGAATGGACAAGCGGGGGCTATTAACAAGGTCATAGTGAATGGACTAAAGAATAGGCTAGACGATGCGAAGGGAAAATGGGTGGAAGAACTGCCACATGTTCTTTGGACATATCAAACCACATTTTATAGATCTACCGAGGAGACCCCCTTCTCAATGACTTATAGGGCTGAGGCTGTCATCCCCCTAGAAATTGGTTTCCCAACATTAAGAACCAGTTCATTCAGTCCGAGCAATAACAATGAGCTACTAGAGAATAATTTAGACTTGATTGAAGAGAGGAGGGAAAATGCAATGGTCCAACTAGCATATTACCATCACAAGCTCAAATAGGGTTATGATGCCAACGTGAACCTGAGACCATTAACACCTGGTGATTTAGTGTTGAGGAAAGTTTTGGGTGCTGCAAAGAACCCAGCATGGGGAGAATTAAGGCCCAATTAGGAAAAGTCATACCGTACTACCTCTTGGGATGGCATCGAGGCATATTTTCTAAAAGATTTAAATGATCATGTAATATCTCGCCTGTAGAATATAAACAACCTGAAAATGTATTATTATTAACGAGTTTTTCCTTGATCAATATGTTTATTTGTTATATAAAGGCTTTGTACTTTCTGTTATTTTTACTTTTATAAGTATTTAAATTGAAACTCAATCATGCCTGAAGTCCTCGGACTAGATGATATGAGTAGGTTAACACTCAATGAAAACTTTTATAAGTGTTTAAACTAAAACTCAATCATGCTTGAAGTTCTTGGACCAGATGATATGAGTAGGTTAACACTCAATAGCAACTTTTATAAGTGTTTAAACTGAAACTCAATCATGCCTGAAGTCCTCGGACCAGATGATATGAGTATATTAACACTCAATAGCAACTTTTATAAGTGTTTAAACTGAAACTCAATCATGCCTGAAGTCCTCGGACCGGATAATATGAGTAGGTTAACACTCAATGGAAATTTTTATAAGTGTTTAAATTGAAACCAATCATGCTTGGAGTCCTCGGACTAGATGATATAAGTATGTTAACACTCAATGGCAACTTTTATAAATGTTTAAACTGAAACTCGATCATACCTGAAGTCTTCAGACCAGATGATATAGGTCGTTTAACACTCAATGACAACTTCTATAAGTGTTAAACAACTCCTAAGTCATGTTAGATTCCTCGGAGCACATACTTGGGTGAAATTAACACTCAATGACATCTCTATAAATGTTTAAGTCTATGACTGAATCCTCAGTTTGATAAATCTGAATAAGGTAAAATTCTTGATTATTTATTCAAGTATTGATAAATGTGAAAGGTATTTCCTTCTTTCAGTCTTTACCAAGTTCACTGCTTATTTTTTATTAGAATCAGCCTTCATTGGTACTTAGTTAAATTACTTGTATTATCAGTGGAGTAATATTGTTGGTTGGTTCTTATTGAAACTAAAGTGACAATAGTTCAAAATTATTTGCAACAACAAAAAGCCTAAAAGTATATGAAATAATGACGCGAGAGATAGAAAGAAAAGTACATTCATCAATAAAAAAGAGAGAAAATACATTATACTCAATGACAACAATTCAAAAAAAAAAAAAAACTATTACAAAAAGTATTAATAACTAAATCTTAGTCTTGGGGGCTGGAGGATCGACGGCTTGGCTCGGTTGAGAAGAAGCAACATCCTTGGCCTTGGGATCAACTTGGTTACCTTTAGCCTCTTTTGCTTTCACCTTGGAAGCAGCTCCTTTCGCCTGAATTTTCTCCTTATCTTGAACTCCCTCAGCTTCCTCACCCTGATCATCTGCCTGGCCGAATCCCTTTGAAGCCTTAGCAAAAGCGAGAGCAGTTTGGCTTGTTATAGGCTACTCTGATACCTCTGGAAGATGCTCAGGAGGAGAAGGATCAGAACTTGGGAGCTCACGAATTTTTGGATGATAGTATATGCTCCCAGGTTGCCTTAAAACGAAGTCTGCTGGGACTCCTGTAGCGTCAAGGGCCTTGCCCCATGATACGCCATAGTATTCCCGGCAAACCCCTGAAAGTTCCTTGGTCAGCCTTATCTACGTTTCTTCCACGCCGAGTAAATAAGACGCTGACTTCTCCGCCTCTGCCGCTTCCTTAGCTAACTGAGCCACCTCTTTAGCCTTCTAAAGTTCAGCTCGAAGATCTTTTACAAGTTGCCTTTCTGTGGCCAAGATAATCTCGGTCACATGCAACTTCTAATGTTGATCCTCGGCCTACTTCTCTGTAGTCTTAAGGCTTGCATCAGCGCTGTCCTTGGCCTTAATTGTCTCCTTCAATTTTTTGAATAGTCTAGTTTGATCTTGCCTAAGATACCCCAACGCTTTCTTAACCTCGGACCGAGATTGGGCCTCTGCCTTAGCCTCATTGCGGGCATCCTTGACCCACTCCTTGGCCACAAAAACTTGTTGGGTAATCTACATAAAAAGAACAAAAGGATCTCATGTAAGACAAAGGGAAGGAATGAATAAAAATGACAAAGTGCCTAATTAGAAGAATAGGTTAAATCACTTACCATAGCAAGATCCCTCTTGAGGGATAAGAAAAGATCGGGCTGCTTGAAATGCCTGTAAGCGTCCATATCTTTTGGCAGAAAAAGTGGCTGCTCCAAGGCTTCAGTAATGTGACCCGAGTGCCCTCCTTGGAAACTTCGAACTGAATCATCCCAAGGGATGGCGGCACCATCCACTTCTAACCTGAGGGACCAAATGCGCGATGGTCGGTGCACATTAGCCCCAAGTGATTCATCCTGGCTTTCAACGGATGGGGATCTCCTGCCTCGGTTGTCCTTGGCCACTTTTTGTTGTTTTTTCCCCTTTTGAGGGCTCACCTCGCCTTCCACCAAAGCCTCATTTGGCCTTTTCTTTTTCAACTCGTGAAGTGACTTCAATTCGAGGTCTTTAGGAACTTGAGGAGGAAGGTTAGCTGGGACTTGGGACTTATTGGCCTCTTTTGAAGTGGACACTTGATTTCTCGTGGCCACAAGTTCCTTTAAAGTTTTGCTCCTTTTGTTCAGAGTCATCCTGTCTTCTTCTTTTTCTTCTAAAGTATCGTCTGGAAAGGCAACAACAAGAACTGGGGCATGAACATTGGAGTGTCTGTCAGGCTCTTCCTCTCCAAAATGAAACTTTTCAATCTCTTCTTCAAGCAAAGAGTTTGAGAAGGTGACCCCTTCTCCGACTGTTGTTGCTTCAAGAGGAACTTATTGAATTGGTTGGACGACCAGAGGAACGCCTTGTGGGAAGGGGTGTGGTACTGGTGGAAGGTCGTCTTAGGCTAAAAAGCTTGGCCAAGATATGTCAATCCGATTTATTTGACGGTCACCTGCTCTTATAGCGTGGTCGACTTATTGGAATGTCTCCGAGATAGGCTGAAAGTCCAATATTAGATGAACAGCTCGCAATTGCCTGTCTTCACTTATAAAGATCTCGGATCTCAATAAGTAGTTGAGGGCTTGAACGTTGGTCAACCTAATCTTTGAAGCTACGTGCCTCTTATCTGTAAACACAACCGAAGAATAAAATGTGGTTAAAAAGCTAAAAGCCGTAATCAAAAAGGAATGAAACAAAAAGAAACAAAACAAGGTCAGGGTTATAGAGACCAAATCTATCACTAAGGAACCTAATTCTAGAGCACCCCACCTAGTTTTCCCACTCGGACGGGGCAATGAACGCTATCGTGCCACACTTCCGAAGCTATAAGATAATCATCTTTCATACCCTTGTTGGATTTGGGTAGACACGATATCAATCTCACCATGTTCGGGCTGGATTTGAGATAGTATCCAACGAATTTTTGGGAATGACACTTATACATGTGAATCACATCATGCCAAGTGAGCCGTAGACCCAGATGCTCGTTGAGAGCATCAACGCTACCCAAAACTCTGAATAGGTTGGGTATGCATTAGTGGGGGCATAACCTATGGTTAAAGAGATAATCCCTTGTTATATTACCCATTGGGAGGGTCATCCCCCCTTTTATAAAGGCTATCATGGGGATAACAACTTCTCCTTCTTCTCGGTTTCTTTCTATTTGTTTCGAGAGACAATATCGCAGGACGACGTCCTGTGGTATGTGGTATTGTTCCTTAAAAGCCTCTATTTTGGCAGGGGAGTCCACTAAGTGCATAAACCTCCCATCTCAACAAACTAAAAGGGAGCTACTAAAACCAATAAGTGGAGAAATGAAAACTCGAAGGCCGAGCAGGTTAGCTGAGGAGAAAATGAAAGGTTGAAAGAAATTAAAACTTATGCAAGCTAAAATATATGATGATCCATGAAACCTTTAGAAAAAATTTCAAAGATTTCTTGAAAAAAGAGTATGAGAAGTTTAATGATTTAGCAGGTCTTGTGAATTTGAATGCTGGAGATCGCTGGAGAGCTTGAGAGTTCAAAAAGCAAAGGAGAAGTGATTCCTTTCAAAGCTTTATATAGAGGGCAAAAAATGAGTGGGGGTTATCCCGCCCAAATCCTGAAGAAAAATATCAGCCATTAGATTAAGACCTCACCGTTAGATGCAAGGGACATAATGCTGCCTGGAGCAGTTAATGACACATCGCGAATTCCAAAGCATCAATAGCAATTATAAAACACATAAAATCATACTCCCACATGTGTAAACTCAGGGATTTTGATATTCCTAATCCATGAATTTGAAATAAATCAAAACCTCATTTTTCTCCTCAGAGGCGAGGGAAAAACTGGAATTTTGAGGGGCTATTAGACCTTGGGTCTTATCTGGGGATGTGGGCATATCCGAAAAGGAGTAAATGATTGGGAGAGGCCCCAAGTTGAGAGTCACATAAGGAAGGAATTGAGGAATATAGTCCGAGGAGGAACTTCTTCTCGAATACGATGAATACTGATCAAAACTGTATTTCGGAAATTTAGGTGACCTTCCAGGAAGTTTCAACGATAAGGATGAGTCTTATGCACATACAAAAGCGATAGGAACTCAGAAATATCTAAAGGAAAAGCTGCTACCACCGCATTAAATACACTGCAGCAACTTTTCTGACTGCATTTATGTGGAGAAGACCTTTGAACAGTGCAGTCTCAGCTACCACAACTCACAGAAAGCCAAAGAGGATGTTTGATGGGACATGTACTCAAGTGAAGGCTTAAATGATTAATAAGTGTAGGATCAAGATGGTCTGAAAGAAACTATATAATGTGAAAGATCTCCCATGAGAGGGGGATCGAAAAAGAAAAAAAAAAGAAAAAAGAAAAAAGAAACACTGTAGTAATCAAAGTTGTATTTATAAACAGATATATTGATTTATACTCCGAGTTATCTCCTCGGATAGTGAATTTATTCAATCCAATGAGTCTTGTTCTTGCTTGATCATCTTCTAAATCCATACTAGCTGTTATTAACTTCATTAAGGTCTAGCTCTTTAGCCCACTCTCTACAAATTTATTGTATTGGGCTCATTGGGCCATCATCCAATTCTTCTTTGGGTTTGGGCCCTAAATTTTGACTCTACAGTTATATTTTCATTATTCTAATTGTATTTATGTCTAAATATATGTTCAATATAAGATTTGAGCAATGATCTTCTTATTTGAAAATAAGTTTTATGATTTAGGAGATCTATAGGAAATTGAAAGCAAATTTTATTGTGTTTGTACTTGTTACTGCTGCATATATGTGTAAAAATATTTTCAAGATAGATAATACTTCAAGTGGAAAAGTCCAATTTCAAATTCAGTTTTCTCAGCACCACTCATACTAATGTTGGATCGAACATTTAAAAAATGGTGATGTTTAAGAAACAAAATTTGGTATGGAAATAAAGTTTGCCAAAAATAAATATTGTTGCTTATATGTTATGGATTTGTTTTGGATTCTATATATTTATAAATATTTGGGTAAATTGCAAATTACATCCCTAAAGTTTGGAGGTAATTGGATTTTACACCCTGAAGTTTTAGATTTCGTATTTTACCCTCTGAAGTTTGGGGTGTTTGGATTTTACATCCTGACATTTTAGAATTTGGATTTTACTCCCTAAAGTTTAGAGTTGTTTGGATTTTATACCCTCAAAATTTTGAAACTTTAGGATGTAAAATTCAAACACTCTAAAAACTTTAGAGAGTAAAATCCAAACACTTCTTGAACATAAGGGGTAAAATCCAAATTCTACAACGTCAAGGTGAAAAATCCAAGCATCACCAAACTTCAGGCAGTAAACGTCAAGGTGAAAAATCCAAGCATCACCAAACTTCAGGCAGTAAAATCCAAATTCTGAAATTTCGGGATGTAAAATCCAATCACCTCCAAACTTTAGGGGGTGTAATTTGCAATTTACCCTAAATATTTTATCCTTTTCAAATAACCATTAAACACTAAAAAATTTAGCCAAAGAATATTATTTGGCAAGCATAATTGATGTATGCCAAATGTTCGACAAATTTTCTATCCAAAGATATAAGATCGTTTAATACTCAATTCTTATTTTTATGTACAACTTCAGAAAATACATCTACATAAACTAGACAAGTCAATTCTTCCATCCTAGTACAAATTTTCAGAGAGTTATCAACATAAGATGTTACTTTTTTGCCACTCCATTAGCTTCTTGTGAGGAACAATGAAAGCATCATTACCTAAATCCACATAAAATATAAACACAACATTGGGACAAAATGGGCTTTGCCCTTTTCGGGAAAATTATATAGGGAAATGCCCCCCTTCCCAAACTAAATAGAGAAATGCCCCTCTTAAACTCGATTTTTGATAAATCGAGTTAGAAAAAAAAATTCTGAAGCCTTATAGTGGCGTTTTAAGAAGCCTATAGTGATGTTTTAAGGACCTATAGTGACGTTTTTTAACTCGACTTCAAAGAAATCGAGTTATAGGTAAAAAAAAATGCCAATATAGGTCGATTTCATTGCCTATAACTCGATTCTATTGAAGTCGAGTTAAAAAATGTCACTATAAGTCCTTAAAACGTCACTATAGGCTCCTCAAAAACGCCACTATAAGGCCTAACTTGATTTATCAAAAATCGAGTTTTAAAAGAGGGGAATTTCCCTATATAATTTTCCCGAAAAGGACAGAAGCCCATTTTGTCCCACAACATTGATAGGATGTTTATACGAAGTATTTGAAGCAAATTGTAAAACATAGATGGCCCGAACAATATCAGACGCATGTTCCGAAAAATCTAGGTTATCTCCCATCTCAATAGGTAAATTTTGAAAGAGTAATTTCAATGGTTGGTTTGAAATTGGCACATGAAACTTTGTATGTCAACCATTTTTAACAATAGAAAAAAATATCTTACATCAAGATGCCAGTTAGAGATTGAGCTGCATTTCATGGTTTCTAGTGAACTAACTTGCATGTGAGTTAAAACCACTCTAGAATTAAATTTCATGTTTCAATGCAGAATTCTCATTGATGATGAATAGGAAAATTAGACATCTAATCCTAGCTAATTTTGATTGAACACCATTAATGAAGAAATCCCCAAAAATCCAATGTTATATGACACAAAAGGAGAATAATCAAATCCAGAAAAAAGCAAAATGGATAGAATAGAAGAAGGAAAATGGTAAAGGTACTACAACTTTTATTACACAAAACTTACAAACTTATGTGGCAATGAGTCTAATTGGTGTGTTTCAACAATCTCATAATTATATATTTGAATTGCCTCTTTATAATTTGTGACACATCCGTTTGTAAGCTCAATGTAATAAAACAAGATACTTATATATATATATATATATGTAAACAAAGAACAACATGATAGGTTGGTAAAATATATGAGGCAAAGAAAGAGAATGAAAATATTCCTCAAAACTAGAAACGGAAAATTTGAATACTTAAGTTTACATGGATAAGTGGGTTCTAGTTATCTCAACTGGGAAAATCTCATATGGTTGAATAAGAGATATGAGGTTCAATCTCTGCCTACACCAAAAACCGATTGGTGTCTTGGTTTGATGATAAAGAGCTATCATCAGAAGCGGATGCCATAGGTTAAAACTCTCTCAAAAAAAAAAGTTTACATGGACAAAAAATAAAGTGGAGAAAAATATAATAATAAATGAGTAAATGACATACTAATGATGATTACAACAGGTAATAATAATAAAATGAATAAAAATATAATTGATACATGAATCGAATTAGAAAAAAGAAGCCACATAAAAAAGAAAAAGAAAAATCAAAGCCACAAAGGAAAGGAAAACAGTCTAACACAATGAAAAAAAAAAAAAAAAAAAAAAAACAACAACAACGACAACATGATCCTTACATGCAATATGCACAAAAGGGACTAAAACCTTGAATGAGAGGGGCTAGAGGAATTGCATGCTTTACCAAACAAAAACCAAGTCAACCTATTTCTCTAAGTTCTAGCTCAGTCTATATATTTTTGGAACAACTTTACTACTTAAAGGGTAATATTGAAAAAATAAAAATATTGGTGTGCAGAAAACCCACCGACCCGACCCAACTCGACCCGCCGGGTTAGGTTGGTTTTTAAGGCTTGGTGGGTTGGGTTGGGTCACAAAAAAATTTTTTATAGCGGGTTGGGTTGGATGTAGGTCATAAAATTACAAACCCGCCAAACCCGACTCGACCCACCCATACTTAATATATATTTAAAAATATATTATATATTGAATAAATTTTTTTTAAAATCAGCTGTAAATTTAATATATACTAATAATAATATGATATACTATAAGTGTTTATATATAATATTATATATATATAAAATATACTAATAATATTATTATATATTTTAAAAAATATATAATATATACTAATAATAATAAATTTAATAAATTTAATAATAATAATAATAATAATAATAATAATTTGTCAAACCCATGGGTTCAACTCTACCCATGTGGGTTGGGTTGGGTTGGGTTGGGTTGGGTTGGGTTGGACTTATATGATGGGTTGGGTTGGGTTGAATTTTTTTTGACCCACCATGGTGGGTTAGGTCAAAAAATCCCCTCAACCCGACCCATGCACACCCCTAAATATACTACATACATCTTTTGTGTACCGGAGTTGTGAAACATTGAGTTCTAAGAGCAATATATTTTTATTTTTTTCAAAATATACTACATATATTGCTCTTGATAGTCGTTATGCTACCCTAGGTCGATGTAGTTGGTATTAATTTTGTAGCTCCAATAGAACTAGAAGTGGTTAATTAAATCGATCACTTAGTTTCATTTAAAAGAACAAAAGTTTACATCAATATAGAATGTTAAAATTTGAATTTTAGGGTTTGTTTGGGATCCTAAAAACTTTTTGCCTAAAAAGCTGAAATAGTACAGTGAGACCCATGAATAAGTTTCAGTTAAAAGAACAAAAGTTTACATCAATATAGAATGTTAAAATTTGAATTTTAGGGTTTGTTTGGGATCCTAAAAACTTTTTGCTTAAAAAGCTGAAATAGTACAGTGAGACTCATAAATAGTATAAAAAAGTGCAGTGAGACCTATGAATAATAGCAAAAATAAACTGAATAGTAAAATAAGCTGACTATTTAAACTAAATAGTATTGTGGAAATTGCTACTAAAAAAGTTATATCGTCATATTTTTTTCAAATAATGTAAGAACATGAACAATCATAATCTAAAAACCTTAGATTTAATGCATGTGAAGTATTAAGAATTTATGAAAATGAAGAGATGACTTACCAATCATAAAGATGAAGAATTTTGATGAATTAAATACCTCAAGGGCAATCTTGAACAACTGAGCAAAAAGTGTCAAGAGAGAGTCAAAAGATGTGAAAGAAAAAGAAATGCATAAAATGACTGGAAACTGATGTAGTTTATTTAAATTTCTTGACTATCAAATGGTTGAACATCAGTCAAATTGAGTTTGACCAATCAATGATCGATCAAGAACATTGAGAGTTCAAAGAAATTCCCATAATTGTTTGATTGATTGAGAGAGAGTCAAAGATCCTGGGAGAAGGGGTGTTTGGTAAGGTATTTTCAATAATAGTTTTCAGTGTTTAAACAACATTTTACGTATTTTCACGCACTTTTCACCCACACATATTTTCAAAAAATACAAACAACGTTATTAGAACAACATTACCAAACGCCTCCTTACTTGCAAATAGCTTCTCGGTATAGGGCCACAATTCTTTATGCAGTATTTTAGCCTCTTTTTGGCATTTTAGTGAAGGCACTTAGTATAGGGGTGACAATATATTCATGTTTGTGTGTTGGATTCGGGTCGTGTCAACTCATAAGTATTCAACTATATGAGTTGACACTAACTATGTTTATTAAATGGGTCAAAATTCTTCAACTCTAATACCACGTCTTTATTAAATAGGTTAGTCATGTTGACATGCTTATCAGATTTTATCAAAGTGAAAAAAAAAAAGTGTTAATTCAATTGATATGAATTATGAAAAACCAAACAAATAGATTTTTTTAATAAAAAAATTCAAAACTTAAATAATAACTGCATAACAAATAATCATTAAAAAAATAAAGTATATCTCAATATTACAAATAATTAATCAAAACTTGTCAAACAAATTAAATCTCAACAGCTAATGCTAAATCCTAGCAATCAATTTAAGGAAAATAGATAAAGGACAACGACAATGATGCGATGGTGACAAAAATTTTAGAGATGAAAGTAAAGGACAACGTCAACTAAGGTTTTAAGTGATAGAGGGAATTGACAGATGAGGGCAAAGGCAGCTTGGAACTGCAGTGGCATAAGGGTAATGGTGGCTAAGAAAATAAAGTGAGGTTAGGTGAGTTTGAGGTTTAAGTGTGAGAGGTGACCATGGGGCTTGAAAAAATGAAATTTAGTCAAACAAGTCAAATTTGATTTGTGGTTGGACATGAACATGATATGTTTATTAAACAAATTAGTTGTGTCAACCTAAATATGTCACGAACTCATTAAACCTCAATTCATAACTTGCAACTTCTTGTCATGTCATGTTCATGAATCGTGTCAGATTTTGCCACCACTTGGTTAGTATTGAGACTTGTAGTCGCATTCGGATTAGGTTACGTGTTGACCAAATTTGGTGAAGAGCATCCGTTAGCTATGATAAGTCACTATTGGATTGTAGAAACTTTGTTCTTAGTGATTCAACGAGCAGAAGGGCTCATCAACATTGACGAGAGCATTCGATTAAACCAAATCATTTCAAGTGCTCCTATAAAGAATCAGAGTCATGGCAGTTGACTATTTATCTATAAAATTAAGGCTCAAGGCATGGTCGAAGATTGTTTCAATTCATTGATCGAGAATTGATCAAGCGATCATAGGAACGAGTTTAATCAACTGAAGGAATTTCAAACCTCAAAAGTCGATAAAATAATGCAGAAATACAATTCTGCAAAGCAGAACTTGCAGAATTGATGCACAAAGCCTAGTAAGATTAAAGACGTCATGCAACCAATAGTTTATCAAAGTCACATTAGGGGTCCGTTTGGATAGCACTTATTGTTGCTGAAAGTTGATAAAAACTGATTGTTGCTGAAAACACTGTAGCAAAATAATTTTTAAATGTGTGAATAGTATTGTGGGACCCACTTTTAATATTAAATATTGCGTGAACAGTGCATGAACAGTGTGTGAACAGTGCACGCACAGTACACACACAGTGAATTTTGTCCTCCAAAGTCAACAAGTGCGAAAAAAAAAAAAAACGCACAGGAGGAAAACGCGCCGCAACTAAACCTTCTATCCAAACCCACACTAGTAGTGCAATGTACCATATGTGATAAAACTTGCATGTCGTGTGTGAAAAAAGTCAGTGAAAAAGTTATGACTAGGTACATCCTTTAACTCCCCCTTACTATGTGCTTTTTTTTCTTTTTTTCAAAAGTGTATCATGTTCACACCTTAACTTTTAAAAATGGGCAAAATTTACATAGTTTTACCCATTTATATGTGGTGCTTTTACCTATTTTATAAACACTAGTTCTTTTTTATTTTTGTTTTGTGATGAACACTAGTTCTTTCTATAAGCATGAGTGTAATTACAAAGTATAGAAACTAGCATTGAGATTGTAATTTATGCATTTCTCACCAAAATTTGTTAATGTTTTTTCAACACGGCAGATATCTGGACACAAAGGTCGCATGACTGATTGCCGACCAACACTCACACATGTCCACCAAACTTGACTCAACTAACTAGGTGTGTGTTTGGGTTTTGTTTAAATAATTTTGCCTTTTGCCTTTTGTTTTAGTGTTTTTTTTTTTTTTTGTGCAAATAATGTAACTTTTAGTTTTAGTTTTTATTTTTTTTATTACATAAAATAAAGTAGCTCTTAGTTTTTGGGTAATGTTAACGTTAACAGATATCCTTAGGACAATTATTAATAAATTATTTTATGAAGGTTTTTATAGCAATTTTATGAGAAATTGAAAAAACTGTTAAAACATTAATTATTTTTCTTTTTTTACCTATAAAAACTTTCCTAAAATACTTTGTTAACAAATGCCTTGAGGGCATTCGTTAACTTTTCCCCTTAGTTTTTTGTTACAAAATTAACATAAAAATTATATTTAATACAATTAACTTGTTATAACTAAAAATAATTTGAAATCATTTTGAGAAAAATGAATACAATCTCTTAGGAAATCTATACAATATGATAAGCATTCCTAGGCTCTTTTAGAGCATTAATATCCGAAATATACAAAAAATTATATTTTACCATCTTAAAATCTACTTTTTCATTTATACCATATCATACCATTTTACAACACACCTAATATCCTAACTTTTATTTTACTATACTACACATTAAAATAATATAAAGTAAAAATAAAAATAATATAAAAATATAAAAATATTCTCACTTCTCTCTCTTACAAAAAGCATGCTCATTCAATCACAACTTAACAAACCCACAAATCAACCACAACTCATCGATCTCCACCACTGCACGAACCCCATCAGAACCACCACACACTACCTTGCCACAACCCACGCTAATCTCCACAGCTACACAAACCCCATCGGAACCTATAACCACCGATCCCAAAACCCATCAAACCTGAAACCTAGCTAAACCCATAAACAACCCATAACCAAACCCAACAACAAACCCATCAACCACCGTGAGAGAGAGACCCATCAACCACACCGATCGTTGATCTAAAAAAACCTTCACGCCATGCCACCACCAAATCACACTACCACCAGACCCACGCTAGAAAAAATCACCACCATGAGAGAGATATGTTAGAGAGAGGCTTGGAATGTCGAGAGAGAGAGAGAGAGAGAGAGGAGATAGAGAGATTGATGAAGAGAGAGAAAGACGTAGATATTTAAAGGTATGAATAAAAAATATTAAATTGATTTGCAATTGTGCTACAATACCATTGCAAATTTTTAAGGTACTGTAGCACAATTGCAATTTTTTTTTTTACCATTACAATACCGAGTAACATGTGTTTTTGATGCTTAAATGCTAAATAATCGCAACATATACCATTTACATCATCGAGTGTGAATGCTCTTAGAAAACCAATTCAATTTGGTAGACTTTTCTATGCTCTCTAAGAAGAATGTTACAATTTGACCCATCCTAAAGACACAAAAACTAGATACAGAAGAGAAATCCTACCACATGGTAAAGACAATGGGGTTTAGCGCAAGAGGAAACCATTTATAGCTAGAGAACCCACGGAAATATTTTAAGGTTTGGTGCTAAGGAACTTAAATTCGAATCGGTTTGAGTTATACATGTACTAGAGACTCCCTCCAAGGGCTTTAGAAGGTGGCTTGATCACCACTAGTAAAGGAGACCTAGTTGATTTAGGTCGGTTGGACACGCGCAACAAAGACACCAAAAAGTGATACTGAGTGCTGCAAGACACCCATAACTGGGCCCTATGTAAGGGTTGAGGAGGGCTCACGTTGAGAATGACACTCATAATGAAGTCATTAAGGACTTTGTTAGGACATGTGTGGAACATGTTATGAACATATGTCATTTAGAATTGACTAATCCTTTGACAAAACACACTTTACTTATAATTGGGTAGATCTAAGACGTGTTTAATACTTCAAGGAATAAAAGTTCAAGTCTAAGTATTGAAACCATGTAAATCTGTCCAAGAATCAAGTGAAGAAGTGTTGTTCATTAAAACTCGATAGATATCTCGATAGATGTATCTATCAAGATTTAATATTTGAAACTCGATAGATAGCTCAACAGCTGTATCTATCGAGAATTACGAAATTTAGATTTCAAAATATGTTTTTCATGCATATCCAAGTTATTTGTGTAGAGTTTCTTTTCTTACAACCCTAAACATATATAAGGATTATTTTAAGAGTCATCTCAATTGATGCAAAGGTTGTCGCACTTATTGTTACATGCATGTTGTGACCGGAGACAATCTGCCCTAGTTCATCTTTCTTTTGAAGAAACTGCTGCGTTTGTATGCTGTAGGGTTTTGTAACCAAAGAGCTTCTTGATCTTCATTATGTAGATGAACTGAAGAACTTTGCAGCTAACATCCTTTTCAAGTTGGTATGTTAGTCACGTACTGGGATCCATGCATTGAAATGAGAGATTGTCAATACATTACAAGTCCAATTATGTATTAGGGTAAGGGTTCAACTGTAAGTTAGTATAAGGTACTGGAATTCCTTTATTTGTAACTGCTTGTTTTAATAATAGTGGATTCTCGGGAGTGATGACCTTAAATTCACTCGGTAGGGTTTTGCCTAAATGGTTTTCCTCATTCATAAACAAATCACCTGTGTCAAATTTAATTTCCATTGCATTTAGTTATTTGGTGATTTGTTTATGCTACTACGCGTATTGCATGTTAATTGACTTAATTAATTCACTTAGCTAATTAATTGATTAATTTACCTAAGAGGTCAATACATTCTTGGCCTATTAAGTGGTATCAGAGCAGACACACTCTAATTAGGGTTAATCTTTGCTGTGTGATCCATTGACCCCTGTTTGTCATGGATAGAGGGCAATATTTAATTATACTTCCTTTATTTGATAGCACTAACTATGCATACTGGAAAGTACGCATGAGAGCTTTCTTGCAGTCTTTAGATGAAAAGGTGTGGCAAGCTGTGGAGATAGGTTAGACCAAGCCAAAGGAAGCGTCGACTGATTGGGATGTTGCTAAAATCAAGGTGGCAAATTTCAATAGTAGGACATTGAATGCTCTATTCAGTGTAGTCATAAATAAGGAGTTTAAGAAGATATCCTCTATTGAAACTGTGAAGGAAGCATGGACCATCCTCCAGACAATCTATAAAGGAACTAAGGCTGTCAAGGATTCAAAACTTTAAAGGCTTACCGCGAGCTTTGAAGAGATTAAGATGAAGGAGGATGAGTTCTTTGATGAGTTTTATGCCAAACTGAAGGGCATAGTGAACCCACCCTGCATTTAATCTTGGAGAAACCATTCTAGAACCCAAGATTGTTAGAAAAGTGCTCAGATCTTTTCAAGAGAGATTCCATGCAAAGATCACAGTCATTAAGGAAGCAAAGGACATTGACCAAATTCCTTTGACAGAACTAGTTGGCAACTTGCAAACCTATGAATTGGGTTTGTCTAGGATAGGGAAATCAAGTAAGAGCAAGAGCATGGCTTTAAAGGCCAAAAGCAATGATACTGATGAGTATTCTGATGATGAAAATTCTAAGATGAAATCCTATAACACAAGACAGTTCAAAAACTTCATAAAGAATGCCAATGCAACAGGATTCAACAAAGATCAAAAGCAATCCAGTTCTTCACAGTTCAAGAGCTAAGATAAAGGGAAGAAGGATGCTAGGGATGGCAGTAAGTATATTATCCCCTCTAGACCAAAATGCTTTGAATGTCAAGGATTTGGACACATGAAACAAGAATGTCCAACTTATCTCAAGACTATTAGGAAAAGCAAGGCCTTTGCTACTACCTTGAGTGACATCAAGCTTGAGGATGATTTAGATGACGAGGGAATCTTGAATGCCTTCACTGCTATAGTTGATCCTACTGATGGGGGTTCCGAAATAATAGATGATGAAGAGGACTTGGTGGACTCTAAGTTTGAGAAAATGGACGATCCAAATGACATCTATACAGCTTATGAAAAATTGTACAAAGTTTCTGAGAAGCATGAGAAACTATATAGGCTGGCCACCAAGAAACTAAGTGATGTGGAACTTGATTGAGAAGAGCTTTCCACAAAATTTGACGAAGCTAATCAGACTATTGGAGCACTGTAGTTTGAGAACAACTTCTTGGCTGAAAAGACCAAGAAGCTTGAAGCGGAGCTGTTTCAAGTCAGAGCTCAATTGGAGAGGACTTCCAGTGCAAAGCTTGATGAGGTGCTTAGCTTTCAAAAATCTGCTTCTAATAGAACCAGTTTGGGGTATGATTTGTCTTCTTCTAATATTTCTTCTTCTAATACTACTGTGTTTGTTTCACCTGCTAATAATGTTAATTCTAAGAACAATGATATTAAAACTATTTTAGCTAGTGTGAACATAGATAAGGGTAAATTTATCTTAGGAGCATCTCCTAAGCTTGATAAGAAAGAGACTAGAAACCCTAGGACTAAGAAGGGAAGTAATCAAAAGTCTAAATAGAAGAAGCAGCATCTTTGTCATCACTATGGAGATTCAGGACATACTCGACCTAATTGCTATAAGTGGTTAGCCACTCAACAGAGCAACAGTATGATCTCATCTGAAAACTAGAATCAGTTTCCATCCTCTTTTGCTCCTTTTGGAGATCTGCTTATGGTCCTCATGTTCCTTTCGAACTTGAACGGTTTCAATTCTTCTCCTTCACTGCCGAATCAAAGGTTTGCTCAATGGAAAAATTCTTCCAATGTGTGGAAGGAAAAAGGCTCAAAGTGATTTAGTCACTCTCTCTCTCTCTTTTCGTTTATGCTTTACTTGTGTGTTTTGCTTTCTTTTTTTAAGTCAATCTAGTTTTATGCTATGTTTTGTTTAACATGTTTTTATTTTTTTTGTTTTCAATTTTTGCTTTATTTTTTTTTAATAAAAAAATTGAAAAATCAGAAAATACAAAAACAGTGTGTGTATTGTGTACATTTGGTACTTGTGTACCTTGGATGGTCATTGAAACAAAATTTTCTAAATTTTGTATCTTTTGTAGCTTAGATGAGTATCTCAATGCACAACTAAGCAAGTGAGTTTTGTGGCTAGTGTTTGTGATGAGTACGATTAAGTAATCTTTTGTACTTAACACACATATCACTCTTTTTGACAGGAAGGACTACAAAATCCTAAGAGAAAAGCATAAATAACCATCTCACCAGTAAAGCCTGTTAATCATGAATAACATTTGTGTGTTTCGGCATAGTAAAACTGTGATGTTTAAGCTTAACATAATTGAGTATTTCTTTTCTTTCTTTTATATGCTCATGCATGATATGTTCAAAAGAAAAAATATGCAAAGAAAAATCAAAAGCAAAAAAAATTAAAATACTTTTAAATATGGTTGCAAGCGTGTTTCTAGGAGATGTGAGAGTTATAGGATGTATCTTGAAGGTGATAGTCTCCATTAAGCAGTTATGATTATGTGTGAGTTAAATTGATTTTCTCATATCTCAAATCGTCATAATATATAGACATTTATGCAATCTTGCGATGTTTTTCATACACAACATGCAAAATTCTTTGCTACTTTTGGTACATGTACAGCTATAATGTGATTGGCCATCACAAGGAATACATGAGTTACTATATGCTCACTAAACTGTCTTGAATTGTTTTTAAAATATAAAATTGGTTAGACTTATTTAGAGAGAGTGCGTGTGTGTGTGTGTGTGTGTTTGGATCCTAAATGCTTTACATTTTTCTTGTTGAGAGATATTTTTAAGAGCTTAATATTTTGATTGGATCTTTGGTTGAGTAGTTTGCTTGATTGCATTCATTTCTGTGTTTTTCTCATCTTTGAAAAACTATTTTTATCAATCTCGACAGCTCCTCGATAGATAGCTATCTATCGAGACCCTTGGACTTATATTTCTCAACAGATCTTAACGCATCTTCAATCCATCGAAACTTTCTGGAATTTGTCTTAATAGCTTCTCAATAGATTCTCAATCCATCAAGAAAGTTTTTTTCTGGTCAATAGATTCTCGATAGCTTCTCGATCCATCGAGGCATTTTGCTGTCAACAGATTCTTGACAGCACCTTGACAGATTCATCTATCGAGAATTAGTGCTCAATAGAATCTTGATAGGTCCTTGATCCATTAAGGCGTGTTTTCTTTAAATAGATCCAACATGAAATCTGTTTCACTCCTCTTCGATTTCTCTCGATAGAAAGTTTTCTTTTTCTCTCCCAAACACTTTCTTTTCTCTCTAAACCTTAAACCCACTTGGATTTTGGCCTAGTGTGATCTTTTCTTCACTGGTATGATTCCTTTTTCTCTCATTCTTCATGCATTTCATACATTTAGACCTAGGTTTTGGGTTTTTGAAATTTTTTTGGGGTTTTTGAAAACTGATGAATATTTTGTTAATTTTTGGGTTGGGTTTTGCTTAAATGATGTTATGTGCTCATACATTACATTTCATTTGCATTTTTAACTATGTTTCATGCATTAGAGATGTATGTTTCTATGTTGGAACCTTGTGTGCTAGTAGGTTTGGATTGGGCCGAGCCCATGATGAAATTTTTGTTGCACGTCACATGCTCATGCATTGTTCATGCATACGTACCTTTTCATTTCTTATTTTGGTACTCTCTGTTGATTTGTGCTTTTCTGTTTCTCTTTCTCTCTCTCTCTCTCTCAGATATTCTGTGTATGGCGCCTAAAGTGTAAAATTACTCCGTCCCAAAACCTTTTTCATTCCGGGGCATCTTCTTTTGATTCCACACCTCTCCATGTTAGGTTTTGTGATGAGAAGGCCTGTCAGGTCTTCTCGGAGAACTTCTCCAAACGTGGCATTCATTCGAAATGCCATGTTACCCTATCAAACTTCTCCGATACTACTCTTTCGACTGTTATACATAGGTGGGGTTGGGAATCTCTTTGTGAGATACCTGTGAGTTGTCCCTCCATGATCATACAAGAGTTTTACTCCAATATGCACGGTTTTGACTATTCTATACCTCATTTCATCACTTTTGTTCGAGGTACTTGTATAGTAGTTACTCTGGAGCTTATCTCCGATATGCTACATGTTCTGATGGAATCACATCCTGATTACCCCAGATGTCCTCGTCTGCAAACTGTCTCGAACATTTGCCACTCTTCTATCTCTTATCCTGAGTCTACTCACTTCACCGTTATGGTTGCCATCAGTGCGGTGTCTGATAGACGAAGCAAGGCCCATCTTCAATCGAAGCGGCCGTGGACCAGATGGTGACTTCTCTAGCCCATTCCACTTCATTTACCTCTGCTTTTTTTTTTTTCTTCTTCTTCTTCTTTTTAAGTGGGTGGTGTGATGCTTGAGGCAATCATAACGCAATTTCAGCACATGGATGCTCACCTTAATACTCTCACTGATGAGATGACTCAGGTGACCACTAGTGTGGGTCGTATTGCACGACGTCAAGCTCGCCTTGGTGGCTTTGTTGCTTCTCCCTCTCCATCTCCATAGGCTTTAGAGGATGAGGACGATGATGATGGCTCCGGTGATGATGATGAGGATAAGGATGCTAGCTCTTTTGGTGATGAGGAGATGCCTACTTCTCAGTGACTTGCCCTTTGTCATTCGTGACAAAAAGGGAGATTAGTTTTGAGTATTAAAGTAGTCATGTACTTTGAGGGAGAGTTAGCATATGACCTTTTTGTTAGGGGGAGTGTTTTTATTTTTGAGGGATGTAGTGAGGACTTATGTATCTTTTCTTTTCTTTCTCTTTTTAGATACATTATCTCTTGTCCATCGGTCTTGTGACCACTTAGTGATAGTAAACATTGTATTTATCCTTGATATATATATTTGATGATGTTGTTATCACATTTCACTTATCTCTCCATGTGTTGTTTTTTTTTCCTCTCTTTATACACATGTTTCTTGTTATTGTATGCAATCTTTAATTTCTGTTTCACACTAAGATGCCTTAATGAGTTTTGTTTAAAGTGTTTCAGAAATATAGGTTGTCAAAATATATCATGCCATGAACTCTTTTCTTGTAAAATTTTTCAAGAGTTTGTGTTAGGATCAGATTTTATTGTATTCAACAAATGAGTATGAGTTGAGTGATTTATGATTTTTCTCATATTTCATTTGTTTTTTTGTGGTTTTTTCACGGATTGTCAAAGGGGAAGATTGTTAGGACATATGTGGAACATGTTATGAACATATGTCATTTAGAATTGGCTAATCCTTTGACAAAATGCACTTTACTTATAATTGGATAGATCTAGGATGTGTTTCACACTTCAAAGAACAAAAGTTTAAGTCCAAGTATTGAAGCCATGCAAATCTGTCCAAGAATCAAGTGAAGAAGTGCTGTTCATTAAAGTTCGACAGATGTATTTATCAAGATTTAATATTTGAAACTTGACAAATAACTTGACAGCTGTATCTATCGAAAATTAAGAAATTTAGATTTCCAGATCTGTTTTTCATGCATATCTAAGTTATTTGTGTATGATTTCTTTTCTCACAACCCTAAACATATATAAGGATTATTTTAAGGGTTGTCTTAGTTGATGCAAAGGTTGTTGCACTTGTTGTTACATGCATATTGTGATTGGATACAATCTACCCTAATTCATCTTTCTCTTGAAGAAGTTGTCGTGTTTGTACAACATAGGGTTTTGTAACAAAGGAGTTTTTTGATCTTCAACGTGTGGATGAACTGAAGAACTTTGCAGTCAACATTCTTCTCAAGTTAGTGTATTAGTCACGTATTGGGATCCATGTATCGATTAGTTAATCATGTACTTGGAGCTGTGCATTGAAAGGAGAGATTGTCGCTACATTACAGGTCCAATTGTGTATTGGGGTAAGGGTTTAACTGTAGGTTAGTATAAGGTATTGGGATTCCTTTACTTGTACCTGCTTATTTTAATAATAGTGGATTTTTGGGAGTGGTGGCCTCAAATTCATCTAGTGGGGTTTTGCTTCGGTGGTTGTCTCCATTCGTAAACAAATCAACGGCTTTAAATTTAATTTTCGCTGCATTTAATTATTTGGTGATTTGTTTGTACTACCACGTGTATTGCATGTTAATTGACTTAATTAATTCACTTGGCTAATTAATTGGTTAATTTACCTAAGGGGGTCAATATATTCTTGGCCTATCAGACTTATGATGTGGGGTGCATAAGCGACAAAAAGTAGAACATGTCTACCTTTAGAAAATAAGAAACAAAACATGTTTTCCTCTAAAAAATAACCTTGAATTCATAAGGCTTCCTTGAATCCACAAGGAGGGATAATATGAAATCCACTAGAAAATAGAGAGATTAAAGTCTGAATTTTTATTAATTGAATAATTATTTAAAAAAACGTTTATAGATTTGGAGGTCTATTTAAAAGCTTTGTAAAACTTGATATACAAAAAATATATTCTAAAATAAATCATAATTAATATCTAACCATTTTAGGAACCAAATTCGACTTAAAAATTAAAAGCGCATAAATACAAGGAAATAAATACTCTAAACCTAAAATAACGAAAACTACATAAAAATACCAAAATGAATGAATTACAAAATTAAATTGTAAATTTTGCCCTATGTCAACTTAGGTGCACTTTTGTACAGAGGTGTGAAGATGCCTTTGAGAGCAATTCTCTTTGTCTCTCTTTTTCGAGAGACTTCCAAAATTCTTTGTGGTAGTAAGTTCCAAAGCTTTAATTAATAAAAATAACTTGATCCAAACAAATTTTCACTTCAATTAAACATTGTTAGGGTTATATTTTGTGTAATTGACTAATCTTTTGATAAAATGTACTTTACTTCTAATTGGGTAGATCTAAAATGGGTTTAGTACTTCAAGAAACATGTTATTTAAGTCAAGTATTAAAGACATGGAGATTGGTCCAAGAAATAAGTGAAGAAAAGTTGTTTATTAAGTCTCGGTAGATAGCTCGACAAATGCCTGCTATTGAAATTTAATGTGAAGCTTGATAAATAGTTTGACTGCAACTTGATCAGATTTTAGAATTTTCAGATCTAAAATTTAGCCCAGCCTTGCAAATTTATTTGGGGTTTCTTTTCTCATAAACCTAGACATATATAAGACTTATTTTAAAAGGCCGTCATACATTAATACTGATAGGCCATAAACTGAATGACCCATTGTGATTAAACCAATTAATTAATTAGTCAAGTTATTAATTAATCAATTTATCATGCAATTGCGTAGAAGCACAAACAAATCACCAAAAACTAAATATGCAGCGGAAATTAAATGACACGGTGATTTGTTTTCGAATAGGGAAAAACCTCGCAGCAAAAAACCCATCGGGTGATTTTCAGGTCACCACTCCCGAAACTCCACTATTATCAAATCAAGCGGTTACAAGTAAAGGAATCCCAAGTATCTTACCAACCTACAGTTGAACCCTTACCCCAATACCCAATTGGACTTGATCTGTAGTGACAATTCCCACCTTTGATGCACGGCTCCCAAGTACATGACTAACCAATGCGCGGATCCCAGTACGCGATTTCAAAACACCAACTTAAGGAAGAGAAGTTGGTTGCAAAGTTCTTCAGTTCATCCTACACGATGAAGATCAGGAAGATGTTTGGTCACAAAACTCTTTCTTTGGTGCAGATACACAGCAACTTCTTTAGAGAAGATGAACTAGGTTAAGAATTTCATCTTTGATCACAATTTGCTTGAACAGAGATTGCTCAATACTTTTGCAACTTATGTCACACTTGACGGCTCTTAAAACAATCCTTTTATATGTTTAAAGTTTTGAGAAAAAAAGGGCCAAAAGCATATTCACGGATCCTAAGAAAATCAGATCAGAAAATCTGAAATTATAAATCTCGACAGATAGCAGGTGTCGAGGTAGCTATCGAGCAAGTGTCAAGTTTTAATGAATTTGCACTTCAGCTTGCATTTTCTTGGACAGACTTGATGACTTCAACACTTGATCTTGAAACCTTATTTCTTGAAGTATTAAAAATACCTAGAACTACCCAATTACAAGTAGAGTGCGTTTTATCAAATGATTTAGCCAATTTACATAAATAAGTGACATGTATTCTTAACAAGTGAAAACACATATATCCTAACAATCTCCCCCTTTGGCAATCTGTGACAAAACCACAACAAATAAATGAACATATGAGAGAAGTCATAAATCACTCAACTCATATTCACTTGTTGATACAATAAAATCTATCCTAACACAAACTCTTGAAAAACTTTGCAAGAAGAGAGTTTATGGCAAGTAGACTTTGACAACCTGTATTTCTGAAACACTTTAAACAAAACTCATCAAAGCATCTTGTGTGAAACAGAAATAATAGATTGCATACAAGTATAATGAACATGTGTATAAAGATAGAGAAGAAACAACACATGAAGAGAGAGGTGAAAGAAACATACATCCACATATATAAAGAAGTATAAGTACAATGTATGTAAAAATGATCAAAGGACCTCATATACAAGATCAATGTATCTATAAAGAATAGAAAAGAAAAGATACATCAAACCCTCACTACATCCCTCAAACTATCAACACTCCCTCTATCAAAAATGTCCTATACTAACTCTCTCCCTAAGATGACTACTCTTATAACCCAAAACTACTCTCCTTTTTTGTCACGAGTGACAAAGGGTAGAGTGTCATGTAGACATCTCATCAGTAGAGCTAGCATTTTCATCATCATCATCATCATCATCCTTATCCTCAGAATTTGAAGCTACTGGAGTAGGTGGTGAAGGAGTAGCTTCTGGAGCAAAACCACCCATGGTCGCCTGCCGTCGTGCAATACGACCAACACGAACATTCACCTGATACAACTCAGCGGAAAGTGTATCAAGGCGAGTGTCCATGCACTGCAGCTGCGCCATAATGTCTCCTAGAGATACATCGCCCATAGAGGAAGAATGAGCAGATGTAGATGGAGCTAATCTGGATGGAGTTGAACGGGAGGGAGGAGTGGAATCCGTCTGTTGCGACCTAAACTGCGCCTCACTACGTTTTACAGTAGCGGCATCTATGACACAAATGTGTGTGAAGTGGTCGGACACAAAAAAGAGAATAGAAAAATGGCGTAAGATCCTCGTGATAACGGAAGGAAAGATGAGCTTATCACGGGACACCGAATCAAGATGAACATCTATGATAGAAAGAATAAAGTGAGAAGGAAAATCTATAGTAAAATGCTCTAAAAGAGATAACAAAAACCGAGCACGAGGCTCTGTGATGGAGTTGTAGTGAGAGAGAGGATGGAGTACAAACGTCATCACCATGTTTAGGAATCTAGGACCTTTAGCAAAAGGCCTACATGATGTGTACTGATGCTCACCACAATTAGTAGGGCGCTGACAAAAGACAGAGATGAGTTCATCTTTGAACACAGTCCTCAGACTCTCACAAGAAGGATAGTCAGAAAACTCTATCTTAGGAACCCTAAGCACATCCGCAACTAGCTGCGGTGTGACAGGGATGCGCGTACTTTGAACGCGAGTGAAAAAGAGAGGTACTGAACGATCTATCTCGTACATATTGGAGTAAAACTCCTGAATCAGCACGAGAGGACAAGTGACTGGAATGTCACACAGTGACTCCCATCCCCTACTGTGAATGACAGAGGGAAGGTCAGTGTCGGCGAAGTCCGCCAGAATGACTTGGCGTTCCGAATGAACACCTCGTCGAGAAAAGTTCTCTATAAATGCCTTGTGGGCATCTCCATCACGGAACCGAAGGTTAAGAGGAGCAGAGTCAGAAGAAGAGGAAACTCCAGAATGCAGAGGGTTCCGAGCAGAAGTAGATTTACGTTTGGGTGCCATAAATACTACTAAGGTAAAAGAATGAGAAAGAGATAGAGAGGGAGACAATCAGAAAAGTCCCAACACAGTTCAAATAGATCAAATATGTTGAGCACAAAGAACGTATGCATAGGAATGCATGAGCATGTGACATTCAAATCAAAAGGCATCATAGGCTTAGCCCAATCCAATCCTACTAGCACACAGCATAGAGCACACATCTAAATGCATGTAAATATCATTCTAATGCACATGGAATTCAATGTATGACATTTTGAAAGAATTTAAGTGAAAATCCAACCCAAAATTTCAAGAAAAACTCAACAATTTTGAAAAACCCCAAAAATTTTCAAAAATCCCAAAAACTAGGTTTCAAAACATGAAATGCATGAGAAAGGGAGGGAAAAATGAACTTACCAAGTGATTGAAACCGAGGGAAGACCGAAAATGAAGCGGGTTTGAAGATTTGAGTGAGAGAAAGTTGGTTGGGAGATGAAACGCCTCGGACAGATCGAGAGAGATCGAGAGAATGAGAGAAAAATCGCGAAAAATCCTTATATAGACACCTCAGTAAATCTCGATAGCTGAGGTGTCGAGAGGTATCGAGGAAGCTGTCGAGGATTTGGCCTTCGATAGCTTCAGGTGTCGAGAAGTGTCGAGGTGCAAGAACAAATTCAAAGAACAGAAGCTCGATCGATCGACAAGGTGTCGAGGAGGTATCAAGGAGATAGGAACTTTCTCGATCGATCCACCAGGTGTCGAAGAGGTGTCGAGATTGCGATAAGAAAAAGGCTTGAGAAGCTCGACAGATGACCAGGTATCGAGGATGTGTCAAGGAGGTGTCGAGCCAGCAGTTAAAAGCAGTTTTTTGAGAAGAGAAAACACACAGACATGAATGCAATCTAACATACACCTCAACCAAAGATCCAATCAACATTTTAAGCTCTCAAAATCATCTCTCAATCAAAAATTTAGCACATGGATCCTCAAACACACACACACACACACACTAAACAAGTCTAACCAATTTTATTTTTCAAAAACAAGTTAAGACAATTTAGTAAGTATACATTAGCATATATAAAACCTTTGTGATGGCCAAATCACTTTCAACCTTCATAGGTTGTTTGGAGGATGGTCCAAGCCTCCTTAGCAGTTTCAGTTGAGGATATCTTCTTGAACTCCTCATTGGTGACTGCGCTAAATAGGGCATTTAACGCTCTGCTGTTGAAGTTACCGCCTTAATTTTTGCGTCATCCTAATCGCCGGTTCTTCTTTTGGCTTGGTCTAGCCAATCTCTACAGCTTGCCACAATTTCTCATCTAAAGATTGCAAGAAAGCTCTCATGCATACTTTCCAGTATGTATAGTTAGTGCCATCAAATAAAGGAGGTATAATTAATGACTGTCCTCTATCCATGACAAGCAGGGGTCAATGGATCTACACAGCAAAGATTAAACCTAATCAGAGTGTGCCTGCTCTGATACCACTTGATAGGCCACAAACTGAATGACCCTTGTGATTAAACCAATTAATTAATTAGCCAAGTTATTAATTAATCAATTTATCATGCAATTGCGTGGAAGTACAAACAAATCACCAAAAACTAAATATGTAGCAGAAATTAAATGACACGGTGATTTGTTTAGAATGAGGAAAAACCTCGCGGCAAAAACTCCACCGGTGATTTTCAGGTCACCACTCCCAAAACTCCACTATTATCAAATCAAGCGGTTACAAGTAAAGGAATCCCAAGTACCTTACCAACCTACAGTTAACCTTACCCCAATACCCAATTGGACTTGATCTGTAGTGAAGTCCCACCTTTAATGCATGGCTCCCAAGTACGTGACTAACAATGCGCGGATCCCAGTACGCGATTTCAATACACCAACTTAAGGAAGAGAGGTTGGCTGCAAAGTTCTTCAGTTCATCCTACATGATGAAAATCAGGAAAATCTTGGTCACAAAACTCCTTTGGTGCAAATACACAACAACTTCTTCAGAGAAGATGAATAGGTCAAGAACTTCGTCTTTGATCACAATTTGCTTGAACAGAGATTGCTCAATACTTTTGCACTTTGCACACTTGACGGCTCTTAAAACAATCTTTTTATATGTTTAGGGTTTGGAGAAAAGAAGACCCAAAAGCATATTCACGGATTCCAAGAAAATCATATCAGAAAATCTGAAATTATAAATCTCGACAGATAGCAGGTGTCGAGGTAGCTATCGAGCAGGTGTCGAGCTTTAATGAATTTACATTCAGCTTGCTTTTTCTTGGACAGACTTGATGATTTCAACACTTGATCTTGAAACCTTATTTCTTGAAGTATTAAAAACATCTAGAACTATCCAATTACAAGTAGAGTGCGTTTTGTCAAAGGATTTAGTCAATTTACATAAATAAGTGACATATGTTCTTAACAAGTGAAAACACATATGTCCTAACAATACAAAAACTAAAGACTTATCTTCTCTGTTACTGCGTTTCTACGCCATAGAGTTTTGTAACGAAGTGCTTCAAAATCTTCATTATTGATGAAATGAAGAACTTTACAACCAACAACTTCTGTTCAAGTTGCTTGAGTTAATCACGTACTTGGGATTCGTGCAAAAGGGTTAGCCACAAATTGGAGGTTTGTGCATCAACGGAAAGAAGGCTGCTACAAGATCAAATCCAATTGGGTATTGGAGTAAAGGTTCAACTGTAGATTGGTATTTTGGAAAAGACCAAAGATAATTGGTAAGATTCCTTATATTTGTAATCGCTTGATTATTGATTAGTGGATTATTGGGAATGGTGATTTTAAAATCACCCGGTTGGATTTTTGCTTTGCGAGGTTTTTTTCATTTGTCAACAAATCACTAAGTCAAATTTATTTTTTGCTGTATTTAGAATTTTTGGTAATTTGTTGGTGCCTCTACGATTTGCATGTAAATAAACTTAATTAATCAACTTAAGTAATTAATTTAATTAACCAGGTCAGGCTATTTTAACCCAACAAATATCATCCTAGAATTGTGTAGGTCCTTGTCTCATTGTAAGGAAAAATAAGAAGTAACACCTAGCATCCATTATGGACCATTTTCCAACCCTTCAACTCGGTTATTTGTAAATTGCTAAGGATCCAGTTTCATTGAAGTTGAGTCATTGTTCCCTTAAAAAAAAAAAAAAAAAAAAAANCCTTTAATTCTTCTATTACCGTAATCTTGGCATGGAATCTCTTAGGTAGAGATCTGAGCACCTTCCTTACAACTTTGGGTTCAGTGATTGTTTCTCCAAGATTAAAGGTTGAGTTCACTATGTCCTTTAACTTGGCATAGAACTCATCAAACGACTCATCCTCCTCCATCTTAATTTCTTCAAAGCTTGTAGTGAGTCTCTGAAGTTTTGAATCTTTGACAGCCTTTGTTCCTTCATAGGTTGTTTGGAGGATGGTCCAAGCCTCCTTAGCAGTTTCAGTTGAGGATATCTTCTTGAACTCCTCATTGGTGACTGCGCTAAATAGGGCATTTAACGCTCTGCTGTTGAAGTTACCCGCCTTAATTTTTGCGTCATCCTAATCGACCGGTTCTTCTTTTGGCTTGGTCTAGCCAATCTCTACAGCTTGCCACAATTTCTCATCTAAAGATTGCAAGAAAGCTCTCATGCATACTTTCCAGTATGTATAGTTAGTGCCATCAAATAAAGGAGGTATAATTAATGACTGTCCTCTATCCATGACAAGCAGGGGTCAATGGATCTACACAGCAAAGATTAAACCTAATCAGAGTGTGCCTGCTCTGATACCACTTGATAGGCCACAAACTGAATGACCCCTTGTGATTAAACCAATTAATTAATTAGCTAAGTTATTAATTAATCAATTTATCATGCGATTGCGTGGAAGTACAAACAAATCACCAAAAACTAAATATGTAGCAGAAATTAAATGACACGGTGATTTGTTTATGAATGAGGAAAAACCTCGCGGCAAAAACTCCACCAGGTGATTTTCAGGTCACCACTCCCAAAACTCCACTATTATCAAATCAAGCGGTTACAAGTAAAGGAATCCCAAGTACCTTACCAACCTACAGTTAAACCTTTACCCCAATACCCAATTGGACTTGATCTGTAGTGATAGTTCCCACCTTTAATGCATGGCTCCCAAGTACGTGACTAACTAATGCGCGGATCCCAGTACGCGATTTCAATACACCAACTTAAGGAAGAGAGGTTGGCTGCAAAGTTCTTCAGTTCATCCTACATGATGAAAATCAGGAAAATACTTGGTCACAAAATCCTTTGGTGCAAATACACAACAACTTCTTCAGAGAAGATGAATTAGGTCAAGAACTTCGTCTTTGATCACAATTTGCTTGAACAGAGATTGCTCAATACTTTTGCCACTTATGCCACACTTGACGGCTCTTAAAACAATCTTTTTATATGTTTAGGGTTTGGAGAAAAGAAGACCCAAAAGCATATTCACGGATTCCAAGAAAATCATATCAGAAAATCTGAAATTATAAATCTCGACAGATAGCAGGTGTCGAGGTAGCTATCGAGCAGGTGTCGAGCTTTAATGAATTTACACTTCAGCTTGCTTTTTCTTGGACAGACTTGATGATTTCAACACTTGATCTTGAAACCTTATTTCTTGAAGTATTAAAAACATCTAGAACTATCCAATTACAAGTAGAGTGCGTTTTGTCAAAGGATTTAGTCAATTTACATAAATAAGTGACATATGTTCTTAACAAGTGAAAACACATATGTCCTAACAAATACAAAAACTAAAAGACTTATCTTCTCTGTTACTGCGTTTCTACGCCATAGAGTTTTGTAACGAAGTGCTTCAAAATCTTCATTATTGATGAAATGAAGAACTTTACAACCAACAACTTCTGTTCAAGTTGCTTGAGTTAATCACGTACTTGGGATTCGTGCAAAAGGGTTAGCCACAAATTGGAGGTTTGTGCATCAACGGAAAGAAGGCTGCTACAAGATCAAATCCAATTGGGTATTGGAGTAAAGGTTCAACTGTAGATTGGTATTTTGGAAAAGACCAAAGATAATTGGTAAGATTCCTTATATTTGTAATCGCTTGATTATTGATTAGTGGATTATTGGGAATGGTGATTTTAAAATCACCCGGTTGGATTTTTGCTTTGCGAGGTTTTTTTCATTTGTCAACAAATCACTAAGTCAAATTTATTTTTTGCTGTATTTAGAATTTTTGGTAATTTGTTGGTGCCTCTACGATTTGCATGTAAATAAACTTAATTAATCAACTTAAGTAATTAATTTAATTAACCAGGTCAGGCTATTTTAACCCAACAAATATCATCCTAGAATTGTGTAGGTCCTTGTCTCATTGTAAGGAAAAATAAGAAGTAACACCTAGCATCCATTATGGACCATTTTCCAACCCTTCAACTCGGTTATTTGTAAATTGCTAAGGATCCAGTTTCATTGAAGTTGAGTCATTGTTCCCTTAAAAAAAAAAAAAAAAAAAAAAGGAAAAAAAAAGTTGTGTTGTTGTGTTTGTGTACCATACATACGGGCATACAGCAAAGCAATTATTGTCTATTTATACTAGTGATTTATGTTATGTTTTTTTGTTTTTCGTTTCCTCTAAAGAAAATTTCCTTTTACCGAGGTGTGGTCCATTGTCTCTGGGTCACGCCTTCCATACATGCCCACAAGTTTGTCTCACATACCACAACATACATGCCCACCGTTTTGAACATATCATGCCTAACCATCCCCATAAGTATAATACATAATGTCCATGCATGCATAATCATCAAGAAAATGTTACTGTTTGCCTAAAGAGAGAGAAAGAGTGTAGCAATGGCAGGCTGTACTGTAGCTTTTTACTTTTTCCTAGACAGAGAAAGAGAGAGAGATACAATACATTACAAGCCAACCCCATTTGTCAAAAAACGTCGCTCAGAGGGTCTGGCAGCCCAAAATCAGCTCTCTGCATTTCTACTGTCCTCTCATTTATTCCTTTCCCTTTGCTTTCTCTCTCTCTCTCTCTCTCTCTCTCTCCTTTATTTATTTATTTGTTTTTGTACTTTTCAATTTTCACATCACACAGTTACAGAGAAGTCAGAGGAAAATTAAAAAAAAAAAAAAAAAAAAAAGCCAATACTACCAATAGTTATAGCCATATAGCCAGGTGGGCTTTTTATTTGCCATTGGCTATTTGTTTTTTCTGTTTACTTTCTCAGTCACATACACACAAAAACAAACACAGACAAAACACATTACACACTCTCTTTCTGTGGGTTGGTTTTTTCAATCTCTCCCTTTCAAAAATTCTCGAGATTGGTGTCTAAGATAAAGACCACAGTCCTTCTTCCCTGTTCAAGTTCAAGCTCTTTGCTTTCACAGAAAGAGAGAGATAAACAAAAAAAAACCAAAGCCCACCAGCTGATGAAGGAGAAAGTAGGCTCTCTTGGAGGAGAGAGCCTGCCTGAGAACACTTCCAACACCACCAACAACAGCAACAACAATAACAAAGAAGCTGATCAAGAAGCAGAACCAAAGCTACCACCTTTCTGAAATCCCATTTTCACAAGTGTGCTCAACAAGGACTTAGAGACCCCAAAAACATCTTCTGGGTCTGTGTTAGTTTTGGCTTTTTATCTTTTTTTTTGTTCACTTGGGTAGTTTTTTGCTTTAAGCTTTTGGTGTTTATAGTATTGTATTGTTGTATGTATGGCGCTTTCTATGCACAAAGATTCAGTGAATAAGCAAATGGATTCAAGCAAGTACGTGAGGTATACGCCAGAGCAAGTGGAGGCGTTGGAGAGAGTGTACACAGAATGTCCAAAGCCTAGCTCTTTGAGAAGGCAGCAGCTCATTAGGGAGTGTCCTATACTTTCCAACATTGAGCCCAAACAGATCAAAGTCTGGTTTCAGAACCGCAGGTATAGAGAGGGAATTGAATATTTGTACAAGATGAAAATTTTCCACTTTGTTGTTATTTAATTACTAATCTTGACTTCAATAAAAAAATGTAAGGTCTTTTTTTTTTTTTTTTTTTTTCCTTCTTTTTAGTGGCTTGCACTTTATTTCTTTGGTTTGTTTGGGGAAAATGGGGAATGCAAAATGGTTTTTTTTTTTCCATGTAATGTTAGATGTGGTATAGGCCTTGCAAATAGGGGTGGGGTTTCCATTAAGTTTATGTTTCTATCTTTTTAGTGAAGAAGTTAGAAGTGGTATAGGCTTTTGCTAATAGGGGTGGGGTTTCCATCTAGTTGTGTTTTTTTTTTTTGTGTTTTTTAGTCACAATCAGTTCATTATTGTGTCAAAATGGACTTATCTCTTTGATGATCCTCCATTTCTGTTTCATTTTTAGTTTTTTCTGTTTCTTTCTGTATGGACTAGGAAAAATAATGAGAAAGAATAGTTTTTTTTTTTGGGTGGGGGGTGGGGGGGTGGTGGGGAGCAAGTGTGCTTTTGTTTAGTCTGCAATTAATGGATCTTTCTTGAAGATAAAATGTGGTTTTATTTTGGATGGTTTTTCACTATTTCTCTTTGAAGTTGCAGAAGTTCTTAGAAAAAAGCTGTTTTCTTTTTTCATTTTTCCCGATGATTTTGTTTTGATTCTCTGTGGTTTTGTTTTTTTTTTTTTTTTTTTAACTCCTTTCTCACTCTTAAACCATTTTCTTAAAATAGTGATATGATCTAATGCAAGTTTTGGCAGAGAATACAATCTTTTCTGGTTTGCATATTTAGAGCATATACCTCTTGTATTGTATTGGTAAATAACTTGTCTTCTTGTAATGCATCAAATCGCTGTTTTCTGGGGATCCTGTTTGTTTCTCTCCTTCTGTCATTGGGGAGTTTAAAAGAAAAACATTACGCATTTTGTTTTCTTTCCAAAACTTGTGAGAAAAGGGTAAAAATTAAATGAAAGAGAATGACAGCTAATCAGTTTGCTCTTTTTTTTTTTATTATTTTTTTATGAAATATACTTTCTTTATTCCTCTCGTATTCTCTCTGTCTCATCATTTTGGATATTTTTAATTCAATATATAGCAGAAGAGGTTAAAAGTGAAACTTTTATATGATTCTTTTTTATTTTAGAAATTTTAGTAGTAGACAATAATGACATATGTTCTCCTAAACTGTGTTTTTGTTTGTCATGTTCTGCTTTTGGGTGTTCAAATTAAAAGAATGATATTGACAGCTAATCAATCTGCTTCTTGAAAACATTCTTTTGTTTTGTTTATTTATCGATTGTTTCTGTGTTCTCATCATTTCTGGGTTTTATGAATTTCTCTTTCCCTTGCAGAAATTTTAAATAAATGAATATTTTTATTCTTCCTGTTGCTGAACCAGTTTAAGCATATAATTTAAAATATAATAATTTGAGATAAGATAAGTTCTACTTTAAATTTGATGTCTAGTGACTTTAGTGTATATTTTGGCCTGGTAAACTCATGTCTGCACATCTGATTTTACCCAGATTGGTCTTTAGACTGACCGCAGTAATTGTGGAAGTTTATGATTCAAAAAAGAAATTGAGGAAGTTTAGGAAAAGTTATTTTTGGGGTTTTAGGTCTTGTTTTGGTGTTTCTTGGACTAAAATAATTATATATTTTATACAAATTTGGAAATCTTACAGCAATAAAATATAATCATTCATAAAAATGTTATTCATTTATAGTCTCAAGGGAAAACTGAGAATTTAAATTGATTATCATCCTTTTCTATATGTCATCTTTTTTTGTTCTTTTGACTTTTGACTTTTGCCTCTGCTTGTACCAAAATAAAAAAAAAACAATAAACCAATTTGCTTTGTCTCCCTCATACTTCCACATGGGTATCTCTTTGTTACATTCATATCTGCTAATGTCGAGTTCTCTATCATTTTAGTCTTAAGTAAGCTTAAGTAAATTTGGGGAACCTAGTTGATATGGAATTCAATTTTTCTTTGTAGATGCCGTGAAAAACAAAGGAAGGAAGCTTCTCGTCTCCAGACAGTGAATAGAAAGCTGACTGCCATGAACAAGTTGTTGATGGAAGAGAATGACCGCTTACAGAAGCAGGTATCACACCTGGTCTATGAGAATGGATACATGCGACAGCAACTGCAGAGTGTAAGTTGCCTTGACCTTTACCCACTAGCTGCTCTACTCTGTAAATAATCTCTAGCCAATTATTTTGAATTGCTTGAAGCTTCTTGTGCTCTGGCCATGGTTCTTGAATTCTTGTGTTGATGTGCTGTAATACATGTTAATTTGCAGTTAAAGATATACTGAATGAAAGTATAGTTTCTTTGTTAGATTAGCTATGCATGATTTGGTCTCTACATTGTGTCTCTTACATCCTTATCAGAACTCTTAATTATTATCACATTATTTAATCTTAAAATCATTCTTTGGCGGATTCTAACCAGGCATCTGGAACGACCACAGACAACAGCTGTGAGTCTGTGGTCATGAGTGGTCAGCAACAACAACAGCAAAACCCAACACCTCAGCATCCCCAAAGGGATGCTAACAACCCAGCTGGGTAAGTAATGTCTCTTGAGCCCAATTTATTTTAAAACCCACTAATTTGTTTTGGTTTAACCTTTTTTATTTGTGCCTTAGTCTTCTCGCGATTGCTGAGGAGACCCTGGCAGAGTTCCTTTCTAAGGCTACTGGAACTGCTGTCGACTGGGTCCAGATGATTGGGATGAAGGTAAGGCCTCTTAAATCTTTCTTCAGAGATATGTAGTGAGTTTATGTGCATGTATGCATTGCTCTGCATAAATGTTACTTGTATTCAAAAATATAACATTTCTAGTGATAATATGTAGCCTGGTCCGGATTCTATTGGAATCGTTGCTGTTTCCCGCAACTGTAGTGGGGTAGCAGCACGAGCCTGCGGTCTTGTGAGTCTAGAGCCCACGAAGGTATTTTTTCTTCCTGCACTACTGGTTCCCTCCACCCCCCCCCCCCTCTTCTTTTTCCCTCATGTTGATCTCTCAATAATCATATGCTGCTTTACTTGTATACAATGTATGATCAAATTCATTACAGGTCGCTGAAATCCTTAAAGAACGTCTATCATGGTTTCGTGATTGTCGAAGCATTGATGTTTTGAGTGCAATCCCTACTGGAAATGGAGGAACAATTGAGCTGATATACATGCAGGTTGGTTGTCTATATAAGCTGGGTTTGACTTCTCAGTTTTTATCTTGCTTAGTTTTAAATCTTTCAATCTTGTTCTTTATTAGACTTATGCACCTACAACATTGGCTGCGGCACGTGACTTCTGGACGTTGAGATATACTACAAGTTTGGAAGATGGAAGTCTTGTGGTAATTCAAATAGTGCCTCCCACTAATTGTTTTCTGCTCTTGTTAAAGTTTGTTTCTAAAAATGCAAAAATGTCGCTTCGTACTGCATATCAATAGTAATTGTCCCAAATTTATGAAGTATGTTGACTCTGCTCCCTAGGATGGTTTTTCATCTGATTGTAATGCATTTTATTGTCTCAAAATGATATTTGCAGATATGTGAGAGATCATTGACCTCTTCTACTGGTGGTCCAGCAGGGCCTCCCACTACTAGTTTTGTAAGAGCTGAAGTGCTTCCCAGTGGCTATCTAATACGGCCTTGTGAGGGTGGTGGCTCCATAATTCACATTGTTGATCATGTCGATTTAGATGTGAGGATGAGCTGATTGAATTCATTTCTCCTACAACTTTGTCTTTTTATTCATTTGCTTATTTGTGTTCTTGGTTGACCTAGGCATGGAGTGTTCCTGAAGTTCTCAGGCCACTTTATGAATCATCAAAGATTCTTGCTCAGAAAATGACTGTCGCTGTAAGAACTACTGCAAGAGAGATCTTTTTTCATTGATTTGGTTAATTTTGTTTTTTCACATTTTGTTCTTGTATTCTTGCTACACAGGCCTTGCGACACATACGACAAATTGCACAAGAGAGTAGCGGAGAAATTCAGTATGGTGGGGGCCGCCAGCCTGCTGTTTTAAGGACATTCAGTCAGAGACTTTGTAGGTAAGACTTCCATGCTTTAAATTTGGAAACCTGGGCATCAGAATCAAGTGCACATGGCCTTGACCAACCAATTATTTACTTTTAAACATAAAATCTGAAACAATTGTTTTCTCCCATTTTCTTGGACTATTCTGGATTGTTCATTGACTATAAAGTTTTTCAAAATGAACTTTAGGGGTTTCAATGATGCTGTTAACGGGTTTGCGGATGATGGTTGGTCACTAATGGGAAGTGATGGTGTGGAAGATGTGACCATCATGATAAACTCATCTCCAAACAAATTTCTTGGCTCCCAGTATAGCACATCAATGTTCTCAACTTTTGGAGGAGGGGTGCTGTGTGCCAAGGCATCAATGCTGCTGCAGGTTAGTCCATATGCTATTTAATCACGTGGGGGTGGTTATCTTTGGCTAGCTCATGGCCTTCACTCTGGCATTTTTTATTTTATTCGTGTCAACACCCCCCCCCCCCCCCCCCCCCCCCCCCCCCCACCCCCCCCCCTTCCCAAAGTCTTGATTTTTTCTCAGTATCCCTATGGATTATCTAGACCTTAAAATTTTGTTCTTATTTGATTGTACATTAAAAAGTTTACAACTTTTCTTGGGGGTCTGCAGAATGTTCCCCCTGCCTTGCTTGTTCGTTTTCTAAGGGAGCACCGTTCGGAGTGGGCTGACTATGGGGTTGATGCCTACTCTGCTGCATGTCTTAAAGCTAGCCCTTATGCCGTTCCTTGTGCAAGACCTGGTGGCTTCCCTGGTAGCCAGGTCATCTTACCTCTTGCCCATACTGTGGAGCATGAGGAGGTGACCATTATTTCTCTCTTTTCTCTGGGTTATATTTTTCCCCTATGTTTAAATACAATTTTGTCTAAAAAATTTTCATTCATCTTAATGAAGTTCTTGGAGGTGGTTCGGCTGGAGGGTCATGCATTCTCCCCCGAAGATGTGGCATTGGCACGAGATATGTACCTGTTACAGGTTAGTCTAGTTATTGTCTTATATGGTATAGATTTTGTTAGTGTGTTCTTAAAAAGTCTTGTGTCATTACTGTGGATTGTTCTTATTAATGAATCTATTTGTTTTTATTGAAATCTATGGTGGCAGCTTTGCAGTGGGGTTGATGAAAATGCTGTTGGTGCCTGTGCTCAGCTTGTCTTTGCACCTATTGATGAATCCTTTGCTGATGATGCTCCTTTGTTGCCATCTGGATTTCGTGTGATACCGCTGGATCCTAAACCAGTTCAGTGATCTCTCATCTTACTTCTGTAGATTCTTATTTAATGGAATAGTCACAGAACCATTCATAACTCTTAATTCGGAGTTTACTGTATTGTCAAAAGTGCATTTACCCTTGCCGTTTTCTATGATATTTGTATTGCAGGATGGGCCTGCTGCAACTCGAACATTGGATCTGGCTTCTACACTTGAAGTAGGAGCTGGTGGTGCTCGTCCAGCTGGTGAGGCTGATCTGAACGGTTACAACCTTAGATCAGTCCTGACTATTGCTTTCCAATTTACTTTTGAGAGCCACTTGCGGGACAATGTGGCTGCCATGGCTCGCCAGTATGTTCGTAGTGTTGTGGGGTCTGTTCAGAGAGTTGCGATGGCTATTTCCCCCTCCCGGCTTAGCTCTCATATGGGGCCCAAACCCCTTCCTGGTTCACCTGAGGCTCTTACCTTGGCACGTTGGATTTGCCGGAGCTACAGGTTTGAATGTTCTTTCATATTTGGTACCTTCTATTTCTAATCACTAATTGCATTTTCTTTTGGTTGCCATTGTTGTTAAAATATCCATTTTATCGTGAAAGATTTGTAAGTCCTGAGCTTAACTCAAAAGTATTATGACTAGTTTGGGCACCGAGTATGCTGAGGTTTTAAATGAAAATGCAATGTAGGGCTAGGGGGTGTCAAACTTTTTCATTTCTGATTGATTACTTTGGTATGTTTCAGGATCCACACTGGGGGAGAGCTCTTTCGGGTGGAGTCCCAAGCTAGTGATGCCATCTTAAAGCAACTTTGGCTCCATTCCGATGCTATACTATGCTGCTCCGTGAAAACAAATGTAATCACCTTTTTCTGCTTCTTTGTCTGTTCCATAATTCATAGTTATGCACAACTAATACATCATAGTGCAATGCACCCTAGTTCTTATCAATTGGCATAAATTTGGTTGCAGGCATCTCCTGTGTTCACCTTTGCAAACCAGGCTGGGCTTGACATGCTAGAAACTACTCTTGTGGCCCTTCAAGATATAATGCTTGACAAGATTCTTGATGAAGCTGGCCGGAAGATTCTATGTTCTGAGTTCTCCAAGATCATGCAACAGGTATTACTGATTCTTAAGACAAATTAGAAAGAGTTCAAATATTAAAATGCATTTGCAAGTACTTTAACAAATAAGCCAGCTTATATGTTAGTGGGTGTTTAAATTTGCAGGGCTTTGCATATCTGCCAGCAGGAATATGCCTTTCCAGCATGGGAAGGCCAGTGTCTTATGAGCAGGCCATTGCATGGAAAGTTCTTAACGACGACGATTCAAATCATTGCCTGGCCTTCATGTTTTTAAACTGGTCATTTGTGTGATGGAGAAAGATCCTCAAAACATAATATATATATATATATATTTATAGCTATTTATTATTAAGTTATATCTATTTTGCTTGTAGAAACTTAAAAGACATTATGACATATGAATGTAGTCATGACAGGATCTCATGAAAACATTAAACGTATCTATATGTATGTACGGCTGTATGTTAATGTTTGCTTAATGGGTTTGGTTCCATCTGTCTATTTCATTCTAATCAGAATGTCTCTATGAATTTATTTGAAATTTCAACCAAAATAGATAATGTTAATGCTTGCTGGGAGCGTAGGTGGTAGCAGTGGGGGGACCACTCCTCCTATCTAGTTTGTTGGCATGGTTTGGTGTTTCTTTTTGACACTTACAATTTCCAATCTCTATCATTGTTCACTAGCTTTTGGCCTTTTTGGGTGTCATATCTGGGAACAGATAATAGTGAGTGTAATATTCCTGGTAGGTAGTCATGCTGAATTTGTTTTATTGTCATTGTCAAGGAAGTGTTATGTAGTCAAATTTATAAGTTTGACTCGCTCTGGGATGTCATGCAAATGTGTTATTTTCTTTAATTATTCATTGTTAATCTGTATAGAACAACTCAGAAATCCCTGCAATTATATATAGGCCTATAATCTAGGAAGCATGAACAAACATGGTACAGGTGTGACACGATTATGTGAGCAATTTTTGAAAAACTATAACATGGCATGAGCGGGTACGACATCAATCTATGATACGAAACCACTTGCATCTTGCCTACGATTTCTTAACTAATTGGAAATGTTTCTTTTTTCCCGTAGCTTCTTAGTTCTTTTATTTTATTTTATTTCTGGCCAATGTTATTTTATTGAGAGGATAAATTACAGAATCTACCTTGAGGATTAGTGTAATGTACACTTAAATCAATGGTTATCTATTTTTTCCCATATTTTACACGAAGCTTCTCTTTTGGCTAGGATGTCCTACATTTTTACAGGGTGGACATTTATATTTGTTACGTGAGTAGAATTTTTTGAGTTTAAAACTTAAAAAGAAAAAAAAAGAAAAAAAACCTTTAAAATAAACGTACAAAGCCAATGAATTCTTGTTCTTAACGCATAGCCGTTCTCATTTTCTTCGTTTCCTTGTGCTTTACTCATGATCTTAGATACCTTTTCCCATATGTCATGAGGATTACGTGTGTTGGAATCCATATCAATCTAATCATCCTCGTATTGATCACGAGAATTACAATGCAAAAGGCAATTCATACAAATTCCACCACCTTGACTTGACACCTTGCACAAATAATGCTATTTTCCCACCATGAATTCTCTTGTTTACATGTGCAATCATATCTAATTGTAATGTAAATGTGCCATCGTACGTACGTATATCTTTTTGCAACTACCTCCACTTCATAATGTTTTTAATTTGTTTTAGGATGAAAGCTTTGAATCATAATTATAGTATTTGCGTAATGCTCAAGTTTTTTATTTTCTTTTTGACCATATACAATCACTAGCTATATCTATGGCAATTATAATTCACCGCTTGCTTTAAGCAATTACCGTCATGTATCTCTCTCTAATTAATAGCGACTATTAAAAGAGCACAAAATGAACAAAAAAAGCCACAAATCTTTACTTTTTTATTTACGGGTCCGTTTAGTTAGTGTCTTAAATGCTTAAGTTAAGAAATGAAAATGTTCAATTATATGTTAAAATCTACACTTCTCAAAAAATATATATCTCTATTTATAATTAATTCATTGATCCATTCAAAAATAATAATAATAATTCATTGATTTGCATATTGCACCAACAAATCCATTGTAATTCTCTCTCTCTCTCTCTCTCTCTCTCTATATATATATATATATATATTTGCACAATTTAATTTCATTTTAAAAAAATATAAAATTATTTATTTTATGGTGTAAAGTGTAAACCTATGAGATAGTTGGATCTAGTAAATCACTTGCAATTTTTGTTTTTAATAACTATTTTCAAATTTTAACTTTCTTTACTGTTTGTTTGTTTGTTTTTGTTTTTGTTTTTTGTTTTTTGCTTTTTTGTTATCAAAGATTGAAAGTTAATTTTTTAACTCTTGATCTCCACCACTAAAAAGTATTGCACCTAAATCTCAATCCCAATAAGCAATAACACTTCTTAACCCAAAAAAAAAAAAAAGGATCGGATTTAGATCCTCTAGATTTCCTAGTGTATTTTACCAAATAGATTTCTTTAAATCTTAAATATTCTTTAATGATTTAATGGTCTAGATTTTGCCGTTACAGTATTTCACTAACAATAATCTTAATTGTTTTGTTTGCAACATTATTTTATTATTTTAAAAGTATTTAGCGGAATGCTGACATAGTAGAATTTAGACTCTTAAATTATAAAAGAGTGGTTAGGATTTAAGAAAATCTATTAGTAGAGTACCCTAGGAAATCTAGAAAATCTAAATCCAAAAAGATCTCACCTAAATCACCCCATCTATCCTCTTGAGGAGAAGTTTGGTCTCAAACTCTGATTCAAACAGTAGAAGTACGCCATGCTAATGTGCTTTGAATGATCCATATCTCAGGTTTAGGTGTTAATGAGTACATTGAACTATCCATGTGGCAAAGATCTCTCACAACCTAGGCACAATGATGCAATTATCAGAGACTCCACCATTGATCTAATACCCATTGTGCAAGCCTTTGCACTAGGGCTCGCTATGCTTCTCTTTCCTTTTTTTTTTTTAATTTATTTATTTTTTTATGTTCTCGTGTCCCTCTTGTGAGGAACACCTTAGGATGACATAACTTTAAAATTAAAGGCACGATTCAAACAAGGAAAGGCTTATGGTGTATATCTAGGCACCCAAACACAAGGAAGGGTGTAGTAAGCAATGAAATGCTTCGGGGAGTTAAAAATAAATGTAGATTCAAAGATTCTCGAATAGATGAACCTTTCAAACTACTGCTGAATTTATGGACAGGCAAGAGATAACTTAGTGAATTGAAACATCTTAGTAGCTAAAGAAAAAGCAAGCAAAAACGATTCCGTAATAACGGCAAGTAAAGTGGGAGTAGCCTAAACTTTGGGCAAAGTATAAAAGATCTTCTAGCACATATTCCTCCAAGGGTGATTAGAGCGTTGATATAAAAATATTTTTTACACGGTCAATAATTTGATTAATTTTTAGTTAGGTTTTGCTCTAGTATCTTTAATGGTTATTACTTCCTTGGTAGCTCAACATATGTACTCTTTACCTGCATATGCTTTCATACCACCAGACTTTACTACTTAAGTTTATAAATTGCAGGATTCATCATTTTTCTTATTTATGGCCAAAATGGAGGATAGAAAGAAAAAATATGAGATAAAAACTGAAAAGACTAAAAACTCACGAGCACAAGTCACGTAACGGATGTTGTGATGCTGTGGTGATTCAGACATGCCAGCGGATCATTAATTAATCGACGGCAGCAGGCCGTACCACGTGCCATAGTCAAAACCTGTGCCCTGCTCACTCCTTTGACTTTGGTGATAAGATTAGATAAATCCATGGTGCAAACACTTTGCTTCCTTTGAAGCATAAGGTTGAAGTCGACGTATTAGCAAATTGATGGGTCTACTTTTGCTTTTTTGTCGCTGATGAATCCATCATGAACATGCCATGTCTCGAGTCTCTTTGACACCTACAGGAAAAAACAAAAAAAAAAAAACAAAAAAAAAAAAAGTCTAGTAACACAAATTTTTCACAAATTTTTGTCATAACTGTAATGTGATAGAATGTAATTAGTGAAGAAAAAACTGTAAGTTTATATGTAAGTGATAATTAACTATTTACAGTCTGCCATGTCAAAATTATGATAAAAAAATTATGGAATAATTTGCAAGAATTAGTCAAAAAGTTAAAGTCTCTTAGCACCTTGTATGTCTCTCTCTCCAATAGTAGCTTTGATACATGATAGTATCTATCCACATATTCTTGTTTTTACTATTTTATATTAGGATAATGTTAACTTGTGGACAATTGTTATTAAACAATTTTAGAAAAATTTTGACACAATTTTTATGGAAAATATAAAAAGATTGTCAAAAAATTAATTGTTTTTAAAAAAAATATTATTTTATGTAATTAAAAAGATTATTGATAAGATAAATACATTTATTTTTTTTATATTAATTATTTTAAGTGGTGCATTAATTATTTAACTATAATGAAATTTTGATATCAATTTTCTAAGGTTTATATGAGAAAAACTGATTTGAAATATGGTATTCTTAGTCCAACTTGATTACTTTTGCAATAATTGAAACAAAGTCCGGCAAAGGAAGAAGAAAATTTTAATAACACAATTAGGAATGTATAAAAAAAATTGTAGAAAGATATTTACATTTTTATGTATCAAAACAAGATTTACATTTTTGAGTAGGTATGAAACACGTTTATCTATATTAGTCACTATATCATGCAATTTTAAAAGTTGTAAATACATATAGTATGATCAAATTACTACATTACTCTTATTATTGTTATATTTTTTTCTATAAAAATAGAGCACTATATATTACAAATTTTTACAAGAAAAATTATTGAAATATTAGAGGAAACTAACAATAAAATGCACCACACATCGTGCAAAAATTTGGCTAGCATCATTAAGTTTAATATCTCAATCTCTTTCTTAAGTTGTTGATTGTCTTAGTTGTTGAAATAGAGTACACCAAAATAGAAAAAAAAACAAATTAGCAATCATTTTAGACATGCACTTAGGATAGTCAATGCAATGAATAATTGAACTCACACTGCCGGCCTAATCAAACACAATTTAACTTATCAATATCTCTAATGCTGCGGATGGAGATTTGGAATTCTCTTTTGACATTAATTCCTTCATGAAGGGGATATAATCAGAAAATTCTAATCATTAGGAAACTCAAATTTTTTAAATAGCCAATTTTTCAAACCTTCTTGTTACTTATTTGATTTATGAGTAATTCAAGAATCTGCTAGCCCTTCGGAACTTTATAATTCTGATAATTATAATCACTTGAATTATATACTCTAACATCTCCATCAACACTGTTTGTACAAGTTTCGCTGCATAATACAAGTTTAATAAAAGTTAGAGATTTTTTATTTATTTTATTTTTAGAAGATAAATATTTGGGTAAGATTTTTTTTTTTTTTTTTAAGAAAAAAAATTATTATAATAGTCAACCTACCAAACCGAAAGTCTCCAATTTTGTTCTAATTCTTAATAGAAAGTTTCCAATTTTGTTCTTATCCATTGTCTAAAAATAGATTCTAAGAGCACATGTCTCAATATTTTTTGGTGAAAATATTGCCAACCAGTTTCTGTTATACAGGGACGAACCCAGGAAGGGGCCTAAGGGGGCCCGGGCCCCCCTGGTCCCAAAAAAAAAAAAAAAAAAAAAAAACTTGGGCAAGCTTGGGCCCTCCTTAGTTTTTAGCTCAGGCCCCCCTCATGAATTCCAAGCCCAGCCGGCCAGCCCAAGAGGCAAGAGCCCATGACCCATGTAAATTAAAAAAAAAAAAAAAAAAAAAAAAAAAAAAAAACAACAACAACAACTCAGAGAGCCCATGACCCATGTAAATCAAAAAAAGAAAAAAGGAAAACTCAGAGAGCCCATGACTCGTGTAAATCAAAAAAAGAAAAAAGAAAACTCAGCAGTAAACCTAACAGAGAAAGTGAAAGAGGAACTGAGGAAGGAAAAAAAAGAAGAAGAAAGGAAACAAAGAGATAGTGAGGCGCAATACAGATAGATAGAGAGGCGAGACAGGGAGATAGTGAGCCACTGAGCCCAGACGCTGACGCGACGCGGGACTCTCACCTAGTAAGGCAGTACCCACGCCGACGCGAGTGCCATCATCACGCGACCCCTTAGCTGTAGCTGCCGTCAGTTGCTCGAGCCTTCACACTGTTTGTGAATCAACTGTTTTAACAGGTATTTAATCTATGATCCTTTCCTTCAAGAATCAAAACCTAATAAAATGTTTGTGAATCAACTGTTTTAGCAATCTGTGCTTGTGGAGTGTTTGTGTTTTTACTGATGAGTGATGAGTGATGAGCTGATTATTGATGTTGGTGATTGTGAATTGAATCTGTGCTGTGGCCTGTGGTTTTTTTTTTTTTTTGGCTTTTTGGCTTTGTGACTCTGTCACTCTGTGTTTGTGACTCTCTCTCTTGTATTATATAGATAAGAGAGATAGAGAGAGAAAGTAGAGTTTGTAGAGATTACTCAGATTAGGATTAGAGAATATTTGTTTGTGCTTTATTGACTGGTAGTTGGACTTGGACATAATAGGGACCAGGGATAGACAAAAGAAAAAAAGTAAAGTTAAGAAAAGTTTTTGTTAGTAGTATTGTGTAGAATAAATTTAGAGCGTCGGTAGTGCCGTAGTGGGATTGGGTTAGATAATTGTATTAAGAAACAATAGTGTAGATAATTTTGAAGATTTGAAAGAGTGTCGAATTCCCTTTTCATAGATGATTGTATTAGAAAACAATAGTTTTTGTGTCATTTGTTTTTAGTTGGTAGATGATTGTATCTTAATATATTAAGAAACAATGATTTTTGGGTATTTTTCTTGGTTGATAGTTTATTAATACTATATGGATGTGTATTTGGAAAAAAAAAAATTCCACTTATCTCCGGCCCCCCGCCCCCCAGCTTGAAATCCTGGGTCCATTTCTACTATTTTATATATATATATATATAGGTATATACAAGGATAGGTTGTAATAATGATGTTTGAGTTTGGAGAATATGGTATTCATAAAGTGAAAATTAAAGTTTTGAAATTTTCTAAGTGAAAATTCAAAAATCTGAATTTTCTGAAAATTTTTGGAATTTTCTGCAGAATTTTCTGATGGCTGTTTAGAAAGGTTGAAGAGATTTCAATCTTTGTTAATCGTTTTATGAAAAAATAACTAAATCTTCATACGTGCCTTTTTATGAAACATATGTGCCTTTTCATGAATAGAGGCTTATGTTCACTTGAAAAATAACTAAACTCTTCATATGTGTCTTTTCATAAAACATAACCCTATGGGTATAAATAGAGGCTTATGTTCACTTGAAAAATAACACAAAAAACACAAGAAATCTTGTGGTCATTCTCTAGAATTGCTATATGTAGAATCTAATATCTTGGTTGTATCCTAGAGACAAATTTACGATAACCCTTTAGCAACAAAAGGGTGGGGGGCAAATATTATCTAAGGAACACGATATAGTGCCTCCAAGTTATCTATTTTTTGTTTGTCTTTTATGTTAATCTTATTCTTCTATTATTACTTTGTGTAATATTCCCAACAATCTTAGACAATATTTGGCTACACGACAAGGAGTAAATGATGGTACAACTTTGAAGATGTTGAACCATGGTTTGGTGAAATTGAATCGCTTTGATGGAACCAATTTTACACAGTAGAAAGAGCAATTGGCTTGGATTTGAGGAGTTCTTCAAATGATGAATCGATCATAAAGAAGATTCAATGGAATAAGGCTTAAAGAAACAAGTTTCTTTGTTGGCTAGACAAGGTGATGATTCTTTCACTTTGTGAATGCATTAAAAGCCATGTTCATAGTGTTGAGGTACAAATTTTCAGGCCCTAATTTCATTGGCACACTCACAAAAATATATACCCACACGAGCCCATAAGCTATTTTGAGCCCACATTAATATTTCCCATAAATATTTCCTATATAAGCCCCATAAATTACCTTGGGCCCTCTCACAAATATTACCTATTATATCCCACATATTATCTGTAGGGACTCAGTTTTAGAAAAGTTCCCCAACAATACATTTTTAGAGAGTGGACCGAAGGTTTAGGCCCTAACAGACTAGCAACGGAATACAAATCACCCCTTTCTCATTGAAGGGAAGTGAGCCCAGTTTACAACTAACGTTAGCTCCTCGGACTCGTCCGAGGAGACCCCTCTCCCTGATACTCACATCTCCCCTCAGTCCTCCTACGGCATTCTTTTGAATGATCCCAGAAAAAAGAAAAAAGCCCCCCATCGTTCCCTCTGTCGCCTTTCTTATATCCTTCCTCTTTCTCCCATCTTCTCCTTCCTCTGTTGATCATCCATTGGCCTCCGCTCTGATCCTCCCATCAGAGGTCTTATCCGTACTCAAGTGGCTCACTATGATCGATGTTGCCCTGCCAAAGGGTTCCATCCCCATTAATGCGGCCAGGGGAGTTAGGTGAGCGCATTCAATGCGGAGGTGACAGCTCACCTAAGGCTTGTTCCTTCGCTGTGCTCCTATCGCCGACGCGTGGCACTGGGTCCTCTCCTCCTCGGATATTCAAGGAGTCCTTTGGGGTGGTCCTCGTGTTTTTCCGAGGTCTCGGACGCCCGAGGATAGGGGCATCCTCGGATATGCTCCTCGGAGGTTGGTCTTCGCGCTTTCATCCTCGGACCCATCTAGCATCCTCGGCGTGGGCCATTTGGGCCCGGTTTGGAGTGGGCCAAGGCTACCCGATTATCTAGCCCCACATTATCCAACTTAGATTTTCTATAAAAAATACTTATCACATTACTACCAAAATTGGACCACAAAATTACACTATCTCCACAAAAAAAGCCCAAAATCATTTAACTTATGGACAAAGCCCAAAAACCCAACAAAACTCTTCTACAAAGCCTGTTGCTACATGGCACTTCTAAAGCCTGTTGCTACATGACACCTTTACAAAGCCCGTTGCTACATGGCACCTTTACAAAGCCCGTTGCTACACAGCACCTCTAAAGCCCATTGCTACACGACACCTTTACAGAACCTGTTGCTAACAGCATCTTTACAAAGCCTGTTACTACACAGCATCTCTAAAGCTCGTTGCTACACGGCACTCTTACAAAGCCCGTTACTACACGGCACCCTTTACAAAGCTTGTTGCCACACGGCAATATTTTTACAAAATCTCAAATTATTTTACAAAGCCCAAATACTAATTTGGCATCTATTTTAATAAAGCCTAAATACTAATTTGACACATATTTTTACAAAGTTTAAATACTAATTTGACACCTATTTTATAAAGCCCAAATACTAATTTGACACTTATTTTAATAAAGCCCAAATGATAATTTGGCACTATTTTCATAAAGCTCAAATGATAATTTGGCACTATTTTTACGTGGCTCAAATACTATTTTGGCAATTATTTCTAAAAGCCTAAATACTAATTTGTCACATATTTTATAAAGCCCAAATGATAATTTGGCACTATTTTTACATGACTCAAATACTATTTTAGCAATTATTTCTAAAAGTCTAAATACTAATTTGTCACCTATTTTATGAAGCCCAAATACTAATTTGACACTATTTTCATAAAGCCCAAATAATAATTTGGCATTATTTTCATAAAACCCAAATGATAATTTGGCATTATTTTCACAAAGCCCAATATTATTTTGGCAACTATTCCTAAAAGCCCAATATTATTTTGGCACCTATTTTACATATGCTAAAGTCCCTCACTCATGGGAAATATAATTACTTATCTCTCAAAAATATTTCTTTTACAAAATTCATGGGAACTATGCTTGTTTTCCCATAATCAACTAATTACAAAAGCCCATGTATATTACCCATTGCAAAACCATTCATTTTTATAGGGATGACCAAGCCAAAAAAAGCTCAACTAGAAAGACTAACTGAGCCAGCCCAACTCACATACAAGTCCCAGTAGCTAAAGCTCATGTGAGTTGTCCAGTTAAACTTCAGTACAACTTGACAGTTGGAGCCCATCACCATCAGCTCTAGCTTGTCCAATCAAATCAGAAGAGGGACACGTGTCCAGCAGGAGTTAAACTTTTCCTTGCCAAGCTCATTTTCATCATTTCTCATGTGACGTAAAGCTGAGGTGACATGACAAAAAGCTGGGAAGCTTCAGCCAGTTGTATCTCCTTTCTTCTCCAACCCATTCGGTCAAAGACTAAGGGCAACCATAACCAGACTATGGAAGCTCTTGGAACAACTAGAAATCAGTTCATTTTCTTGCCAAAAACGTGTACTTTCTAGTTCATGGACCAAGCACATGAACCCCAAATGGGGAAACTTAAGGAAATTAGGTTTGGAGCGAACCAAAGGGATCCCAGCAGAGTTCCCAGCATAGGGCTCCAAGATTGACATCTAGCTTGGGGTGATACAATCCGCCCTAGGGAATTCTGATTCTAGTAGCAGTAAAACCAAGATCATTAGCCTAATACATGCTTTAATCCCATTAGCTAAAGCCAAATCAGCATTTAATGCTAGGCTAAAATCCCAGCTGTTATTACCCAAAACAACAAGAACATTCTAAAAGCTGAGCTTACCACTCTTGGCCAAGATCCTAGGAATGATTCTCTAAGGATTTTCTAGAGATAGAGGAAGATTTAGCAAAGATTATTTGCTAATTACCCCCTAAAGCCCAACTATAAATGGAACTCTCCATTAATGCTTCACGAACACACTAAGATATACACCAAGGGAGAAGAAGTCTCCCTTAACTTCTCTGTTTTAGTCTTCTCTAAACCCTAGCAAAGTTCTGAGTCATTGAGCTGTCAGCTTCAAGCATAGAAACTAAGTTCTCCAGCTCCTAGCGCAAAAACACCCTTCATACCTCTACTTAAAAACACTCAGCTACCCCCAACAAAAAGTCCCAGCAGCTTCACTAAACATTCCCTCTCGCTGCTCATACTACTTGAAATGTCTCTCATTACTCACTACTAATACCATATCCATGAGCATACCTTGGCATCATAATGATCTTGCTGCACTAGTTGGATTCTCTCTCTCTCTCTCTCTCCCCCTTCATCTCACACTAACTTTTCCTCATTATTTGTTATAATGGAGCCCATAATATTTACTTATTCATTTACTATTAAAGGTTATGATGTAACTATTACTATAGAGTTTTTCCTTCATATTATTGTATTAGAAGACTCTTCTCTAGAGCTAACGGATGATGAGTTTGAAAATGTAGATACTTTCCTTAATTTGTGAAATAGCTAACAGTTAGAGGTTTATTATGTTCTATCTTATTTTACCGCTGGGATATTTTACTGCAGGAACATTTTACTGTTGGGCTATTTTCTACAGTATGCTTTTTAATCATGCTGACGTGTCTGCTATAGGAATTGTTTATGGGCCATCCTTGTTAGTCTCGATCTAAGCCCAAGGAATAAAAATAAAGTGAATTCTTCAAATCTTCACCAATAGCCTTTGGGCCGTGCCTCGACCCCATCGTCGAGTTTTGGATTAGGCCCCCAACCCAACACAAATCTTATTTGTTGGAAGGAAAAGCTTTTTTGCCCCCGACACATAGTTTGTACATTTAAGGGATGAATTTCCTGTTCAGGGGCAATTTGAATTTCAAATTGATTGATGAGTTTCTTTGTTAGAATATTTGCATGTGTTGCGAATTTATTTGAATTGAGATATAAGAATGAAATTTTAACATGTTTAAATGTCATAAAGTGAAGTAGAAAATCTAAAGAATGTGAATTTAAACTCTTAAAGTGATAGAGTATAGGAAGATTTACTTAAGTGATTTTCTAAACTATGTGAAGACATTAAGAAACATGTTTGAAGAGCTCACTTTAGATCAATTTAGACCACATCACTGAATTGAAGAGGAAAGTCCAGTTAGAGGTGTATCTAAAACCGATTCTAAAGCGAATGTGAACAATGTTAAAATTGGAAGTTCTAGTAAGAACAATAAGCACCTGAATGTGAATAAGAGTGTGAATCGTTTTAGAAGAACAACTCTAAGGATCACAACAATGACAAGTAGAATGTCATGTTTTCTTTGTGGAAAGAAAGACCATTACATTTGAGAATGTTAGTTCTTAAAGAATAAGAAGGATGAAGATGGAAATGTCAATGAAGCGTCATTAAGGACATTATTGCTATGGTGAGTGATGTATGTAATAAAGATCACTATATTTTATTTGGCTGTAATTACAAATCCTTCCGATTGGTGTTTTGATTTAGGTGCAATGTTGCATGTGTGCAACTACAAGGCACAATTCAAGACTTATGAGGAGTCTTCCATAGAACTAAAGGTGCTTGTGGACGTCCACAGTAAGACAAGAGTTCATGGAAAGTGCATCGTTAAAGTGAAATTGAGTTTTGGTAAGAAGTTCTCTTGACCAATGCTATATTTTCATGTATCTAATATTAAGAAAAGCCAATTTGTTATTTAAGAATGGTCTTGTCCAAGAATGAGATATTAGTAGGTAATGGTTATGCTACTATTTGAGTGTTTTTTATCAATATGTTTTGGTTGTGCTTATATTGTTGATTCTTTATTTGTAGCTTGCTAGATTGAGACTTTTAAATTTCAAATTCTTGAAATTTATGTCAAAGCATGATATAATTTATATAAGAATGATGATTTGAATTGAATGGTGTATTAACTAGAAATGATGAAAATTTCTAAATGTATATTATTCTTTGTGAGGAATATGTCATAATACACCAAAGTGCAGTCTCTTATACACCTTAATAAAATTGTTTGGTCAAAAGAGAGAACTCTATTTGATATGGTGAATGCTATAAACTTGAGTGCAATTAGCTAAGTTCCTATTTGATCAATGGGAAGAAGCTTTGCTTAGTGTATGCTATGTGCATAATAGAGTTTCATCTCAAAAGTATTTCATATTTGTTATGAAATGAAAAAGTGACCAAATGCTTATCATTTTAAACTGTGGGGGTGTTTAACCTTTTGTAAATGATAGACCAAAGAGGACTAATTAGTCAAAGAGCTATATAAAGTGTATATGTAGGTTTTGAGTAAATTTGAGGGTATGTAGTTTATTAGACTTAATGTCTAATATAAGGCTGAAATCAAAGGATATTGAATTTGTTGAGTTTAAATTCAAAGATGATTTCAAAAATTCCTGATACCTACTTAAACACGAGTAAATGACTCCAATCTTAAATATAACATTAAGTGATATTAAAGATTTAAATGTGGTTCACCAAGTGAACAAAGGTGGAGTCAAAGTTTGAGAAATAAAAAGGATTTTAATCCAAATTTTATTTCATGTGAAGCTTTTGTTTACCTTGTATTCTTTAAATATACAAAGGTGGAGTCAAAGTTTGAGAAATAAAAAGGAGTCAAAGCTCTTGTTAAAGGTAATAAAAGTGTAGTCCTAATTAAATATCCATTGTATTCTTTAAGGAAAGTGATCCTAAAGTTTTAGAAAGCTTTGTGCTTCTAAAAAGATGTAGCTCTCTATTGTAAAAGTTATTAATGATGAGATAGACTTAATATTATTTAATAATAATTGGGTCTTAATGGATCTACATCTAGCTTTAAAACCAATTGGTTGTGAGTGGGTATTAGAATAAAATATAAAAAATTTTGGTCTAAGGTTAATAGTAAAAGGTCTGAAACAGAGGGAAAAAGATAGAATTTTGATACCTATACACTAGTAACTATTTGTGTTATTAGTTTGATGTCTTTAAAACCATTCATATAATTTTAAAGAAATTCACTATATTTTATTATTACATTTTGATATATGTAATTATAGTGTGGGTATATATGTGAATTTTGGAATAGTTGAGAACCCAAATTGTGGGGTTTAGAAACTCAAATTGTGGAATTATGATTTCCAAGAAAGTGTGGGGGTATAACCCTTAAATGAGTCATGGACTCATAAGAATGCTAATGTGCATCAAAGATGTGCTTGACAAAGATATTGAGGATTAACATCGAGGGATGTTAAATTCATTGCGATTAAATTCTGCCATGTGTGGTAGATGTCTCGAGTTTAAACAAGCACATATTGTGATCCTATTTTGAAAGTACCTTTTTGTGAAATAAAGAAAGTACAAGTGAGTTCATTAATTGAACATTCAAGGATCAATAATGAAATATTGGATGTGTCTCCACATATAATATTCCAACAATCTTAGACAATATTTGGCTACACGACAAGGAGTAAATGATGGTACAACTTTGAAGATGTTGAACCATGGTTTGGTGAAATTGAATCGCTTTTATGGAACAATTTTACACAATAGAAAGAGCAATTGGCTTGGATTTGAGGAGTTCTTCAAATGATGAATCGATCATAAAGAAGATTCAATGGAATAAGACTTAAAGAAACAAGTTTCTTTGTTGGCAAGACAAGGTGATGATTCTTTCACTTTGTGAATGCACTAAAAGCCATGTTCATAGTGTTGAGGTACAAATTTTCAGGCCCTAATTTCATTGGCACACTCACAAAAATATATACCCACACGAGCCCATAAGCTATTTTGAGCCCACATTAATATTTCCCACAAATATTTCCTATATAAGCTCCATAAATTACCTTGGGCTCTCTCACAAATATTACCTATTATATCCCACATATTATCCAACTTAGATTTTCTACAAAAAATACTTATCACATTACTACCAAAATTGGACCACAAAATTACACTATCTCCACAAAAAAAGCCCAAAATCATTTAACTTATGGACAAAGCCCAAAAACCCAACAAAACTCTTCTACAAAGCCTGTTGCTACATGGCACTTCTAAAGCCTGTTACTACATGACACATTTACAAAGCCCGTTGCTACATGGCACCTTTACAAAGCCCGTTACTACACAGCACCTCTAAAGTCCATTGCTACACGGCACCTTTACAGAACTTGTTGCTACACAGCATCTTTACAAAGCCCGTTACTACACAGCATCTCTAAAGCTCGTTGCTACACGGCACTCTTACAAAGCCCGTTACTAGAGGGCACTCTTTACAAAGCCCGTTGCCACACGGCAATATTTTTACAAAATCTCAAATTATTTTATAAAGCCCAAATACTAATTTGGCACCTATTTTAATAAAGCCTAAATACTAATTTGGCACCTATTTTTACAAAGTCCAAATACTAATTTGACACCTATTTTATAAAGCTCAAATACTAATTTGACACTTATTTTAATAAAGCCCAAATGATAATTTGGCACTATTTTCATAAAGCCCAAATGATAATTTGGCACTATTTTTACGTGGCTCAAATACTATTTGGCAATTATTTCTAAAAGCCTAAATACTAATTTGTCACATATTTTATAAAGCCCAAATGATAATTTGGCACTATTTTTACATGGCTCAAATACTATTTTGGCAATTATTTCTAAAAGCCTAAATACTAATTTGTCACCTATTTTATGAAGCCCAAATACTAATTTGACACTATTTTCATAAAGTCCAAATAATAATTTGGCACTATTTTCATAAAACCCAAATGATAATTTGGCATTATTTTCACAAAGCCCAATATTATTTTGGCAACTATTCCTAAAAGTCCAATATTATTTTGGCACCTATTTTACATATGCTAAAGTCCCTTACTCATGGGAAATATAATTACTTATCTCTCAAAAATATTTCTTTTACAAAATTCATGGGAACTATGCTTGTTTTCCCATAATCAACTAATTACAAAAGCCCATGTATATTACCCATTGCAAAACCATTCATTTTTATAGGGATGACCAAGCCCAAAGAAGCTCAACTAGAAAGACTAACTGAGCCAGCCCAGCTCACATACAAGTCCCAGTAGCTAAAGCTCATGTGAGCTGTCCAGTTAAACTTCAGTATAACTTGACAGTTGGAGCCCATCACCATCAGCTCTAGCTTGTCCAATCAAATCAGAAGAGGGACACGTGTCTGGCAGGGGTTAAACTCTTCCTTGCCAAGCTCATTTTCATCATTTCTCATGTGACGTAAAGCTGAGGTGACATGACAAAAAGTTGGGAAGCTTTAGCCAGCTGAATCTCCTTTCTTCTCCAACCCATTCGGTCAAAGACTAAGGGCAACCATAACCAGACTATGGAAGCTCTTGGAACAACTAGAAATCAATTCATTTTCTTGCCAAAAACGTGTACTTTCTAGTTCATGGACCAAGCACATGAACCCCAAATGGGGAAACTTAAGGAAATTAGGTTTGGAGCGAACCAAAGGGATCCCAGCATAGTTCCCAGTATAGGGCTCCAAGATTGACATCTAGCTTAGGGTGATACAATCCGCCCTAGGGAATTCTGATTCTAGTAGCAGCAAAACCAAGATCATTAGCCTAATACATGCTTTAATCCCATTAGCTAAAGCCAAATCAGCATTTAATGCTAGGCTAGAATCCCAGCTGTTATTACCCAAAACAGCAAGAACATTCTAAAAGCTGAGCTTACCACTCTTGGCCAAGATCCTAGGAATGATTCTCTAAGGATTTTCTAGAGATTGAGGAAGATTTAGCAAAGATTATTTGCTAATTACCCCCTAAAGCCCAACTATAAATGGAACTCTCCATTAATGCTTCACGAACACACTAAGATATACACCAAGGTAGAAGAAGTCTCCCTTAACTTCTCTGTTTTAGTCTTCTCTAAACCCTAGCAAAGTTCTGAGTCATTGAGCTCTCAGCTTCAAGCATAGAAACTGAGTTCTCCAGCTCCTAGCGCAAAAACACCCTTCATACCTCTACTTAAAAACACTCAGCTACCCCCAGCAAAAAGTCCCAGCAGCTTCACTAAACATTCCCTCTCGCTGCTCATACTACTTGAAATGTCTCTCATTACTCACTACTAATACCATATCCATGAGCATACCTTGGCATCATAATGATCTTGCTGCACTAGTTGGATTCTCTCTCTCTCTCTCTCTCTCTCCCTTCATCTCACACTAACTTTTCCTCATTATTTGTTATAATGGGGCCTATAATATTTACTTATTCATTTACTATTGAAGGTTATGATGTAACTATTACTATAGAGTTTTCCTTCATATTATTGTATTAGACTCTTCTCCAGAGCTAACAGATGATGAGTTTGAAAATGTAGATACTTTCCTTAATTTGTGAAATAGCTAACAGTTGGAGGTTTATTCTGTTCTATCTTATTTTACCGCTGGGATATTTTCTACAGTATGCTTTTTAATCATGCTGACGTGTCTGCTATAGGAATTGTTTATGGGCCATCCTTGTTAGTCTCGATCTAAGCCCAAGGAATAAAAATAAAGTGAATTCTTCAAATTTTCACCAATAGCCTTTGGGCCGTGCCTCGAGCCCATCGTCGAGTTTTGGATTAGGCCCCCAACCCAACACAAATCTTATTTGTTGGAAGGAAAACTTTTTCGCCCCCGACACATAGTTTGTACATTTAAGGGATGAATTTCCTGTTCATGGGCAATTTGAATTTCAAATTGATTGATGAGTTTCTTTGTTAGAATATTTGGGGGGGCAAATATTGTCTAAGGAAAATGATATAGTGCTTTCAAGTTATCTATTTTCTGTTTGTCTTTTATGTTAACCTTATTCTTCCATTATTACTTTGTGTAATATTCTCAATAGTTTCTGTACTAATGCACTCTTCAAACAAATACTCCAAAATTTTTGGACAAAATTCCGTAAGTACATAAATGCAAGGCATATAAGGGAAAGTTTTTGAACAAAGTTTCATAATTATATAAATGCAAGGCATGTAAGTTTTTCTTTGCATTCAAATTTAAGTTGAATTCAAAATTTTCAAACTCATCACCGTCAAACGCTTGCCGAAAACATAAAGCAAATTCTATTACATTCCAATAATTTGAATGTAAATAGTATTACCTTGCCCTATGGGGTTTTATTATTTATCAAAAGAAAAAAAATATCTTACCCAATTTTCTTCTTAAAAAAAAACCAAATTTAAACACAAATCATTCACACAAAAAAGAAGCTTAAATTGAAATCCGAATATTATTCAAATATTAATGCAACTACCATCAGTGAACCATCACTTCCCTTGTCAAATTCCAACATTATATCATTACAGACACTCTAGGTGAGTTTAACCAAGGAATAAAGAATTACTCCGCAGGGGAGATGTAGGTTTACGAATTGACTCAAAAACAATGAACAAACAACAGGAGATATTTGGGAGGGCTTTAGATATGTTTCAAATCCACTAAGACATGTATTGGAAGGCATGGAACAAGCATTTTTGTGATGGTACAAAGCCATTGAAAGTGGTTCACATGAAGAACAAATGTTCTAGGTTTGTAGAAATCTCAAAATACAGAATCAATGAGTTATGATCTTGACATAGGACAACCACACTATTTGCAATGGAACAAATAAACAACCATAGAATCAATACTAAACCTTAGGAGTCAGCACCTAAGGGTTGCTTGGAGTTAGCACTAGTAAAAAAAAAGAAACACACATTTTTTTTTTTTTTATATTTCTCAAAACTGTCTTACAATAATCAGAAAAAGTGCTTAAATAGCTAACAATAAAATGCATAATGAAACCCTAATTATTAAATGCTCAGGCTTGCTTAGTCTCAATCCGAATTACTAACAGACTCCATCCATAAGGCCACAGATTAGGCCGTCTTCTTTTTGCTTTTCCTCCCATACATGCGTATAATTGGGGGCTTGTACTTTGTGTCCACACCAACTCCCCCCGGGTGAGAGGAACTCGACCCCATCAAGTGGAAATATGAAGACCTCTGATAGTACTCAAGCAAGTCAGGATCTAGTCGATGTAGCTCATCTCGAGTAATCCAAATACATGCGTATAATTGGGGGCTTGTACTTTGTGTCCACACCAACTCCCCCCGGGTGAGAGGAACTCGACCCCATCAAGTGGAAATATGAAGACCTCTGATAGTACTCAAGCAAGTCAGGATCTAGTCGATGTAGCTCATCTCGAGTAATCCACGTGCAATCAAAATTTGGTCACCCTCACCATCGAACTAGGAAACGGTGAACTCCTCCATCCCTAGTAGAAACAATTTGTTCATCTAAAATAGCATTAATAGATTCTTTATGTGCATAGGGCAGATTTAAAGGTAAAGGGGTAGGGATAGGGGCATCAGTAGGATCAAGAATAACTATGGAACTTTTATAAGCAACTACATCCTCTATATTAAAGGAGGAGCTAATACCATAATCACGAGGAAGGTCAATGACATATGTATTTAGGCCCATTCATTTCAATACCTTGAATGGTCTGGCACTACGAGGCCCATTTATTTCAACTAGATCCTCGCGATTATGGTATTAGCTCTTTTATATTAGAGGAGCTAATACCATAATTACGAGGAAGGTCAATGACATATGAATTTGGGTTCATTCGTTTCAATACCTTGAATAGTCCGGCACTACGAGGCTACAATTTCTTAACGGTCCTAGAGGGAAACTGTTTAGGTTGAATTCGAATCATTACATAATCCCCAACCTAAAACTCTACATGACGCCGATGAGTGTCAGCATGAATTTTATATTGAGAATTACTTTCCAGAACTTTTTTGCAAATTCATTATGCAAATCATGAATATGTCAGGCAAATGCCTCAGTAGATTTAGAAATTCTAACATGTGGGGACATGGGCAAAAGATCTAAACGCTTCTTAGGTGTATACCCATGCATAACCTCAAAAGGACTGGCGCCTATAGACCTATTGATAGAGCTATTATATGCAAGTTGGGTTGTAGGAAGAATTGAATCCAAATTCCAATTGGTTTCACCCACTAGACACCAAAGGAGGTTGCCTAGATTACGATTAACCACCCCAGTTTGACCATCAGTTTAAGGATGAAATGCCATGGAAATTTTCAATTTGGTGCCTACTAAATGCCACAAAGTCTTCCAAAAATAACTCATGAAGCGAACACCCCTATCAGACACTATGGTTTTAGGAAGACCATAAAGTTTGACAATCTCATCAAAGTAGAGCTTTGCAATCTTAGAAGCATCATAGGTCTTAGAACATGGTAGGAAATAAGCCATCTTAGAGAAGCAATCAATAACTACAATAATAGAATCATGCTTCCTAAAGGTGTGGGGCAAACCTAACATAAAATCCATACTCACATCCTGCCACGAGTGATCAGGTTCAGGTAGAGGCGTGTATAGGCCAGTGTTTTGCTTGCGATGTTTGGCTAGTTGACATGTACAATGCTGACCTGTTGGGATTAGTGCCCTAGAATCCTATTGTATGATAATATGTATGATATTATGTATGATATTATGTATGACATTATGTTTGACATGATGTATGACTTAATATTGTAATTAATAAAGTTATTTTATTATTATCTAAAATAATGGTAACATGAATATTCAGACATTATCATTTAGTCCATGAGATGCATAGTATGTGATTTATGTGATTTAGTCACAGAAGATATAAGTCACAAGTTTTTTGTAAACTCAAAGTTTTAGTTCATAGTCGATGATGAACTTGGACATTTCATCTGCGAAGACTATAACATATCAACTAAGATTATTTGTCTTGATCATGGAAGTGGAAACTTCTAGTTGATATGTTTTAAGAGTTAAGACATATTGAACTGGATCACTGTGAGATTTATTATTCTCCTAAAAACTGTCAATTGAATAATAAATCTCGCGACTTATATTTACATGAACTCTTAATCTTAAGAGGATAATAGACCTGATCATGAAATGTAGGTTACTTTGATATATTAGGAGTGAGATCTAAAGTTACGGTCAAAACCTCAGTATGTTGGGCAGCCACATTTAGTGTTGATGGAACATATATTCTCAAGATGGAATTCATAGTCTCTTAACGGAGATATAAAATATTCCTTTGAGGTAAGTTTAATGGGTTCAGTTATTCAGAAAGTTAGGCCTAACCACTTTAGTAAGAAATTACTAAAGTATACATTTATGAAATTGGATTTCATAAATATATGGTGGAAAACTTAAAAGGATTAAATTGGGTACTCAAGGACTAAGATGTAGTAATCTTCAAAGTGACAGTCTATATTTATGACTTTGAATTACTATGAATATTTTATGAAGGAGTTGCATGTATAATAAAGTTTTGGGATATAATTTATTAATAAGGCTTAGAGTGCAATTATATTTATATAGTAGTATTAAATATAATTAATGACAATTTTGGACTTGTTAAGAGTTAATAGAAAGCCCAAGGCCCATTGGAGCTAGTGTCTTATTGGTCCCTTTTGGTCCCACTCCAAGCCACATACTAAAGCCCAATTGGAAAGGCCCAATAGGCTGGTCCAATTAGATAATCAGTTATATATAAAGGAAGAGACATACAGAATTTTATTATTAGAGAAAGAAAAAAAAAAAGACATCATTGTGAAATGGTGTGTATGTGTGAGTGAAACTGCTCGATTATTCTCTCTTGGAAACTGATTGAGAGACCACACTTCTTGGGCGTAAAGTGGAATTGGAGTGAAGATTAAAAGTGTTTCCAAGTACTTATAATCTTTTGTTTTAAATTTCACCGCACCAAGGTACGCTATCTTGTTCTTAAATTTTGAAATTTACATAGTGCATGTTATCAATCATGAATGAAATAGATCCATGTTTGTTGCTTCTGTTGTGTGTGTTGTATGAGATATAAAACCAGATTATCCAACAATTAGTATCAAAGCCAGGTTTTCATCTCATGATTGTATAGCATGTGATTGGATTTTAGAATAAAAGAAAAATGGTTTCTTGATGATATCGGGTTCACACCAAGGATGCGTATTCTCTTGGTTTGTTCGAAGTGGCCTATGATTATAAAGTAATGGTGCCATGTCTTTATATGTAATTGTTCGTTTCGAAGTTTATCTTTTGACCATAAACTTCTAGAAGATTTGTTGTTTGGATATAGTTATTCAAATAACCGTCATGATAAAAGTATAATACTTAATAGTATGGATTGAAAGGCACTGTTTCGGGATTGAAAAGCACTGTATCATGGCCCACGGATGATTTTGTTATCTTCAAGGATTCTCTTGAATCCTTGTTATATAACAAGACCATTGATCGATATATTATATATATATATATATGGTTTTATATGCAAATTCTTTATGGTCAAGGATATATGTGTGTGCACTTTGTTTTACACCGATTGCATATAGATGTAACTCCTGGCATGAGTTTATTATAAAGCTTTTGTTTTTGCATGATTTCATGGACCCCAAGTGGCAAATTTCATCTGCCATTATCATGCTTTCATTTATATATTTGTTAAAGTTTTATAATTTATATTGCCAATTGCTTTTGATTTTTGCTAGACGTACATGTATGAATGAATAGTTTCCATTCTTGAATAATGAACATGTAGATGTTAGTCTAGTGATATAAATTTATGATCAAACAGTAATTTAATGCTAGAATAAAGTATTTTGGTTTCCTGTTAAAATACTATAATGAAATTTATTCCTAATGAGATTAGGATTATGTTTTCAAGGTTTCTAGCGTTATTATGGTTCTTGATCTTAAAAACCTTTATTTTAAAATATCTAGTGGGAGAGAGATACAAGGGTTGCATCTCACGGCCTCTATTGTCGGTTTATAGTAGTTTGATTAAGCACCTCGCCTTGGTGTATATGCCTTGCTCCCTTCGGAGGGTGTTTAATTCATGGTACTACTGAATAAGCTTCTTAATGATGGATGATATGTGTTTTTACATTAAGTACGACCACACTACCGTGGAGTTACTTAATGACTCACATAGAATTTAGTCAATAGTGTACACTAGAATAAGTTTAATGTTAACCTCCCTTTGGAGCTATGTCATTATTACTTAGAGGCTAAAGGAAATACGGCATGTTATTAGTGTTTGATAAGAGTTATCATGATAACACTAATAATAAGAATAGTTCTCAATCAATCATAGTGTTTATAATTTACTTGCTTCCAAGGAATTTTAAACATGGGATTGGGATGTCGTTGCATATATTATTTATGGTTTTATTAAGGTTCCATATTATATGCTTATATGCTAAATCAATAATGTCCAGTTTACTTATTATATTCATGTTTATTATTTTCAAATTTGATCATGGCATCATTTAGCCCACTTATTACTATTCTTAATCAAAACAAACTGACCGGATCCAACTATGTTGACTGGAAAAAAAATTTGGATATTGTTCTTACTGCTAAAGAGCACAAATATGTGCTTACTCAACCATGTCCTAGCTTTCCTTCATTAGATGCTCCTTCTGAGAAAAAACAGTGATATGATCGTTGGCAGAAATATAATGAAATGGCCAAGTGCTACATCCTAGCATCTATCTCAAATGTTCTACAGCATCAAATGCAGGATGTAGAATTAGCTTCGGACATTATATTAAGTCTGAAGGAAATGTTTGGTGAGCAAGGCCATTTTGCAAGGCAAGAAACTATGAGGCAAATTTATAATACCAAAATGGCTGAAGGTACTTCAGTGAGGGAGCATTGTCTTAGGATGATCTCTAATCTGAATACATTGAAAGTTTTAGGTGCCGATATTGATAGAGAATCCCAAGTGGATATGATACTCCAGTCACTACCAGAATCTTTCAAGGAATTCAAATTTAATTATAATATGAACAAAAAGATTTATTCATTGTCTGAATTAATGAATGAATTGGTAGTGGCGGAAAGCATCCTTGGTTCTTCTAGTGTTGAAGCCAATGTTGGTGAAGCTTCTACTTCTCAACCTAAGTCAAAAGGCAAGGGTAAAAAGAAGAAGAAGAAGAAGTTCAGCAAGCAAAATGGTAAACAAATTGCCTTAGGAGTTGCCAACAAAGGAAAGAAAACCAAAGGAAAGTGTTTCCATTGTGGTGAGAAAGGACATTGGAAGAGGAATTGTCCAATATTCAAGACTGTCAAGAATAAGGGTATGAAAAGTTCATTCCTTCTTGAAATATGTTTGGTACAGAATCCCAAGGATTCCTGGTGTGTGGATTCAGGTTGCACTTATCATATTTGCAATACTTTGCAGGGGTTCCAGGAGACCAGAAAGCTGAATGAAGGGGAATTATTTCTTACTTTGGCTGATGGGAGCAGGATTCCAATTGTAGCTATTGGAGTGTTTAATTTATGTTTTGAGTCTAGGGTTTTAATATTGGAAGACTGTATGTATATACCTAATGTTCGTAGGAATTTAATTTTTGCAACTTATTTAGGTAAACATGCATATTGTGTTATCCTAAAAGACAATGTTGTAATAAAAAATAGTAAAATGTTTATCTGTTCTGGCAATATTATTGATGGTCTTTATATTTTAACTCCTGATAAGTATGAATTATATAATTCTGAATTAGATAATAACTCTCATGTAAAATCATTAAAGAGAAAGTTTCCTTCTACTAATGATGCATATCTTTGGCACCTGTGTTTGAGTCATATTAATCCAAATAGAATTCAAAGACTGATCAAAGATGGACTCCTAGAGCCATTGGACTTTGATGAATTTCCAGTTTGTGAATCTTGTTTGGAAGGCAAAATGACCAAACAACCTTTTAAATCAAAAGGTAGAAGAGCCCAAGAGTTGCTTGAATTAGTTCATACGGATGTATGTGATCCCATGTCAACCCAAGCAAAAGGAGGTTATGAGTACTTCATCACTTTTACCGATGATTACTCAAGATATGGTTATGTGTACCTAATGAAACGGAAGTCTGAAACCTTTGAAAAGTTCAAAGATTTTCGGGCTAAAGTTGAGAATCAATTAGGTAAATGCATAAAGGCCATTTGATCTAATCGTGGTGGCGAATACCTTCTTGAGGATTTCAAGGATTTCTTAACTCAAAATGGGATTGTATTCCAATTTACTGCACCTGGAACTCCCCAACAGAATGGTGTAGTAGAAAGAAGGAATATGACTCTTTTGGAAATGGTAAAGTCCATGATGAGTTACTCAACTTTACCAATTTTTTTTTTTTTTTTTGGGTTATGCCTTAAATACATCAATACATCTTTTGAATTTAGTTTCATTAAAATCTGTTTCCAAAACACCCATGGAATTGTGGAGTGGGCATAAGCCTAGTATGATATATCTCCACATTTGGAGATGTCCAGCGCATGTGTTAAAAGGGAAGCCTGATAAGTTGGAACCAAAATCAGAAGTGTGTTTGCTTGTAGGTTATCCAAAAGAAACTAGGGGTTATTTATTCTATAGTCATAAGGATAACAAAGTTTTTGTTAGTACAAATTCTAAATCCTTGGAAAATGACTATATGAATAATTTTGCTCCTAGAAGTAAAGTTGTATTGGTTGAAATGAATGAACCTGTAATAGAACAACCAATGCATGAAACTAGGGATAATGTGGGTATATTAGATACACCAGAAGACATTACTCATGAGATGACTAGTACACAGGTGTCTCATCGTAGTGGGAGAATTGTTCAGCCTTCTATAAGATTTATAGGTTTGGAAGAAACTTATGAAGCTATCCCAGAAGAGGCTGAATTGGATCCCTACACTTATAAAGAGGCAATGAATGATATAGATGTACATCATTGGGTCCAAGCTATGAAATCTAAATTAGATTCAATGTATTCCAATCATGTTTGGGATCTTGTAAAGGCGTCTAACGGCATTAAACCTATTAGTTGTAAATGGGTTTACAAGAGGAAGAGAGGGGTAGATGGAAAGGTTGAAACCTTTAAAGTAAGGCTAGTGGCGAAAGGGCATACACAAAAAGAAGGTATTGACTATGATGAAACTTTTTTGCCAGTAGCCATGCTTAAATCTATCAGAATTTTCTTATCCATTGTTGCTCATTATGATTATGAGATTTGGCAAATGAATGTCAGGATTGCGTTTCTAAATGGCAATCTTGAAGAAGAAATCTATATGTTGCAACCAGAAGGTTTAATGGCAAAGAACCAAGAGGATATGGTATGCAAGTTGAAAAAGTCCATTTATGGACTTAAGCAAGCATCTAGGTCATAGAACATCAGATTTGATCAAGCAATCAAGTCATTTGGTTTTGAACAAAATCTTGATGAACCATGTGTGTACAAAAGACATCGAGATAAAGTAGTAATGTTCCTAGTGCTTTATGTTGATGATATTCTACTCATTGGGAATAATGTAGGAGTAATGTCATCAGTAAATGTTTGGTTGTCAAGCCAATTTGATATGAAGGACTTAGGTGAGGCTAACTTTATTTTAGGGATCAAGTTTTGGCGAGATCGCAAGAATAAGATGTTAGGCTTATCACAAGCTGGATATATAGATAAGGTTCTAGAACGGTTTAGCATGCAAAACTCCAAGAAGGGATTACTTCCTTTTAGACATGGAGTTCTTCTATCTGATGACCAAAGGCCTAAGACTCAAGAGGAAGAAAATATGATGACACAAGTTCCTTATGCTTCTGCAGGAGGAAGTCTCATGTATGCCATGCTTTGTATTAGACCAAATATTTGTTATTCAGTTGGCATGGTCAGTCGATATCAATCAAATTCAGGACCAAAACATTGACAAGCTGTAAAGCATATTCTCAAGTATCTACGGAGAACAAGAGAATATATGCTTGTTTACCGTAGTGAGGATTTGATTTCCATTGGCTATACAGATTCAGACTTTCAATCGGATCTAGATTTCAGAAAGTCCACATCAGGATGTGTTTTCACCTTGGGAGGTGGAGCCATAACATGGAGGAGTGTTAAGCAATCATGTATTAAGGACTCCACCATGGAAGCAGAATATGTTGTTGCTTGTGAAGCAGCAAAAGAGGCTGTATGGCTCAAAAAATTCCTTTCTGACCTTGGTGTAATGAGAATGGAACAAGTTCCTATCACATTTTTTTGCGACAATAGTGGTGCAATTGCACAATCAAAAGATCCAAGGAATCATAAGAAAGGAGAGCACATTGAGAGAAAATATCACATCATTCGAGACATCATTGCTCGTGGAGATGTAGTGGTTGCAAAGATTGAAAGTGCAATTAATCTAGCAAATCCCTTTACCAAAGCCTTGCCTCAAAGGACTTTTGAGTTGCATTTGGAGGGAATGAGAGTTAGATTAGTGCACAATAGTCTTTAGGGCAAGTAGGAGATTGTTGGGATTAGTGCCCTAGAATTCTATTGTATGATGTTATGTATGATATTATGTATGACATTATGTTTGACATGATGTATGACTTAATATTGTAATTAATAAAGTTGTTTTATTATTATCTAAAATAATAGTAACATGAATATTTAAACATTGTCACTTAGTCCATGAGATACATAGTATGTGATTTATGTGATTTAGTCACAAAAGATATAAGTCACAAGTTTTTTGTCAATTCAAAATTTTAATTCGTAGTCAGTGATGAACTTGGGTATTTCATCTGCGAAGACTATAACACATCAACTAAGATGATCTGTCTTGATTATAGAAGTGGAGACTTCTAATTGATATGTTGATATGTTTTAAGAGTTAAGACATATTGAACTAGATTGCTGTGAGATTTATTATTCTCCTAAAGACTGTCAATTGAATAATAAATCTCACGACTTATATTTACATGAACTCTTAATCCTGAGAGGATAATAGACTTGATTATGAAGTGTAGGTTGTTTTGATATATTAGGAGTGATATCTAAAGTTACGGTCAAAATCTCAGTATGTTGAGCAGTCACATTTAGTGTTGATGGAACATATATTCTCAAGATGGAATTCATAGTCTCTTAACAGAGATTTAAAATATTCCCTTGAGATAAGTTTAATGGGTTTAGTTATTCAGAGAGTTAGGCCTAACCACTTTGGTAAGAAATTACTAAAGTATATATTTATGAAATTGGATTTCATAAATATATAGTGAATAACTTAGAAGGATTAAACCGGGTACTCAAGAACTAAGATGTAGTAATCTTTAAAGTGACAGTCTATATTTATGACTTTGAATTACTACGAATATTTTATGAAGGGGTTGCATGTATAATAAAGTTTTGGGATATAATTTATTAATAAGGCCTAGAGTGCAATTATATTTATATAGTAGTATTAAATATAATTAATAATAACTTTGGACTTGTCAAGAGTTGACAGAAAAGCCCAAGGCCCATTGGAGCTAGTGTCTTATTGGTTCCTTTTGGTCCCACTCCAAGCCACAGATTAAAACCTAATTGGAATGGCCCAATAGGCCGGTCCAATTGGATAATCAGTTATATATAAAGGGAGAGACATACAGAATTTTATTATTAGAGGAAAAAAAAAAAAAAAAAAAAAAGACATCATTGTGAAATGGTGTGTATGTGTGAGTGAAATCACTCGATTATTCTCTCTTGGAAACTAATTGAAAGACCACACTTCTTGGGCATAAAGTGGAATTGGAGTGAAGATTAAAATTGTTCCTAAGTACTTATAATCTTTTGTTTTGAGTTTCACCGCACCAAGGTACGCTATCTTGTTCTTAAATTCTGAAATTTACATAGTGCATGTTATAAATCATGAATGAAATAGATTCATGTTTGTTACTTCAGCTGTGTTTTGTATGAGATATAAAACCAGATTATCCAACATGACCAACTATCTTGGCAACGCCCCTTTTAAGACCAGGCCAATAGAATTGACGTTCCACTTCTTCAATTGTTTTGTCTTGGCCAAAATGACCTACAAGGTCTCCCGCATGTATCTCCCAAGCTAGGAAATCTCGCACTGAAGATTGAGGGATACATAACTTGTTGGCTTTGAACAAGTAACCATCTTGAAGGGTATAATCATCCAGGATTGGCCATGAGGAATTACTTAAGCTAGTGTACAGCTCCCAAAATCTGGGCATAAGTCATAGTCATCCTTGAGTCGTTCAAACCCAGTAACCTTAACACTCATGACTGATAGCAAAGACACCCTTCGACTTAGTGCATCAGCAGCCTTATTCTCAACTCCCGCCCTATGTTTCACCACAAAGTAGTAGCGTTGTAGAAATTCAACCCAACTGCCATGCCTAAAATTTAGCTTCTTTTGGGAATGGAGATAGCGCAAAGCTTCATGATCAGAGTAGATAACAAATTCTCTAGACAACTGGTAATGACGTCAATGCCAAAGAGCTCGAATAATGGCATAAAATTCTTTATCATATGTGGAGTACTTTTGCTTAGCATCATTCAATTTCTCACTAAAATAAGCAATTGGGTGGCGCTCTTGACTAAGTACTCCCCCTATACCAATACCTAAGGCATCACATTCCACTTCAAAAGGCTTGGTAAAATCAGGGAGACGCATGACAGGTGCCTCAGTCATCTTTTGTTTTACCTCATTGAAAGCCTTAGTAGCAGCTTTTGTCCAAATAAACTCCCTTTGTTTCATGCAGTTAGTGATGGGGGACATAATGGTACTAAACCCTTTGATGAATCGGCGATAAAAGAAAGCAAGCCCATGAAAGCTTCGAATTTCATGGATATTTTTGGGCTCGGGCCAATCCACAATTGCTTGAACCTTTTGAGGGTCTACAGAAACCCCTTCAGAGGATACGATGAACCTTGGGAAGATGACTTTATCGGTAAAGAAAGAGCACTTCTTGAGGTTGCCATATAAACTCTCCTTCCTAAGCGTAGTACAAACTTGAGTTAGGTGGTCTAAGTGTTACACCCTAGATTTACTATAGATGAGGATGTCATCAAAGTACACAACCAAGAATTTCCCCATAAAAGGCTTGAGCACTTGAGTTATCACTCTCATAAAGGTACTAGGAGCATTGGACAATCCAAAAGGCATAACCATCCACTCATATAAACCATCTTTCATCTTGAAGTCAATTTTCCACTCATCACCAAGACGAACCCTAATTTGATGGTAGCCGCTTTTTAAGTCTATCTTGGAGAAGATCATTGCTCTAGCCATCATATCCAACATGTCATCCAATCGAGGGATAGGAAAACGATATTTCACAGTGATCTTGTTAATGGCACGACTATCAACTCTTCAAAACCCATCCCAAAAATTTCACAAAAACCTCTTTGATTTTAAAAGACCTCAAATTTTTCAAAAACTCCCAAAAACTTAGGTTAAAAACATGAAATGCATGGAAAATGAGAGATTTAAACACTTACCAAGTGAAGAACAACTTGATTGAGGTCGAAAATCTCATAGGAAAGAGGTTTAGAGTGAGAGAGAGAAGTTAGGGAGGTGAATAGGCTTGGACAGATCGAGAGAGATTGAGGAAATGGGGTCTGAATCACATAAGAACCTATTTATAGAACCTCGGTAATTCTTGACAGATCGAGGTGTTGAGAGGTATCGAGCCAGGAGGTGAGCTTTAAAAGCTTCAACAGATGCATCTATCGAAAGGTGTCTAGAAGTGTCCACAGCAATACAAGCTTGACGGATTGAGGAGCTATCGAGGAGATAGGAGATTTCTCGATTGATCCAACTAGCTATCGTAGAGATTGCGATAATAAAAAAACTGAATAGCTCGATAGATAAGCCAGGTGTCGAGAGGTGTCGAGATTGCTTTAAAATAGTTTTCAAAAAGGAAAAAATAAAGATATGAATACAATCAAGCATGCAACATAACCAAGGATCCAAACAACATTTTAACCTCTCAAAAGCATTTCTCAACAATAAAAATGTCAAGCACATAGATCCCAAAACACACACACACACACACTAAACAAGTCTAATTAATTTTATATTTTAAAAATAAGTCAAAACAGTTTAATGAGCATACATTAACACATGAAAACCTTGTGATGACCAAATCACATTGTACCTGCACATATATCAAGAGTAGCAAAGAATATTGCGTGTTGTGTGTGAAAAACATCGCAAGATTGCATAAGTGTATACATGTTATGATAATTTGAGATATGAGAAAATCACTTTAACTCACACATAATCATAATTGTTTGATGGAGACTATCACCTTCAAGGTACATTCTATAACTCCCACATCTCCTAGAATACATGCTTACAATCATATATAAAGCATTTTGATCTTTTTGCTTTTATTTTTCTTTGCATATTTTTCTTTTAAGCAAATCATGCATGGGCATATATAAGAGATAGAAAAGAAATACCCAATTATGTTAAGTTTTTGATATTCCAATTTTGCTATGCTGAAGCACACAAATGTCATTGACATTGCACTTTTGCTATGCTGAAGTATACAGATGTCATTTCATGATTGGAGAGCAACAATAGTGAGATGATTATTTATACCTTTCTCTTAGGATTTTCTAGTCATTCCCTTTAAAAAGAATGATACGAGTGTTAAGTACAAGAGATAACTTAATCTTACTCATCACAAATATGAGCAAAAAAGCTCACTTGCTTAGTTGTGCATAGAGATGCTCATCTAAGCTACGGTACAAAGTTTAGAAAACTTTGTTTCAATGACCATTCAAGATACACAAGTACCAATGTACACAAAACACACACTATTTTTGTATTTTTCAAATTTTCAAATTTTATTTTTTATTTTTATATCAAAAAAAAAAAAACAAAATTGAAAACAAACAAAAATATGTTAAACAAAGCAAAGCATAAAAACTAGACTGACTCAAAACAATAAAGCAAAACACACAAGTAATGCAAGCAAAAAAAAAAAGAAGAGAGAGAGAGAGAGAGAAAGTGATAGAATCACTTGGAGCTCTTTTCCTTCCACATCTTGGAGGAACCTTTTTGTCTAGCAAACCCTTGATCTGGCAGTGAGGGGGAAGAATTGAAACCGTTCAAGTTCGAAATGAACATGAGGGCTTTTAGAAGATCTCCAAGATGAGCAAATGAGGATGGAAACTGATTTTGGTTTTTCGATGCGATCATGTCGTTACTTTGTTGAGTGGCTAGCCACTTATAGCAATTAGGTTGAGTATGACCGGCGCTCCACAGTGATAACAGAGATGCTTCTTCTTCTGTTTAGGCTTTTGAGAGTTAGCCTTCTTAGCCTTAGGGGTTTTAACTTCTTTCTTATCCTGTTTAGGGGTGCTCCTAAGATAGATTTACCCTTATCTATGTTCTCACTAGCTGAATTAGTTTTGACATTAGTGTTCTCAATTTCAACATTATTAGCAGGAGAAACAAAAATAGTAGAACTAGTAGAAGCAACACTAGGAGAAGAGAAATCATACCCCAAATTGGTTTGATTAGAAGTAGATTTCTGAAGACTGAGCATTTCATCGAGCTTAGCGCTTGAAGTTCTTTCCAATTGAGCTTTGACTTGGAACAGTTCTGCCTCAAGCTTCTTGATTTTCTCAACCAAGAAGTTATTTTCAAACCTCAGTACTCCAATAGTCTGATTGGATTTATCAAACTTTGTGGAAAGCTCTTCACACTCGAGCTCCACATCACTAAGCTTTTTGGTGTTCAGCCTATACAACTTCTCGTGCTTTTCTGAAACCTTGTATAACTTTGCATAGGTTGTGTGGATGTCATCTTGTTCATTCATCTTCTCAAACTTGGACTTCATCAATTCCTTTTCTTCATCCACATCTTTAACAATCCCCTCAGTAGGATTAACAGTGGCAGTGAAGGCATTTAGGATTCCATCATCCTCATTGTCGAAATCATCCTTAGGCTCGATGTCACTCAAAGTAGCAGTAAGTGCCTTGCTCTTCCCAATAGTCTTGAGATATGTAAGGCATTCTTGTTTCATATGATCGAAACCTTGACACCCAAAGCACTTTCGTCTTGAAGGAACGGTGTACTGACCGCCATCCCTTGTATCCTTTTTCCTTTTGTCTTGGCTCTTGAACTGAGAAGAACTGGATTGCCTACGGTCCTTGTCAAAGTCCTTCCCATTGGCATTCTTCATAAACTTGTTGAATTGCTTGGTGATGTAAGACTTCATTTTAGAATCTTCATCGTTTGAAGACTCATCAGTGTTACTGTTCTTGGCCTTCAATGCCATGCTTTTGCCCTTACCCGACTTACCAATACTTGTTAAACCTAACTCATAAGTCTGCAAATTACCAACCAGCCCTGTTAGAGGAATCTTGTTGATGTCCTTTGATTCCTCGATCGCGGTGATCTTGGCATGGAATCTTTCGAGTAGAGATCTGAGCACATTTCTCATAATCTTGGGTTTAGGAATGGTTTCCCCAAGATTGAAAGCTGAGTTCACTATGTCCTTGAGCTTGGCATAAAATTCATCAAACGACTCATCCTCTTCCATCTTGATCTCTTTAAAGCTTGTAGTGAGCCTCTGAAACTTTGAATCCTTGACAGCCTTGGTTCCCTTATAGGTTGTCTAAAGAATGGTCCATTCTTCCTTCGCAGTTTCGGTGGAGGATATCTTCTTGAACTCCTCATTGGTGACCGTACTGAAAAAGGCATTCAATGCCCTGCTGTTGAAGTTTGCTGCCTTGATCTTAGCATCATCCCAATCAGCTGGCGCTTCCTTTGGCTTGGTCCAACCAATCTCTACAGCTTGCCACACCTTCTCATCTAAAGACTGCAAGAAAGCTCTCATGCATACTTTCTAGTATGCGTAATTAGTACCATCAAACAATGGAGGTATAATAAGAGATTGTCCTTTATCCATGACAAACAGGGGCCAATGGATCAACACAACAAAGATTAACCCTAATCAAAGTGTGCCTGCTCTGATACCACTTGATAGGCCAAAAACGTATTGACTCATTGTGATGAATTAATTGATTAATTAGCCAAGTTTAATTAATTAATCAAATTGACATGCAAATACGTGGTAGCACAAACAAATCACTAATTAAACTAAGTATGCAGCGGAAAATAAATTGACATGGTGATTTGTTTACAAATGGGAAAAACTTACACAGCAAAAATCCCACCGAGTGATTTTAAGCTCACCACTCCTAAGAATCCATTATTATCACAATAAGTGGTTACAAATAAAGGAATCCTAGTACCTTATACCAGCCTACAATTGAACCCTTACCCTAATACCTAATTGAACTTGTTCTGTAGTGATAATCTCTCCTTGTAATGCATGGCTCCCAGTACATGACTAACCAATTGCGCAGATCCCAGTATACGATTTCAATCACCAACTAGAGAAAGTTGTTGGCTGTAAAGTTCTTCAATTCATCACACGATGAAGATCCAGAAGATGCTTGGTCACAAAACCCTACGGTGTACAAACACAGCAACTTCTTCACAAGAAAGATGAACTTGGGCAAATTCTGTCTCCGGTCACAATTTGCTTGAACAAACTTTGTTCAACACTTATGCAACTTGTATCCACTTTGACGGCCTTTAAAATAATCCTTTTATATGTCTAGGGTTATGAAAAAAGAAAGCCCAAACACATAATCACGAATTAGAGTAAAAAAAAAAAACTGAAATTCTGTTTTTCATAAACCTCGACAGGTATCCTATCTGTCGAGCTGCTATCAAGCCACGGAGTTGGAACAGCTCTTCAAGCTCGATCGATGGCTGGCTGTCGAGCTAGCTGTAGAGCTTTGATGACAGAAACTTTTCAAACTTGAATCTTGGACAGACTTGCATGGCTTCAACACTTGATCTTGAAACAACGTTTCATGAAGTATTAAACACATCCTAGATCTACCTAAATACAAGTAAAGTTTGTTTTGTCAAAAGATTAGCTAATTACATGAAATAGTGACAAGTGAATCACATATGTTCTTAACAAGTGAATCACATATGTCCTAACATCAAAGAATTTCTCCATTTGACGTAACCAATAAGTGAAAACCCATGGGTCTAGGCAGCCATCAAAGGTGGGTGCTTCTATCTTTTCCTTGGACATTCTATCATCATAATCCCTAGGGCCATTGTGATTATAGTGATCATGTTCAAAGTTTGAAGTCCTATTAACGTAACCGTGGTTATTTTGCATAAGCATGTTACAATAATCATAAAAAGTGCTTAAATAGCTAACAATAAAATGCATAAAGAAACCCTAATTATTAAATGCTGGGGCTTGCTTAATCTCAAGCCAATTACTAATGGACTCCATCCATAAGGCCATAGGTTGGGCCGTCTTCTTTTTGCTCTTCCTCCCATACATGCGTATAATTGGGTTTTGTACCTTGTGTCCACACCAGATCTAATATTTTGAGTCCTAGTAATACCCAATCTTGTAGACTTTATTGATTAATTCTCTTCCTGTTTGCTTGAAATTTTTAATCTTTTGTAATATCTTATACACAACATATGTTCATCACATGATTACATTTTTCGATAAAATATTATTATTTATTAAAAAGTTTAACAAATACTTGGAGAATTCTCGTATACTTCAATAATAATAATAACTAGTCGCTAACCCGTGCGATGCATGTGATTGTTTTAGAGAAAATTATATATATATATATATATATATATATTTACTTGCTCAAATTAATAATCACTTGGAAAAATTAAGATTTCATCCCAGAGTAAATCTCAGTTAGTATTAAGCTTGAGTTTTTAGAATATTAAACCGTTCTAGCCCTTATAGATTATGAAGTGTAAAACATGTCATATCAAGAACAAATTAAGACATGTATGAAGAAAAAGTATAAAGACCATATTTTCAAGTGTAGATTAGGAGTTGTACATTAAGAAATTATGTTCCCCATCATGTATAAAACAAACCATTCCATTGTTTATTGCAATAGCAGAGAAAATAGCATAATATCTTTCAAAGGGCCAACAGAGAGAAGCAATGGTGCAGCCCATGCCTTTACTTCCTTGAATTTTCAAATATTGTAGTGAAAGCCATTTTGATAGTGTTGTATCTCCATTTACTACTAACTACTTGAATAACAGTTTCTTTAGTTTGTGAAAGTAGGTGTTTATAACTTATTTGGATGAATTTAGCAATAAAATTATCTCGAAAAGTAGTTAAATCATTGAATTATTATCCCTAGTGATATTATGACTTTCTTCCTTTATATTTTTGAGACAAATTATATTCTCTTGATATTTTTTTTCCCCTTAAGCTCTTATATTTTAACTTTTTCGTGCTCATGTAAATTATGAGTATCATCTACTTTCTAGATTATTGAGGAAAATGAATATATTTTTTTAATTAGTAAAATAATGAATAAACAAAAAATAGTTAAATGATATATTTGCCTACCAAGGTTTGTGTTCTATCATAAAGTAAGCATTCATTCATTTATATATATATATATATATATATTTCATTCAATTAATCCAATTTTTGCAATAATTGTTAAGTTTCATTTCAAATACAACAATACTTTCATAGTACGCTTTGAGCCATAGTATGTAGAGGATGAAATCTTAATTTTTCCAAGTGATTATTAATTTGAGCAAGTAAATATATATATATATATATATATATATAATTTTCTCTAAAACAATCACATGCATCGCACGGGTTAGCGACTAGTTATTATTATTATTGAAGTATACGAGAATTCTCCAAGTATTTGTTAAACTTTTTAATAAATAATAATATTTTATCGAAAAATGTAATCATGTGATGAACATATGTTGTGTATAAGATATTACAAAAGATTAAAAATTTCAAGCAAACAGGAAGAGAATTAATCAATAAAGTCTACAAGATTGGGTATTACTAGGACTCAAAATATTAGATCTGGTGTGGACACAAGGTACAAAACCCAATTATACGCATGTATGGGAGGAAGAGCAAAAAGAAGACGGCCCAACCTATGGCCTTATGGATGGAGTCCATTAGTAATTGGCTTGAGATTAAGCAAGCCCCAGCATTTAATAATTAGGGTTTCTTTANCTTTCCCCTTCACAACAAGCCAATGCATTGAAAACATCCTTTAACTGGCTATATTATCAACATGTGCCAATTCACACAAGAATCCAACGCTTCCTTCATAAAGTTGCAGATAACTTAAGTGAATGAATTTATTCATGATAACAAAAAGCCACCATCATTTAAAGACACTACTGATATTCTATTCACTACCCTAGAAACATAAATTAGAAAATTTTCCTCAATTCAAAGTCTTTAATGACCTTAACTCATGAAATTTCTAGAATTTTTGCTTGGGATTTGGATGAGAAGTGGTGAGAGAGATGATGGCTTTGGGACTTTTTTGGAACTTCATAGATGGTTAGAGTTGGAGATTTGGAGGTGGGGTTTACAATGAAACCACAAACTGCAAATGGATTTGTACCAATGAGATTTGTGTTTGGGTACGGGTTTGTAGCCATGAGGTTTGTATTTGGGTTTGCCATGGGAGAGAAAAAAACTCAACAGAAAGAAAGAGACAGATTGTGCATGAAGGGGAGAGAGGTTGGAGCTGAAGGCTGTGATATTAGAGAACTATTGGGTTCTGAAGGCTGATATTACAAAACTGTTTAGCTAAAATTTTTGGGTTAGAAATAGTTTTTTTTTATTTTTTATTTTTAATAATACTGACGTGGAAAATTGTGGAGTTTAGCAAAAAAGTCAGAGGCTTCAATTTTATAATAATAATAACAACTAGTCTTAAACCTAATAAGATCTAATGAAATTTAGAAATACGAAATTGAGTTAAGAATATGCATATTATAGACATTTTGCAAGATAGCATTTTAAAAAAAGAACGGTCATAATAAAATAAAATACAATGGGAAAAAAATTTAATGTCTATGTTTTTTTTTTGTGATTTAGAAGTGTTGTCTAATATCGAACGTTGTTGGGTTGCTAGGAAAGACTTTTATAAACTATTAATTAATACTAGGAATGTGCTTATATTATCAACAACCCATTGCAAGTGCATAGTTAGCAAAACCTGCAAAGTAATTCACAATTCTTAAATTAATAAAGTAGAACTCCCAAAAGTTATATATACATACACACTTAGAACTAATGCAGTTTGAACACATATATATTGTACAACCAAGTCTTAATTTTCTTATCAACAACCTTTGAAAATATAAATCGCATAGATATAAACAAAGACCATGACATAAGAAGGACACACCAAACTTCAAATTTGAGCAGTAATATGACTTTCTTAGTCTTGCCTAGCTGTAGTAATAATAATATAGACAATTCAAGACATGGAACAAAATCAAAATTACAACACTATATTCCATTATCTTTTATGTTGAATCCACTAATGGTAAGTGTGTGGGGTGAAAACCAAGAAACTCTAGGCTTTTGATTCAGGCCCAATACAATTTATTTTTCAAAGATGGGATTGTGGACCAACACTTGCGTTTCTTGACTTAGCAATTTGGGTATTGAAAGAAACAAAGTGAATTTGAATTTAATTAACAAAAAGAAGATGGAAGAAATCAATATTTCTTATTTATTTGTTCCCTTGGGCTGACCGAGGTTCGATGATACAATTTTTGAGAGCTTTTTTAATTACTTTTATGGATTCTAGTCTCTATTTTCTCGATTCTTATTCATTTGGGATCTTTCCCCTTTTATAGCTAGCTTGCTTTTATCCTAGCCCTACACTTGGAGGGCGACTATTTCTCTTTTAGATACTTGTCACATCCTTGTCTTGCTGGTGGTGGTTGAGTGAGATACAAGTGAGGCTATTGTAAGCACTATTCAAGTGTCATTCTGTCATAAATACTGCAGGCTAGGTAGCTGCAGTGTATTTAATTTCGGTAATGATGGTTACTTCATTGGGAAAACTTCCCTTCCACATTGCCTGTATCAACCACTGTGGTCCTCTTTAGCTCTTTGGCCCTCTAATTAGATGACTTCTCCCTTGCCTCTCTCGGGCCACCCCTTTGGCACCTCCTCAGGCATAGTATGCTCCTCAGAGACATTGGGCGCTTCGGTTGGGCTTGGCTTGGTTTGTAGGCTGATTAGGCCCATTGGTTCTTCGGCCCACAATGGTATCACTCTGACTCCCTGCAGTAAGGAATTCAATCATTTTACTTTAAGTGGTTGTAACAATGTTGACTTCTGCCATTCTAGAGACTCTATAGCAATATGAACTTGTTGAATTTCCTCTACTTATCACCACTATTGCACTAAATATATTTATTATTGATGAAAAGAATAAAAAATTAAGTTCATCCACTAAAATTTGCTCTCTTGTATGTTACATGATATGGTAAATTCTAACCAAACTTTGACTGATGATATATCTTACCTAAATATTTTCCTTGTAGTGAGGACAACTAGAATGGGACATGTGCTTCATGACCTTCAAAGCAAAAAAAAAATCTTTCTTCTAGCAAATTAAATCCCAAACCTGTTACCTGTCATTAAATAAAGAAATAAATAAAAAACTCAAATTTATTAAAATTTCAGAGAAAGGAAAATCTCATCAAGAAAACAAAACAAAATTAACTAATGCTACCAATTATTAGATAAAAAGAACTACTAGTGCTTCTGTTAGAAGCAGTAAGTTAAAAAGAAATTAATCAGTGAAAATTGTGGTGAAGAAAAAATTTCAAAGTTAAACTTCCAAAGAACAAATAAATTATTTAAATATATATATAAAACATATTTTAATATTTTATTTGTTCTTCGGAAGTTCAACTAGCCAATTCACACAAGAATCCAACGCTTCCTTCATAAAGTTGCAGATAACTTAAGTGAATGAATTTATTCATGATAACAAAAAGCCACCATCATTTAAAGACACTACTGATATTCTATTCACTACCCTAGAAACATAAATTAGAAAATTTTCCTCAATTCAAAGTCTTTAATGACCTTAACTCATGAAATTTCTAGAATTTTTGCTTGGGATTTGGATGAGAAGTGGTGAGAGAGATGATGGCTTTGGGACTTTTTTGGAACTTCATAGATGGTTAGAGTTGGAGATTTGGAGGTGGGGTTTACAATGAAACCACAAACTGCAAATGGATTTGTACCAATGAGGTTTGTGTTTGGGTATGGGTTTGTAGCCATGAGGTTTGTATTTGGGTTTGCCATGGGAGAGAAAAAACTCAACAGAAAGAAAGAGACAGGTTGTGCGTGAAGGAGAGAGAGGTTGGAGCTGAAGGCTGTGATATTAGAGAACTATTGGGTTCTGAAGGCTGATATTACAAAACTGTTTAGCTAAAATTTTTGGGTTAGAAATAGTTTTTTTATTTTTTATTTTTAATAATGCTGACGTGGAAAATTGTGGAGCTTAGCAAAAAAGTCGGAGGCTTCAATTTTATAATAATAATAACAACTAGTCTTAAACCTAATAAGATCTAATGAGATTTAGAAATACGAAATTGAGTTAATAATATGCATATTATAGACATTTTGCAAGATAGCATTTAAAAAAAAGAACGGTCATAATAAAATAAAATACAATGGGAAAAAAATTTAACTTCTATGTTTTTTTTTTTTTTGTGATTTAGAAGTGTTGTCTAATATCAAACGTTGTTGGGTTGCTAGGAAAGACTTTTATAAACTATTAATTAATACTAGGCATGTGCTTATATTATCAACAACCCATTGCAAGTGCATAGTTAGCAAAACCTGCAAAGTAATTCACAATTCTTAAATTAATAAAGTAGAACTCCCAAAAGTTATATATACATACACACTTAGAACTAATGCAGTTTGAACACATATATATTGTACAACCAAGTCTTAATTTTCTTATCAACAACCTTTGAAAATATAAATCGCAAAGATATAAACAAAGACCATGACATGAGAAGGACACACCAAACTTCAAATTTGAGCAGTAATATGACTTTCTTAGTCTTGCCTAACTGTAGTAATAATAATATAGACAATTCAAGACATGGAACAAAATCAAAATTACAACACTATATTCCATTATCTTTTATGTTGAATCCACTAATGGTAAGTGTGTGGGGGTGAAAACCAAGAAACTCTAGGCTTTTGATTCAGGCCCAATACAATTTATTTTTCAAAGATGGGATTGCGGACCAACACTTGCGTTTCTTGACTTAGCAATTTGGGTAGTGAAAGAAACAAAGTGAATTTGAATTTAATTAACAAAAAGAAGATGGAAGAAATCAATATTTCTTATTTATTTGTTCCCTTGGGCTGACCGAGGTTCGACGATACAATTTTTGAGAGCTTTTTTAATTACTTTTATGGATTCTAGTCTCTATTTTCTTGATTCCTATTCATTTGGGATCTTTCCCCTTTTATAGCTAGCTTGCTTTTATCCTAGCCCTACACTTGGAGGGCGACTGTTTCTCTTTTAGATACTTGTCACATCCTTGTCTTGTTGGTGGTGGTTGAGTGAGATACAGGTGAGGCTATTGTGAGCACTATTCAAGTGTCATTCTGTCATAGATACTGCAGGCTGGGTAGCTGCAGCGTATTTAATTTCGGTAATGATGGTTACTTTATTGGGAAAACTTCCCTTCCACATTGCCTGTATCAACCACTGTGGTCCTCTTTAGCTCTTTGGCCCTCTAATTAGATGACTTCTCTCTTGCCTCTCTCGGGGCACCCCCTTTGGCACCTCCTCAGGCATAGTATGCTCCTCAGAGACATTGGGCGCTTCGGTCGGGCTTGGCTTGGTTTGTAGGCTGATTAGGCCCATTGGTTCTTCGGCCCACAATGGTACCACTCTGACTCCCTGCAGTAAGGAATTCAATCATTTTACTTTAAGTGGTTGGAACAAAGTTGACTTCTGCCATTCTAGAGACTCTATAGCAATATGAACTTGTTGAATTTCCTCTACTTATCACCACTATTGCACTAAATATATTTATTATTGATGAAAAGAATAAAAAATTAAGTTCATCCCCTAAAATTTGCTCTCTTGTATGTTACATGATATGGTAAATTCTAACCAAACTTTGACTGATGATATATCTTACCTAAATATTTTCCTTGTAGTGAGGACAACTAGAATGGGACATGTGCTTCATGACCTTCAAAGCAAAAAAAAAATCTTTCTTCTAGCAAATTAAATCCCAAACCTGTTACCTGTCATTAAATAAAGAAATAAATAAAAAACTCAAATTTATTAAAATTTCAGAGAAAGGAAAATCTCATCAAGAAAACAAAACAAAATTAACTAATGCTACCAATTATTAGATAAAAAGAACTACTAGTGCTTCTGTTAGAAGCAGTAAGTTAAAAAGAAATTAATCAGTGAAAATTGTGGTGAAGAAAAAATTTCAAAGTTAAACTTCCAAAGAACAAATAAATTATTTAAATATATATATATATATATATAACATATTTTAATATTTTATTTGTTCTTCGGAAGTTCAACTTTGAAATTTTTTTCTTCATTCACCACAATTTTCACTGATTAATTTATTTTTAACTTACTCCTTCTAACAGAAGCACTAGTTAAACTTCCAAAGAACAAATAAAATATTAAAATATGATATATATATATATAATATTTATATAAACCAAAGGCCCAAAGGAATTTTACAAGAGATGGAGGAAAAGAAAGAAAAAAAAAAAAAAAAACCCTTTTTTCGATTAACTAATACCCTTAGTTAAATTGACTTCGTAACTTCAATTCAAGTTTTTTTTTTATTTTAATTCCTCTCAAAAAAAAGTTTTTTGTTCAAAATTTTATTTATAGTTAGTAAAATGAAGATAATAATAATATTTAAAGAGATTACAAAAATGAAAATATTCTCTCTTGTTATTTCCGGGACCTGGCCCCACAATAAAATGAGGAGAATCGTTAATTCTGTTGGACAAAAATTTGTATGGGTCCACAGGAATCCTCACCAAAAAAATCCACATAGTCCTACAATACTCGAAGGTTTTGACATCTTTACCCTTCATTACACAACCCCGTCACCCTTTTATACCTACTCTAATTACTGCTTCAAAAGGTGTGCCCAACCATTAATCCCACTCTGCAAATACACCCACACGATGTTGATAGCAGATGCTGCAAATCTTAAAGACTACACGTACACCATGCTAGCCTCAGGCTGCTACCATTATCATATGGCTTTCGGTGGTGTAAAGATTAGAGAGTACACACAATTTCCTAAGCCGATTACTACACTACTTTCCAAATATTCAAACCCCTTGTTTTTTTTGGGTTGTCTCTTTTTAGTTTTGAAAAATTCTTAGGTAATGCAGTGAAACGGTTCTTTTTTTTTTCATATTTATGATATATTTTATTATAAATTTAATGGGTAGATTTTATTATTATTGTGAAAAAAAAGGATACTACTTTCCATATTCTAAGAATACTTAAGAATTACTCTTGTTTATGGTAAATTTAGTTTTTATTGGATTGGAACTTGCAACTTGCAACACATTCATTTCTTTCCTGTCCATCGAAATCTTTTTACATAGAGTGAATATATTTTACAGTTGCTTCGGTGACTACCGGTAGGATTTAAACCCTATATGTATCTACTCTCCATACAAAATATCATGAAGTGGCGGTTGCGTTATAAAACTTTGAACATATCATTTAATAGTTGCACTAATAAATGAGATGAGATTTGAAATTTGAACTCTTAAAATATCTATTATAAATGCCAAACTATATTAGTTAAACTACAAAATTCTTAACCAAAATAGAAAAAAATTAAAATTAAAATCATTGTAATCAGTAGTCAACCATATTATACTAAGTGATCCTTCTTATTTTTTTGATTTAGGACAACATTTTAATGATATTATGTATTTTCGCTAATAATGGACTAAAATACCACATATATATTATAAATTGGAAAATGTTAATGAATGATCTTAGGCATTGGTTAACAATTTATTTAAAAAAAAGTTTTTATGGGAAAAGAAAAAAAAATTAATATTTTGACATTTTTTTCATTTTCTATAAAAATAGTGTCAAAACTTTCTTAAAATTAATCGTTAATCAATGCTCTAAGGATACTCATTAGCATGACCTATAATAATAATGTCATAAACTAAAGTCTTGCGTTCTTGCCATTGTTTTTGGTCAAGGGGTGTATGAGTCAAATTGGGTTAGACTTAGATCGAGGAATTTTTGGTTTTTTAACCCAATATGATTATGTCAAGTTGAAAATTCCTCGTAATCCAACTCATCACATGTATAAAAATCAACTAAATCTATATGGGTTAGTTTGAATCAACAAGATGTGCTTACACGTTTCATGTTATTGTAAAAAATGGCTTTCATTAATTCTTTAAAATATATATATATATATATATTTAAAGTTGAAAATTATGTTATATGAATTGAAAAATTATTATCCTCACCATCAAGTTAACTTGGGTTGGGGTGGTTTAAGGTTCGTTTGTTATTGTCGTTTAAACGATAGTTTTTAGTGTATAAATAATATTACACTTATTTTTATATACTTTTTTATCTATACATATTTTTAAAAAATACAAATAACATTACTAAAATTCTTTTATCAAACAAGCCCTCGGTGGGCAAAATCACCCCCAAAATATTTGACACTTTTTTTTTAACTCTAATGTGGAGGGGATTTTAAGCAGACAACAAAAAAAGCATATTCAGGCCCACTTTTACAATTTCAAGTCCAAAAAATATGGTATATACAATAGTCAATAGTCAATAGAAATATACAAAGGGCACCAAGAAAAGAAAAGAAGAAAAGCCAAAATTTTTTTTTTTTTTTTTTTTGGCCAAAAGCGCCAGCACTTTCTGACCAATCAGACCAAGGGTACGACCCGGTGTGGAGAAATGTAGTTTCATGCGGGCCCCAGTAGCTCAGGCGTGCTCTTTTTATCTCACTCACGCGTACATACAATACAATATATACGCCAACACATGATGTGCGTTTATTACTATCATAAAAATAATATATGCCATGCATAGATGGCGATGAAACACCATATATATATGATTCATCACCATCATCATGATAAAAATTCACCATGGTTAATGGGTCCACTGAGTTTTTAAGCTAGGCCGTAGGGATCGATAGGGGGATAGGATTTTCATTTTCCTTTCCCTTTTCAGTGTTTGAAATCCGAGGCGTTTTTTTAAAGGTGAGTGCGAAAGGTACTGTATTTTCGAGCCTCGTGCCTTTTTTTTTTTTTAACTTCAGTATTTTATTTTCTACTGATTTATTACCTAATATCATAACAATAAATATTTATTATCTCACTCACCTCTATCTTTTGGTGCAGAGCAAATTTAAGGGACTATTCATGCGTGGAGACCCTTTCGCTGTCCGCTTTTGTCCACAGTTGAAGTATCACTCATGCTCTCTCTCTCTCTCTCTCTCTCTCATGTTAACAACAAGAAAGATAATTGATATTAGGGATACACTTATTTTCACATATAATTTTATAGTTTTTTTTTTTAATTTATACAATTATGAGTAATTTATCAAAATGATAAATTCATATAAACAAAAATAAACATAAAATATCTACTACAAGTCTACACTACTCACATTGCACAGATAACCTGAAATTAGATATAAAATTATGTATAGCTAGAAGTATTTAAGGAGTTTTTTTTTTTAGGTGAGAGATTCCGGATGAGCGCGCCTTTGGACGCTTTAACATAGCACAGGTGTTGGTTTCCTAAACTAATACCAATGCAAACGCATTAAAGTGCAAAGATCTCTAGCTTTACAGGACCCGAGGAAAGTGAAGGCTCTAGGGATTTTTTATTTTTATTTTTAACCTAGGTTCGGCTTGGATATTGTGTGGAAGCCAGAAATCTTTGTGTTTGCAGGTTCTTAAAGATTCAGTAGGAGAGTGTAATAGACTATCATGGGTCTGGGACTTTAGGGTGTCAATTACTGGGGTTTGACTGAAGCTCAGAGACTTTAATTGCTTTGTCATTTGTTGGGCGTGATATTAGGGTTTTAACAGTTTTGGTGGATGGTTTGCAGGAGAGAAATGATTATATTGATGCATGAGTTTTTTTTGGGTTGTGGCATTTTCTTGTTGTCATTGTTGTTGTTGATGGTAGGAATCTGGGAGAGTTATGGGGTATTAGACTGCATGCATGCATGGAAGTCTAAAGGTTTGCAGGGTGGGTTTTGGGAATTTTTGGGGTAGGGTTCATGATTGATGCCTTTTGTTTTTAGGATTTTGTGTTGGACCAAGGAGAGAGGAGGAGACTGATTTGTTTGAATTTTTGGGTTGTGGAACTTGGAGATGAAATGTGCAGTGAAAGGATTTGCTTTTCCTAGCTGTATCTATTTTATGCATTTGTACAAGGATCCTCGTTTGCACCTATGGAAAAAAATGGACGAAGTTTTTGACTAAAATTTTACTATTTTCAGCTGCTTATTCTTAACTTGGTTCTATCTTTAACCTACAAAATTTGATGCAAACTTATGACATGTCGTTGAATTTTTTTACTTACCAACGCTGAATTAATTGAATGACCCCCAATAATGTTCTAAAATGACCTAAATTCTACATTATAATTAGTCATTTCAAATCTGGAGTTATTGTTATCGACCTGTTATGAATCCCAATATATATATATATATATATATAAACACATGTACCTTTAAAAAATGAAATAATATACTAAAAAAAAATGTAAATTGCACTAACTTAACTATGTAAGGCGTAGTTATAATAATGTCCCTCTAATCAAAACTGAGCAAAATGTATCACATAATTAATGATAATAAGCATTTTTCCTGATATCGTTAGGAATCTATCAAAGTTAATGAAAAATTCAAATTTCGATTATGTATATTTAAAAAAAAAAAAATTGATCTTCAACATAACATCCTTATTTTTATTTTTTAATTGGATTTCATATATAAAAAAAAATAATGATATTTGTATTTTTTGTATAAATAGTTACAATATACTGCTTACTCTGCAATTTGAAACATTTCTCCTCTAAACCATAAACAATTTGTGAAGGAGGTACCAACTAAGTTAAAAGAGTTTTTATCACCTGTTTTATATATCCTTGTACGTTGGAGCAATGATTAGAAATTTCTTAACTACTATTGTGAAACTAATATGAAATCACAACCAAAAGTATATATATCATAAAAAAATCTTGTTTCACTCATTTTGGGACCTTAGTGTGATTTTATTTTGATAGATATGATTGAATTTTAACTTATGACATCATCTTTATGATAATTGGTCTTTATCATTAATAAGTTAAGACATTAATTGGTTTTGGTTAGGAGAGGTTCGAATTTTGAACCCCGAAATTTCTTTTCCGACGACAAGAAACTTTACCAGTTAAGCTAACTAGAATCCATATGACCTTAACTTTTTTGTGATTTTTCATATTTATCTAGAGGATATTATTTTATTATCTATTTTTTAAAGCTTTATTGTAATTACCCACCTTAAATTATAAAGGTATTTATAATGTGCAACTTAAATTACAAAATTATTCAATTAACCTTTGAATTTGAGATTAATTTATTATGTCCATCCTACCATTTAAATTATTGTTTAAATCAGCAAATGTTGACAACTTATTCTCGAAATAGGGTGTTGATATATATATATATATATGTGTGTGTGTGTGTTTATATATATATATATATATGTGTGTGTGTGTGTGTGTTTATATATATATATATATATTTTTTCCTATTATTTAGGGAATATAATTGCTTACTAGACATTTATTTGAGCAATGGGGACAGGTATTATAAAATAAGCTCAAGTTAGGGTCTCGATTGCATAATTCTACAACGTAAGATATAAATTAAAAATATTCCTATGTAAACTTTGGACTTCGAAGTAGATAATTGTCGTAAAGATTTTTTTTAATCAAATTTAAAACTTTTAGGGATTTTACACAATTTGCTCATGAATTTTTATGTGAGTTGTCACTTGTCAGTTAAGTTCTTGCATTTTCAAATTGAACAATTAACGAATTGGATATTTATTATGTTTATGAATTGACCTTAATATTCATAAAGTGATATTTGTGAACCTCTTGTATCTGGACAGGACTTAAAAGTCCTTAGAATTTAAAAAAAATGATGAGTTTTAATTTAGTGAAAATTTCAATACTATCATTTTCAAATTTTCATTGTTGGGATGAGTATATCTATTTAATATATATATATTAGTATATCAAAGTAGTTACAATGATTTGTTTTTTCTATGGTAAATATTTAAAAGAAAAAGCTCCAAGGGATCAAGTTCGGTCTCTCCCTTAATGCTAAGCAGTACAACTTACATCAATGATAAATAACACATGGCAAAACGGTGGCAATAGAGGTTCTTCGTCATGTTACGGTGTCAGTGAGGACATCGTGGTATCGTGGTTGAGGAGGTAATTGTGGTTTTGAATGGTATATATATATATATATATATATATATAAACCTCCTAAATATATAGCAAGAGTAGATAACAATCATTAGTAGAAGTTTGCACCTTCAACTTAGTTAAGGGTTTGAGGCATAAAAGTAAAAATTTCAAAGATGTTGAATATCATGACAATCTTAAACTAAAAGGTTTACTACAATCATCGAACCAAACCGTTGATTTCTCTGGAATGAATAAAGGTTTCACAATGGTTTTTTTTTTTTTTTTTTTTTTTTTTTTTAAAGTATTTCACAGTGGTTTTTTCGCTACATGTTTTAAGCCTTTTACTCAAGTGTATGTTGTGTGAGTGTGTGATAAGTCTTATGATAAGTCTTACATCGGACATATACTGGATTAATTTGCACTTTATTAACAACTACAAGGAGTTTCAATTCTTTTTAAAAACAAGGAATTTCAATTGTAACTAGTCATTTTGAAGTATAGCATAGATGTGACTAGCGTTTTTCCTTGTGTCGTTACACTATATGACCAATACAATATGAATTTTTTTACCCTAATGTCAGTGTATCATTCCTTTTTGGGTCCAAATCAATATTTTGGATGAGAACTATAAGTTGTAAGTGATTCCTTTTACCAGTACTTGTGGAGCTAAAACTAATGTGATTATCAAGTCTCAAAAAGCCCAAAGTCTAGCTCATGTATTGTCCAAGCTGGGTCTTGTTAAATCCACCCATGTAAATAGCCTAACAACAGTCCAATATGAAAACTCATATAGTTAGTCCAAAGTTTCATTTCATTAACGTATCTTTGTGTGTGTCTGTGATCATTAGTAGGTGGAGAATGGGAACATAAACATATACCTATGTTTAAAAAAAAAAAAAAAAAACATACACGTTTTTTTTTGAGAAAAAAACATACACATATGTTATACATGTCTATGTGTGAAAACATATAGTATATATATATAAGCAATGACTAAACATTAATAACTGCTTTTAAAGAGGTCTGAAAGACTTTGATTGAACTCCATCATCAAGCTGTTATACCCAACCAAAAAACATCACATTCATTTGGGCGAGTAGTATACAATGTATAATAGGGCTGCCACAGTGGACATCCCCATACCCAACCCAATTAAAGACTTCCTTGAAAGAAAGATTCATGGACCCTTTGTCGTTGATAATTGAGTCCATAAAATGGAATACGGTGGAAGATATGATGGTTAATTTACAGCCCAAATTGTTTGCTATAAGGGCTCCAAAAACACATCTTGAGTAAGCCCATTCATCTAGGCCTCAAATTGCATAATGACACTGACAATACCCCTAAGAAAAAAAAGGATTAATAAATTTGCACTCACTAATTTTTCAAATTAAAATTAAAAGACATATATATACCANCAAATAGAACTTTTTTGTCATCATTTTGTTATATATATATATATATATATCTCTCTTACACATTACATGCACATGATTTTGTAAAAACAAAAAATGAAAAGAAAAATAGATGAGATGCTAGCCTACGAGATTAAGTCCAACGTTCACTAAATTGCTAAAGTGACACATACTTACGGGTGAAACACATAATACAAAAGAAATAAAAATTGAATAAAAAAAAAATACGAAATAACTTACTAAATAGTGCTCCTTGTGGGATATAGAAACCAAATTGTACAATTAGTTATCCAAATAGAAATGTATAGGCTAAATTGACCTTAATATTCATAAAGTGATATTTGTGAACCTCTTGTATCTGGACAGGACTTAAAAGTCCTTAGAATTTAAAAAAAAATGATGAGTTTTAATTTAGTGAAAATTTCAATACTATCATTTTCAAATTTTCATTGTTGGGATGAGTATATCTATTTAATATATATATATTAGTATATCAAAGTAGTTACAATGATTTGTTTTTTCTATGGTAAATATTTAAAAGAAAAAGCTCCAAGGGATCAAGTTCGGTCTCTCCCTTAATGCTAAGCAGTACAACTTACATCAATGAAAATAACACATGGCAAAACGGTGGCAATAGAGTTCTTCGTCATGTTACGGTGTCAGTGAGGACATCGTGGTATCGTGGTTGAGGAGGTAATTGTGGTTTTGAATGGTATATATATATATATATATATATATATAAACCTCCTAAATATATAGCAAGAGTAGATAACAATCATTAGTAGAAAGTTTGCACCTTCAACTTAGTTAAGGGTTTGAGGCATAAAAGTAAAAATTTCAAAGATGTTGAATATCATGACAATCTTAAACTAAAAGGTTTACTACAATCATCGAACCAAACCGTTGATTTCTCTGGAATGAATAAAGGTTTCACAATGGTTTTTTTTTTTTTTTTTTTTTTTTTTTTTAAAGTATTTCACAGTGGTTTTTTCGCTACATGTTTTAAGCCTTTTACTCAAGTGTATGTTGTGTGAGTGTGTGATAAGTCTTATTTAAAATTAAAAGACATATATATACCATGCTTTTTTTTTTTTTTTTTTTTAAATTTGAGAAACATATATACCATGCTCATATCCAACAAGTACCCCCCTATTCTAGCAATGAAAGCTAAAATAATATTATATGATGTCCATGTATTGTTAGCTCAATAATAATTTCCTTTAGGAATTCCTAGTTAGTTGTTTTTTACCATGTAGTTATTACCTAAAAGGATACTTGAAGTTTTTATGTCCCTGTGAATCATTGGCACATTCCTCGACCATGGATCTATAGAAGAGTTTAAACCAAATGAATTGACAATAACTCTTAAGGTTTCATATAAAAAGTAGTAGGGGGATAGAGAGAAGTAGTAATAGTACACACATAAATAAATATTAGTGTCCAAACGGTGTCTTTAATAATGGCCTTCTCTCCTTCACAACAGAGTAGAGTTCCCAAAACTAAAGCCTTGAATTATCTTGAACTCATAATTCCAATTACAAAATTTTTGTTTGTCATTTATATGCGTATCACATAGTAATAATTATAATTTGATTTAGTTACCATAGAAATATATATTTCATATAATTTAGATGAATTATGAATATTGCATGTTAATCAACGTAATTGTTATTTAATGATCATAAAACTATATGTTTCATGAGACACACTCGGACAAAATGGGCTTTTGCCCTTTTCGGGCAAATTAAATAACTTTATACCCTCTTTCCCAAACTAATTAAGGAAATGCCCCTATTTTAAAACTTGATTTATGATAAATCGAGTTGGGAAAAACAAAAATTCTTAAACCCTATAGTGGTGTTTTAAGGAGTTTATAATGACGTTTTAAGGACTTATAGTGACGTTTTTTAACTCGACTTTAATGAAATCGAGTTATAGGTAAATTACCAATAACTCGATTTCATTGAGCTCGAGTTATAAAACGTCACTATAGAGCCTTAAAATGTCACTATAGGCTCCTTAAAAACGCCATTGTAGGGTCTAACTCGATTTATTACAAATCGAGTTTTAAAAGAGAGGCATTTCTCTAATTAGTTTGGAAAAGGAGATATAAAACTATTTAATTTGCCCGAAAAGGGCAAAAGCCCATTTTGTCCGACACACTCTTGTATACATATTTATAAACATAACTATATAAATATGTTTATGTTGTTCCATGAGTAACCTTCATAAATTGGAATTTTTATTTTTCAAAAATATTTTTTAGGATTTTAATGTTGGATGATTCCATAATTTTGGTTCTAATCACAATTCAAGTTTTAATATAATTCATTCATTGTAAAAGATTGGAAAAAACTATCTTGAAATTGCTTTAAAAAAAAAAAATCATTTTGGAGAATTTTGCTCAAGCAAAAGTGAAACTTGCTCAAGTGATCAAAAGACTCACTTAAGTGAAAGAGAACCTCACTTGCTCAAAACAAAAACCAACCCAAGACTTTGCATATCCCTCACTCTAGGTTCCTTCGAGTGAGGCTGCCTGGATATATTTTCCTAATTCATTTTAACTATGTTTTGTACAATTTTTTCTAAACCCTAATTGTGCACTTATATAATGCTTCCTTTGCACGAAATTTTGAAAGAGAAGAGGTTGAGAAATATTTGTGGCTCTTATCTATTGAGCAAAACCTTAATTTTTTACTCACTTTGTTCATGATCCCAAAGTGAGTGTATGATAGATTGAAACCATAGAGTTCATTTCCAATGAGGTTTATTACTATCAAATCTTCAAGAAGGGTCCTTGGAGTGTTATAGATTTTGGTTTCTACTGATGATGAGTTCATGGAAGAAGTTCATTGAGTAAGATTCCAAAGATTTCGGGTCTACTGTAATAGAATGGTAAAAGGCAAGTCGTTTGTAGATTTTGCAATAGAATCTATCTATACAAAAGTTTTGTAGTTGACTATTGTAACTATTTTTCCATAGTGAATTTTCTATAGGACTAGGTTACTATAATGATTTTTTTAATATATATATATATATATATATTATTGAAGTGGTTCTTTGTTTTTAACTTTATTATCAAATTTTGTTCTGTAGTAGACAAAATTTGATGGAAATTTATGAGATGTCATTGAATTTTTTACTTATCAACGCTGAATTAATTGAATGCCCCCAATAATGATCTTAATTAACCTAAATTCTACATTATAATTAGCCATTACAAATCTAGAATCATTGCTATATATCAAACTGTTATGAACAAGGAAGCAATAATTTATCGGGAAAATATACTGCACTGGCCATTGTTGAGTTCTAAAATATTACAAGTATTGAAATCGAAAACTAATGGGCCTCAAAGATGAGGAGGGCCCAATCTGTGAGCCAATGCCCATTTAAAATGGGTAAAAGGAAGCCTAAGCTCATGAATGGGCAAGCCTAGCCTTAGAAAAGGAACAAAAGAGAGAGGAAGCTTGGCCTAGCCTCTGTGGGAAGAATTCTTAGAGAGCCCAAAAAGAGACTAGACCAAGATACCTAGGAGTTGCCAGAACCAGGAAATGAGATTCTCGGGAAGTGCAGGAAAGAATCATTGGGAAGTGTAGGAAAGAATTAGCTGGGAGTTGGATAGCTCAGGGAGGCATGCTCATGAACACAAGGAACGAAGAAAGACATGTCCCATCAACTGCCTGCAACTCAAAAGAAAAGACTTTGGGAACAAATGATGACTTACAACTAGCACCTGATGAAGGGAAGCTTGGTACCTCGGGAAAAGCAGCAAGGTAATCATGAAGGAAGGTGGCTGGGGATTTTTCAGCTGATAGAAGGAAATCTCCTATTTAGAGAAAAAAGACAAAGGGTGAGACAGCCAAAAGGGGGTTTTGAAAAAGTCTCTCTAAAAGCCTTAGAAAAAGAGATTATAAGTTAGCCCCCAAGACCCCCCCCCCCCCAAAAGAGGAAGGTCAGTTAGGGACTTTTTTGGGGGAAACCTCATAAGAAGAATATAGTGAGAAAATGAGGAAAGAACTAGCCATCAAAGTTGCTGACACAACATTAGTTCTGGTACCCAGGGCAGCAAAATGGAAGGAATCAATGGCACACCAAAAATCCTAAGAAGGAACTATAAAAGGGGGATCAAGCCATCAACAAGATTCAAGGAGAAACAATTACTCAGAGCAAAAAGAGCCTTAAAGAGACTCATTAAACCTCAAAAAATAGAGAAAAAAGGGAAACATTGTGAGGGATCCTGAGATAAGTGCTGAAAGATACACTTGGATTCAAGGGGATTCAAACCTCATAAGTCTTGAAAGCCTACAAAGAGCTATCAAAGTCTGTGACTTTTAAACTTATTTGAACCTTGTGACATATCCTAGTAAGAAATAGAGCCCAATGTACTAAAAACTCAAAATAATGATATATCACCTTATTTTCTGAGGATCCTTGACGTCTTTACTTGCTTTTTCTTTATTTCTTTACTGTTCCTCAGCCATTTATTTTACAATATGTATCTACTTGCATATATGAATATGTATGTGTTGTAGGGCCCTTGTTTTGTGCACCATTTGGTTTGTAATCAGCCCAATATAGTTGTGGTGAACTAAACCCAGTCCACCAAACAACAGGTATAAAACTCTTTGGAGGCCCAAGATCATTGTTTCCACTTGGGTCTGGGTACTGTCCAAAATAAGAACCCACAGCCATTAAATCGGTATCAGTACTCCTCCAAAACGTATTGGAAAAAATACCGAGTTGTATCGGCCTATTTTGGCAGTACTGGCTAGTATTGGCGTTTTGGCCGGTACAATAAAAAAAAATTATTAAAAAACATTTTATTTAATCTAATATATTGTTAACGTACTTAAGCTAATATGTAGGCTTATAAAATATGTGGATTTTAAATTTTATGTTGATAAACATAAAAGTTCATAAATTCATTATTTATGTATAGAAATATATAAATAGCGGTAAACTCGAAACGGTATACCGGTATCAATCGGTACTGAAATATTTTGTTCCCCTGATCAAATCAAAACAGCCTCTGATACTAAATTGACTCCTTTAATTATGAATCTCAATATATATATATATATACCGTTAAAAATGAAATAAAATACTATATAAAATATGTAAATTGCACTATCTTATCTATGTAAGATGTATTTATAATATCCCTCTAAAATTCAAAACTGAGAAAATGTGTCACATTATTAATTATAATAAGCAATTTTCCTAATATTGTTAGGAATTCTATCAAATTTAATGAAAATTTCAAATTTCTATTGTGTGTATATATATATATTTTAAAGAAATTGATTTTCCATTAAATTTGATAAAAAAAATTATAACCAATGAACTTGAATTTGATCTTTTGCATTAATTTTTTTTTAAAAATTCGGACTTTCATATATAAAATAATGATATTCGTCTCCTATTGTATGTATATGCTTAGTACATACAATAATTAGAAATTTCTTAAGTACTATTGTGAAACTAAATATGAAACCACAACCAAGAATATATATCATATAAATCGTGTTTCAGTCAACCTCAATTTTCAATCAAACCAAATTATCTTCAAAATTGGAATTTAGGAGAGAAGTTTAGAAATTGTTTTGTAGTTGAAACTTGAAGAACAATTAATTGAGAGCATGGAACTAAATTAACTACTTATTACTAGTTATGGCAAAAATGGGGGTAAATTATTTTTCTTTTAAAAAATTAGGTTTGGCTTTCCTCCAGTACATTTTTATTTGGAAATGTCTTTTTGTTTTAAATATATAATGACAAATGGTAGTAGGTTTTATTCCCCACATTTTATTAAGTTAGTGAGTGATGTAGCAGTCTCTCATTAAAACAAAAGAAGATTCATTTTAAAAAAGTATTAGAGGGAAGCCAAACCCTTAAAAAATTTCCCAATGTTGATCACAAGTGTAGAATTGAATTTTGGGTATATATGTCAGAATAATTATTAATACTTTTATTAGGATATGATTACCTGGTGAATTCAGAAGGTAAGGAAATGGATATGAAAACAAATTTCAATCCAAATATTCGTTAACGTTTGTTTTGGGACCTTAGTGTGATTTTTATTTTGATAGATGTGATTGAATTTAAATTATGATATCCATTTCATGATGAATGATCTTTACCATTAGGCTAAGGTATCAATTAGTTTGTGTAGGCGAGGTTCCAAATATTGAATTTCAAACCTCAAATCTATTCTTCGACAACAAAATATTTTACCAATTCAATTAACTAGAATTTACAGATATTTAGTGTAGATATTCCATATCTATCCATAGGCTATTATTTTATTCTCTAATTTTTAAATCTTTATTTTAAATTACCCACCTTAAATTATAAAGGTATTTGTAATGTACATCTTAAATCACAAAATTATTCAATTAATCTTCTAATTTGAGATTAATTTATTATGTCTATTCTACCATTTAAATTAGAGAAATGCTACGTCCACATCATTTTTACAAAAAATCTTAGTTGGCAGGTTTTTATAGGTTTTTAATTTGAATCCACTATTGAAATAACTTTATTGCCACTAGCAACAGCAAGTAACAACCCACTACATAGGATTTGTTGTGAAAATGTTATGGATATAACATTTAAAAAAAAAATTATTTTTTCAATCAGAAAACATTGACAACTTATTTGCGAAATAGGGTGTTGATTATTATTATTACTAGTCGCTAACCCGTGCGATTTAGATAGTTAAATAAATATTTAATTAATCAACCTCACATTAAAATAAAAAGCTAGTTAAATAAATATTTAGTTAATCAACCTCACATTAAAAGAAAAAGCTAAAAGAATCAAGGAAAGGCTGATTTGCCCACCAAGAAAAAGCTAAAAAGGAAAGGAAAAAAAAAGACATTGAAAAATAAAGAAAGAAAAAATTATTATTTTTTTTTTAGAAAATAATGTTGAAAACTAAAGCAACATTAAGATAATGTGAAATCTATTTGCAAAGGATTGCAACCTTTGTATGTTTACTTGGCTCAAGGTCAAAATCCAAATTCAATTTTGAAACAATGAAAACACACTTCATATTAATTGTAAATCAGTCTCACTACATAAATTCACTTTTCGCTCTAATGTGTTTTGTAGATCAAATACTGTCAAAAGAATTCCAATAAATACTATTGCCACATCTATATTTGTTGTAGGCATTTAATTTACATAGAAGCCAATAGCGACTGCAATAGCTATCACGGTTGCTCAATACTATGACAATTTAGATCCAAACATTCTCCTTCTAGAATCTCATCTCTTTTCTTTAAACCTACACATCAAGCTTTGTGAACATGCATCCCCCTCATCTTCATGGAAGAACAAAAGAAAATGACATCAATTACAGATCTAATTATTTTAATTGATTGCTAATTAATTGAATTGAACCCTAGGGTTGATAATGAAAAAAAAAAAAATCAACTTTATGCAATTTTGATCGAAAATCTCAAAAAATAAGAAGAAGAAGAAGAAGAAAACGAACCCTACTTTTCTGAAACAATGTTCTAATTTAACCATTTGATGCAATCTATATATTTTTTGATAAAAAAAAGCAGAAACTGAATTCAAATCAATTGAAAATTTCAGATTCGATGTGAAATCATATAGATTACCTGAAAATACGCCAAAATTAGCGAAGAGAGAGCAAAGCAAGCTAAGCTAAAGCTTTAAACTGAGCTAATGAGTGAATGAGGATGGCTTGTAAGGCAGAGGTTTGAGGAATAAAGAGAGAAAGGGGAAACGGAAGAACCCATGACAAAGCGAAGAGAGAGCTCAAAGGTTAGCTAGTATGTATAGAAAATGAATGTGAAAATCGGTCCTTAATAGTGTATTCATATTCAAAAAATGAAAACAAAAAAATGAAAAGGAAAATTGAATACACCATTTTTTTTTAACCAAACAACACCTTATTATTTGATCTTGCAAGTTGTTCCAGGATATTTTGTGTTAATTTGTGCCTTAAGACTTGTTATACTCCTTTGTGGGTACATTTTAACTTGTTCAAAGTGGTTTTTATGTGTATTTAATTTTCGGATAAATTGGTCTTTGAAAAACTAACCTTGCATTGTATCAAGGTTTTGTGAGGCTTGAAGAGATCACCAATCCAAAGGTTTCATCATCTGTGTGAGGGTCTTCGGATCTAATTAAAGATCATAAAATTTTACAACTAAAAAATTGTTAGTGATTTAGATAGATAAATAATTATTAATATTACTTAAAAGACAAGGCTAAAACCAAAAGAATTATTAATCTTTGTAGGAAAGAACTCATAAGAAAAAAAAGTTTTTCCTTAGAAAGAATATAAGAATTTTTAATACTCTTTGAAGACAAATCTATAAAACTCAAAAGAATACTCTCTCTCTGTTTTTTGAAGCCAAAAGAATGATGTTTCTTAAAAAGTTCAAAACAAAGTTTAAATATTTTTTGAAGACAAAGCTAAAAGTCGAAAGCTCTATTAATAATCTCTGAAGTCTAGTATGTATTGTTACGTTCCACCAAAATTTTGGGGCTTTTGCTGAAAAATGGAAGCTCTTCCTTTTCCCAATTACATGTGCAAACATTCTCCAAAGTCTATTAAAAGAGATTCACTCTTTTTCAACTCAAACAGACTTGTAGTCTTTTTTGAACTCAAAAGAGACTTAGAGCCTTTTCCAAGTCAAATAGACTTAACAGTCTTCTACTCTATTTCAAACCACAGACCCATGGTCTGTTACATTAAGGCCTATGGCCTCCTTTACAACTCAAACGGACTTATAGTTATTGGAACTTGGGTTGTTGCTCTCCCCCACTCCACCCTCTACCCGAAAAAGAAGTCCAAAAAAATGCTAACAAATTGGGGTCCCTATTTGAGCTCTATGTTAAATTTAAAGGTTTCTCTAAAAGAAACCACAATCTAGGTTGGGATTTTTAAAAATCCTAATCTTAGAAGACTCTAATTGTGGATTAAATCATTAACGTTCTAGAATTGTGGAATTATGAGATTCAAGACCTTGATAAAAATTTTAACAACCTTCGGACTCCTTTATAGAGACAAACTACTATTGTAGATTATTGTACCGTCCCTTTTGTGTATAATATTGCAGAGCATTGGTAATGTGTCCTCAGTTGCTAGTGCTGTGAACAAATTCTATATGTATATAATAAATTAAGCTATCGTTTGGAATTAGTATAAGGATTTGGCAACTACGAAATTGGAAGCAAGGCTTCATTGTTGTTAAATTTGTATGCTGTGTGAATTATATTTAAGCTGTACGGATAATTGTCTACTTCTGTAAACATGTAACGATATGTACTCTTAAGTCAACCAATGATTTTTGCTAATTAATCGAATTGAACCCTAGGTTTGATAATGAAAAAAAAAAAAAAAAAAAATCAGCTTTACGCAGTTTTGATCGAAAATCTCAAAAAATAAGAAGAAGAAGAAGAAAACGAACCCTAATTTTCTAAAACAAAGTTCTAATTCAACCATTTGATGCAATCTGCCCAGTTTTGATGGCTGTCGTCAGCGCTCAAAGGTGGAGATCAGTGATGCCTTCTTTCTATTTCAGACCTGACAGTGTGGGGATGGCTTCTTGGCGAGATTGATTTTTAGTGTTGGGTTTTGGGGAAGGAGAGGGTAGAGAAATAGAAAAGACAGAGAAGCGGCAGGGGTTTGCGTTTTGGAGGAAGAAGAAGGCTGGTTTTGTATTTATTGGGTTTTGGAAAAGATCTTTTTTTTTTTTTTGCATTTATTTATTTTTTTGGTTTTAGAAAAGTTTTTTTGTGTGTTTTTTTTTTTTTTTTTTTAAATATTGTGCTAATGTGGAAAATTGTGGGTTTCAGAGGCTTTAGTTATCTTCTGTATATATTAAGAGGATTCAGAAAGTTAGTTTTTTTTTTTTTGGGTAAAAAATACCCTAAATTAATTAACCAACAACTTAAAAATGAGATTAAAATAGTAAATTAGCAAAAGAAAGTTAGTTATTATTATTATTTTTTATTATCAAAAATAGCCCTACCTAAAACTTAAAAATGAGGTTAAAATAGTAAATTGACAAAAATAATAAATTCTTACTTCTACGTTGAAATGTCTTCATACTTCTAATAAACTCCTACTTTTACGTTGATTTAAATTCCTACTTCTACTTACTAACATCCTACAAAATATGATCACTCTTTTGTTAGTTTTAAAACTCCTCCAATTTACAAAACTTACCCCAAGTTTTGTTTTTTGTTTTTTGTGTTTTTGTTTTTTGTTTTGTTTTGTTTTGTTTTTTTTTTTTTTTTTTTTTTTTTGGTTGGGAAAAGTAAAAATTTCAA